>NW_027181826.1:16915698-17135907 GCF_029961685.1 Aristolochia californica
AACCACACGTTAACTTGAGAATTTAATTTTTTTCTACTCTTTGTAATTCATGGATTATTCGGTCATTTGCATCTTCAACATGTTAGGATCAATTAAAAATCTCTTTCTTATAAATTTCCAGCAAGATATTAGGGGTTGTACTAGTGGAATTTTCCAATCATGGATAAAAAAACTTTGGAGTAAAATTTAGTGCGTGAAATAACTTTCTTCACATACATTTATTATAGATTTCAAATTTTTTTGCATACCTGAACTCTAAAATTTTCATTTTGTTGTGGTCGTTGTGTTTACGAGAAAAGAAGGAGAGGTTTGGATGTGAAAAAAAAATGAACGTCCAAAATCGAAATGTACAAATGCTGAGAGAGATAATTCCAAAAAGTATCTGTGATTTTGAAGGAGAGGCAAAAAGTGGGTTGTTTGGCTCTGGTAAATATCCAACCACACATTAACTTGAGAATTTAATTTTTTCTTCTCCTAGAAATTTTTGGATCATTAGGTCATTTGCATCTTCAACATGTTTCTGGCATGCATATCCACCACATTTAAAACATGTTAGGATCAATTAGAAATCCCTTTTTATAAAATTCCACCAAGCTATAAGGGTTTGTACAAGTGGAATTTCCCAAACATGGATCGAAAAACTTTGGAGGGCATTTTTAGTGCATGAAACTACACTTACTTTTAATATAGTTTTCAAATTTTTTGTATTCCTGAACTCTAAAATTTTCATTTTGTTGTGATCATTTTGTTTAAGAGAAAAGTGGGACAAGTTTGGATTTGAAAAAAAATTGAACGACCAAAATGGAAATACCCAAATGATGAGTGAGATAGTTCCAAAAAGTATTAGTGATTTTGAAGGATAGGTAAAACGTTGGTTGTTTGGCTCTGGTAAATATCCAACCACACATTAACTTGAGAATTTAAATTTTTTCTACTCTTTGAAATTTTTGGATCATTCGGTCATTTGCATCTTCAACATGTTTCTGGCATGCATATCCACAACATTTAAAACATGATAGGATCAATTAGAAATCTTTCTTTTAAAATTCCACCAATATATTAGAGGTTGTACTAGTGGAATATCCGAAACTTGGATAATAAAACTTTGGAGTTCATTTTTAGTGCGAGAAATAATATTCTTCACATACATTTATTATAGATTTCAAATTTTTTTGCATACATGAACTCTAAAATTTTCAATTTGTTGTGATCGTTTTGTTTACGAAAAAAGTAGGACCAGATTGGATTTGAAAAAAAATTGAACATCCAAAATGGAAATGCATAAATGCTGAGAGAGATAATTCCAAAAAGAATCTGTGATTTTGAAGGATAGGCAAAAAGTGGGTTGTTTGGCTCTAGTAAATATCCAACCACATGTTAACTTGAGAATTTAATTTTTTTCTACTCCTTGAAAATTTTGGATCATTAGGTCATTTGCATCTTCAACATGTTCTGGCATGCATATCCACCACATTTAAAACATGTTATGATCAATTAGAAATATCCTTCTTATAAAATTCCACCAAGCTATTAGGGGTTGTACTAGAGGAATTTCCCAAACATGGATAACAAAACTTTGGAGTTCATTTGTAGAGCGTGAAATAATTTTTTTCACTTACATATATTATAGTTTTCAAATTTTTTTGCATACATGACCTCTAAAATTATCATTTTGTTGTGATCATTTTGTTTACAAGAAAAGTGGGACAAGTGTGGATTTGAAAAAAAAATTGAACATCCAAAATGGAAATGCACAAATGCTGATAGAGAGATAATTCAAAAAAGTATCTGTGATTTTGAAGGATATGCAAAAAGTGGGTTGTTTGGCTCTTGTAAATATCCAACCACACGTTAACTTGAGAATTTAATTTTTTTCTACTCCTTGAAATTTTTGGATCATTAGGTCATTTGCATCTTCAACATGTTTATGGCATGCATATCCACCACATTTAAAACTTGCTAGGATCAATTAGAAATATCTTTCTTTTAAAACTCCACCAAGAAATTAGGGGTTGTACTTGTGGAATTTCCCAAATATGGATAACAAAACTTTGGAGTTCTTTTTTAGTGCATGAAATATTTTTTTCACTTGCATTTATTACAGTTTTCAATTTTTTTTTGCATACTTGAACTCTAATATTTTCATTTTGTTGTGATCGTTTTATTTATGAGAAAAGTGGGACAAGTTTGGATTTGAAAGAAAATTGAACATCCAAAATGGAAATGCACAAATGCTGAGAGAGATAATTCTAAAAAGTATCTGTGGTTTTGAAGGATAGGCAAAAAGTGGGTTGTTTCGCACTGGTAAATATCCAACAACACGTTAACTTGAGAATTTAATTCTTCTTTTACATTCATGAACTCCAAAATTATCATTTTGTTGTGATCATTTTGTTTACAAGAAAAGTGGCACAAGTTTGCATTTGAAAAAAATTTCAACAGCCAAAAAGGAAATGCACATATGCTGATAGAGAGATAATTCAAAAAAGTATCTATGATTTTGAAGGATATGCAAATAGTGGGTTGTTTGGCTCTTGTAAAATATTCAACCACACGTTAACTACATAATTTAACTTTTTTCTACGCTGAAAATTTTGGATCATTAGGACATTTGCAACTTCAACATTTTTCTGGCATGCATATCTACCACATTTAAAACATGTTATGATCAATTTGAAATCTTCTTCTTATAAAATTCCACAAGGCTATTAGGGGTCGTACTAGTGGAATTTGCTAAACATGGATAACAAAACTTCGGAGTTCATTTTTAGCGCGTGAAATAAATTTCTTAATTTACATTTATTATAGTTTTCAAATTTTTTGCATAGATAAACTCTAAAATTTTCATTTTGTTGTGATCATTTTTTTTCCAAGAAAAGTGTGAAAAGTTTGGATTTAAAAAAAAAATTGAACTTCCAAATTGGAAATGCACAAATGCTGAGAGAGATAATTCCAAAAAGTATCTGTAATTTTTAAAGATAGGCAAAAAGTGCTTGTTTGGCTCTGGTAAATATCCAACCACACATTAACTTGAGAATTTATTTTTTTTCTTCTCCATCAAATTTTTGGATCATTAGGTTATTTGCATCTTCAACATGTTTCTAGCATGCATATCCACCACATTTAAAACATGCAAGGATCAATTAGAAATCTCTTTCTTATGAAATTCCACCAAGATATTAGGGGTTAAACTAGTGGAATTTTCCAAACATGGATAACAAAACTTTGGAGTTCATTCTTAGTGCGTGAAATAATTTTCATGAGTTACCATTATTATAGTTTTCAATTTTTTTTGCATACATGAACTCTAAAATTTTCATTTTGTCGTGATCGTTTAGTTTACGAGAAAAGTGGGAAAAGTTTGGATTTGAAAAAAAATTGAATGTCCAAAATGGAAATGCACAAATGCTGAGAGAGTTAATTCCAAAAAGTATCTGCAATTTTGAAGGATAAGCAAAAAGTGGGTTGTTTGGCTCTGGTAAATATCCAACCACACGGTAACTTGAGAATTTAATTTTTTTCTACTCCTTGAAATTTTTTGATCATTAGGTCATTTGCATCTTCAACATGTTTCTGGCATGCATATCCACCACATTTAAAACTTGTTAGGATCAATTAGAAATCTCTTTCCTATAAAATTCCACCAAGCTATTAGGGGTTGTACTAGTGGAATTTTTCAAACATGGATAACAAAACTTTGCAGTTCATTTTTAGTGCATGAAATAAATTTCTTCACTTAAATTTATTATAGTTTTCAAATTTTTTTGCATACAAGAACTCTAAAATTAACATTTTGTTGTGATCGTTTTGTTTACGAGAAAAGAGGGACAAGTTAGGATTTGAAAAAATTTTGAACATCCAAAATGGAAATGCACAAAAATGCTGACAGAGAATTCGAAAAAATATCTATGATTTTGAAGGATATGCAAAAAGTGGTTTGTTTGGCTCAGGTAAATATCCAACCACACGTTAACTTGAGAATTTATTTTTTTTCTAATATGAAATTTTTGGATCTTTAGGTCATTTGTATCTTCAACATGTTTCTGGCATGCATATCCACCACATTTAAAACATGTTAGGATCAATAAGAAATATCTTTCTTTTAAAATTCGACCAAGCTATTAGGGGTTGTACTAGCGGAATTTCGCAAACATGGATAACAAAACTTTGGAGTTCATTTTTAGTGCGTGAAGTAATTTTTTTCACTTGCATTTATTATAGTTTTCCAATTTTTTTTCTAAACATGAACTCTAAATTTTTCATTTTGTTGCGATCGTTTTTTTTACTGGAAAAGTGGGACAAGTTTGGATTTGAAAAAAAATTGAACATCCAAAATGAAAATGCACAAATGCTGAGAGAGATAATTCCAAATAGTATCTCTGACTTTGAAGGTTAGGCAAAAAGTGGGTTGTTTGGCTCAGGTAAATATCCAACCACACGTTAACTAGAGAATTTAATTTTTTTCTACTCCTAGAAATTTTTGGATCATTAGGTCATTTGCATCATCGACATGTTTCTTGCATGCATATCCAACACATTTAAAACATATTATGATCAATTAGAAATCTCCTTCTTATAAAATTCCACCAGGCTATTAGGGGTGTTAGTAGTGGAATTTTCCAAACATGGATAACAAAACTTTGGAGTTCTTTTTTAGTGCGTGAAATAATTTTCTTCACCTACATGTATTATAGTTTTCAAATTTTATTGCATACATGACCTCTAAAATTATCATTTTGTTGTAATCATTTTGTTTACGAGAAAAGTGGGGCAAGTTTGGATTTGAAAAAAATTGAACATCCAAAATGGAAATGCACAAATGTTGAGAGAGAGATAATTCCAAAATGTATCTATGATTTTGAAGGATGGCAAAAAGTGAGTTTTTTGGCTCTGGTAAATATCCCACAACACGTTAACTTGAGAATTTAATTTTTTTCTACTCTTTGAAATTTTTGGATCATTCGGTCATTTGCATCTTCAACATGTTTCTGGCATGCATATCCACAACATTTAAAACATGTTAGGATCCATTAGAAATCTCTTTCTTATAAAATTCCACCAAGATATTTTGGGTTGTACTAGTGGAATTTCCCAAACATCGATAACAAAACTCTGGAGTTAATTTTTAGTGCGTGAAATAATTTTCTTCACATACATTTATTATAGATTTCAAATTTTTTTGCATACATGAACTCTAAAATTTTCATTTTGTTTTGTCCATTTTGCTTACGAGAAAAGTGGGAGAGGCTTCGATGTGAAAAAAAAATTGAATGCCCAAAATGGAAATGTACAAATGCTGAGAGAGATAATTCCAAAAAGTATATATGATTTTGAAGGAGGAGAAAAAAGTGGGATGTTTGGCTCTAGTAAATATCCAACTACACGTTAACTTGAAAAGTTAATTTTTTTTTACTCCAAGAAATTTTGGATCATTAGGTCATGTGCATATTCAAGATGTTTCTGGCATGCATATCCACCACATTTAAAATATGTTATGATCAATTAGAAATCCCTTTCTTATAAAATTCCACCAATCTAATAGGGGTTGTACTAGTGGAATTTCCAAAACATGGATAGAAAAACTTTGGAGTGCCTTTTTAGTGCGTGAAATAATTTTCTTCACTTACTTTTAATATAGTTTTGAATTTTTTTGCTTTCATGAACTCTAAAATTTTCATTTTGTTGTCATCGTTTTTTTTTTAAGAAAAGTTGACAAGTTTCGATTTGAAAATAAAATCAACGTCCAAAATGAAAATACACAAATGCTGAGTGAGATAATTCCAACAAGTATCTGTGATTTTGAAGGATAGGAAAAAAAGTGGGTAGTTTGGCTCTTGTAAATATCCAACCACACGTTAACTTGAGAATTTAATTTTTTTCTACTCTTTGTAATTCATGGATTATTCGGTCATTTGCATCTTCAACATGTTAGGATCAATTAAAAATCTCTTTCTTATAAATTTCCAGCAAGATATTAGGGGTTGTACTAGTGGAATTTTCCAATCATGGATAAAAAAACTTTGGAGTAAAATTTAGTGCGTGAAATAACTTTCTTCACATACATTTATTATAGATTTCAAATTTTTTTGCATACCTGAACTCTAAAATTTTCATTTTGTTGTGGTCGTTGTGTTTACGAGAAAAGAAGGAGAGGTTTGGATGTGAAAAAAAAATGAACGTCCAAAATCGAAATGTACAAATGCTGAGAGAGATAATTCCAAAAAGTATCTGTGATTTTGAAGGAGAGGCAAAAAGTGGGTTGTTTGGCTCTGGTAAATATCCAACCACACATTAACTTGAGAATTTAATTTTTTCTTCTCCTAGAAATTTTTGGATCATTAGGTCATTTGCATCTTCAACATGTTTCTGGCATGCATATCCACCACATTTAAAACATGTTAGGATCAATTAGAAATCCCTTTTTATAAAATTCCACCAAGCTATAAGGGTTTGTACAAGTGGAATTTCCCAAACATGGATCGAAAAACTTTGGAGGGCATTTTTAGTGCATGAAACTACACTTACTTTTAATATAGTTTTCAAATTTTTTGTATTCCTGAACTCTAAAATTTTCATTTTGTTGTGATCATTTTGTTTAAGAGAAAAGTGGGACAAGTTTGGATTTGAAAAAAAATTGAACGACCAAAATGGAAATACCCAAATGATGAGTGAGATAGTTCCAAAAAGTATTAGTGATTTTGAAGGATAGGTAAAACGTTGGTTGTTTGGCTCTGGTAAATATCCAACCACACATTAACTTGAGAATTTAAATTTTTTCTACTCTTTGAAATTTTTGGATCATTCGGTCATTTGCATCTTCAACATGTTTCTGGCATGCATATCCACAACATTTAAAACATGATAGGATCAATTAGAAATCTTTCTTTTAAAATTCCACCAATATATTAGAGGTTGTACTAGTGGAATATCCGAAACTTGGATAATAAAACTTTGGAGTTCATTTTTAGTGCGAGAAATAATATTCTTCACATACATTTATTATAGATTTCAAATTTTTTTGCATACATGAACTCTAAAATTTTCAATTTGTTGTGATCGTTTTGTTTACGAAAAAAGTAGGACCAGATTGGATTTGAAAAAAAATTGAACATCCAAAATGGAAATGCATAAATGCTGAGAGAGATAATTCCAAAAAGAATCTGTGATTTTGAAGGATAGGCAAAAAGTGGGTTGTTTGGCTCTAGTAAATATCCAACCACATGTTAACTTGAGAATTTAATTTTTTTCTACTCCTTGAAAATTTTGGATCATTAGGTCATTTGCATCTTCAACATGTTCTGGCATGCATATCCACCACATTTAAAACATGTTATGATCAATTAGAAATATCCTTCTTATAAAATTCCACCAAGCTATTAGGGGTTGTACTAGAGGAATTTCCCAAACATGGATAACAAAACTTTGGAGTTCATTTGTAGAGCGTGAAATAATTTTTTTCACTTACATATATTATAGTTTTCAAATTTTTTTGCATACATGACCTCTAAAATTATCATTTTGTTGTGATCATTTTGTTTACAAGAAAAGTGGGACAAGTGTGGATTTGAAAAAAAAATTGAACATCCAAAATGGAAATGCACAAATGCTGATAGAGAGATAATTCAAAAAAGTATCTGTGATTTTGAAGGATATGCAAAAAGTGGGTTGTTTGGCTCTTGTAAATATCCAACCACACGTTAACTTGAGAATTTAATTTTTTTCTACTCCTTGAAATTTTTGGATCATTAGGTCATTTGCATCTTCAACATGTTTATGGCATGCATATCCACCACATTTAAAACTTGCTAGGATCAATTAGAAATATCTTTCTTTTAAAACTCCACCAAGAAATTAGGGGTTGTACTTGTGGAATTTCCCAAATATGGATAACAAAACTTTGGAGTTCTTTTTTAGTGCATGAAATAATTTTTTTCACTTGCATTTATTACAGTTTTCAATTTTTTTTTGCATACTTGAACTCTAATATTTTCATTTTGTTGTGATCGTTTTATTTATGAGAAAAGTGGGACAAGTTTGGATTTGAAAGAAAATTGAACATCCAAAATGGAAATGCACAAATGCTGAGAGAGATAATTCTAAAAAGTATCTGTGGTTTTGAAGGATAGGCAAAAAGTGGGTTGTTTCGCACTGGTAAATATCCAACAACACGTTAACTTGAGAATTTAATTCTTCTTTTACATTCATGAACTCCAAAATTATCATTTTGTTGTGATCATTTTGTTTACAAGAAAAGTGGCACAAGTTTGCATTTGAAAAAAATTTCAACAGCCAAAAAGGAAATGCACATATGCTGATAGAGAGATAATTCAAAAAAGTATCTATGATTTTGAAGGATATGCAAATAGTGGGTTGTTTGGCTCTTGTAAAATATTCAACCACACGTTAACTACATAATTTAACTTTTTTCTACGCTGAAAATTTTGGATCATTAGGACATTTGCAACTTCAACATTTTTCTGGCATGCATATCTACCACATTTAAAACATGTTATGATCAATTTGAAATCTTCTTCTTATAAAATTCCACAAGGCTATTAGGGGTCGTACTAGTGGAATTTGCTAAACATGGATAACAAAACTTCGGAGTTCATTTTTAGCGCGTGAAATAAATTTCTTAATTTACATTTATTATAGTTTTCAAATTTTTTGCATAGATAAACTCTAAAATTTTCATTTTGTTGTGATCATTTTTTTTCCAAGAAAAGTGTGAAAAGTTTGGATTTAAAAAAAAAATTGAACTTCCAAATTGGAAATGCACAAATGCTGAGAGAGATAATTCCAAAAAGTATCTGTAATTTTTAAAGATAGGCAAAAAGTGCTTGTTTGGCTCTGGTAAATATCCAACCACACATTAACTTGAGAATTTATTTTTTTTCTTCTCCATCAAATTTTTGGATCATTAGGTTATTTGCATCTTCAACATGTTTCTAGCATGCATATCCACCACATTTAAAACATGCAAGGATCAATTAGAAATCTCTTTCTTATGAAATTCCACCAAGATATTAGGGGTTAAACTAGTGGAATTTTCCAAACATGGATAACAAAACTTTGGAGTTCATTCTTAGTGCGTGAAATAATTTTCATGAGTTACCATTATTATAGTTTTCAATTTTTTTTGCATACATGAACTCTAAAATTTTCATTTTGTCGTGATCGTTTAGTTTACGAGAAAAGTGGGAAAAGTTTGGATTTGAAAAAAAATTGAATGTCCAAAATGGAAATGCACAAATGCTGAGAGAGTTAATTCCAAAAAGTATCTGCAATTTTGAAGGATAAGCAAAAAGTGGGTTGTTTGGCTCTGGTAAATATCCAACCACACGGTAACTTGAGAATTTAATTTTTTTCTACTCCTTGAAATTTTTTGATCATTAGGTCATTTGCATCTTCAACATGTTTCTGGCATGCATATCCACCACATTTAAAACTTGTTAGGATCAATTAGAAATCTCTTTCCTATAAAATTCCACCAAGCTATTAGGGGTTGTACTAGTGGAATTTTTCAAACATGGATAACAAAACTTTGCAGTTCATTTTTAGTGCATGAAATAAATTTCTTCACTTAAATTTATTATAGTTTTCAAATTTTTTTGCATACAAGAACTCTAAAATTAACATTTTGTTGTGATCGTTTTGTTTACGAGAAAAGAGGGACAAGTTAGGATTTGAAAAAATTTTGAACATCCAAAATGGAAATGCACAAAAATGCTGACAGAGAATTCGAAAAAATATCTATGATTTTGAAGGATATGCAAAAAGTGGTTTGTTTGGCTCAGGTAAATATCCAACCACACGTTAACTTGAGAATTTATTTTTTTTCTAATATGAAATTTTTGGATCTTTAGGTCATTTGTATCTTCAACATGTTTCTGGCATGCATATCCACCACATTTAAAACATGTTAGGATCAATAAGAAATATCTTTCTTTTAAAATTCGACCAAGCTATTAGGGGTTGTACTAGCGGAATTTCGCAAACATGGATAACAAAACTTTGGAGTTCATTTTTAGTGCGTGAAGTAATTTTTTTCACTTGCATTTATTATAGTTTTCCAATTTTTTTTCTAAACATGAACTCTAAATTTTTCATTTTGTTGCGATCGTTTTTTTTACTGGAAAAGTGGGACAAGTTTGGATTTGAAAAAAAATTGAACATCCAAAATGAAAATGCACAAATGCTGAGAGAGATAATTCCAAATAGTATCTCTGACTTTGAAGGTTAGGCAAAAAGTGGGTTGTTTGGCTCAGGTAAATATCCAACCACACGTTAACTAGAGAATTTAATTTTTTTCTACTCCTAGAAATTTTTGGATCATTAGGTCATTTGCATCATCGACATGTTTCTTGCATGCATATCCAACACATTTAAAACATATTATGATCAATTAGAAATCTCCTTCTTATAAAATTCCACCAGGCTATTAGGGGTGTTAGTAGTGGAATTTTCCAAACATGGATAACAAAACTTTGGAGTTCTTTTTTAGTGCGTGAAATAATTTTCTTCACCTACATGTATTATAGTTTTCAAATTTTATTGCATACATGACCTCTAAAATTATCATTTTGTTGTAATCATTTTGTTTACGAGAAAAGTGGGGCAAGTTTGGATTTGAAAAAAATTGAACATCCAAAATGGAAATGCACAAATGTTGAGAGAGAGATAATTCCAAAATGTATCTATGATTTTGAAGGATGGCAAAAAGTGAGTTTTTTGGCTCTGGTAAATATCCCACAACACGTTAACTTGAGAATTTAATTTTTTTCTACTCTTTGAAATTTTTGGATCATTCGGTCATTTGCATCTTCAACATGTTTCTGGCATGCATATCCACAACATTTAAAACATGTTAGGATCCATTAGAAATCTCTTTCTTATAAAATTCCACCAAGATATTTTGGGTTGTACTAGTGGAATTTCCCAAACATCGATAACAAAACTCTGGAGTTAATTTTTAGTGCGTGAAATAATTTTCTTCACATACATTTATTATAGATTTCAAATTTTTTTGCATACATGAACTCTAAAATTTTCATTTTGTTTTGTCCATTTTGCTTACGAGAAAAGTGGGAGAGGCTTCGATGTGAAAAAAAAATTGAATGCCCAAAATGGAAATGTACAAATGCTGAGAGAGATAATTCCAAAAAGTATATATGATTTTGAAGGAGGAGAAAAAAGTGGGATGTTTGGCTCTAGTAAATATCCAACTACACGTTAACTTGAAAAGTTAATTTTTTTTTACTCCAAGAAATTTTGGATCATTAGGTCATGTGCATATTCAAGATGTTTCTGGCATGCATATCCACCACATTTAAAACATGTTATGATCAATTAGAAATCCCTTTCTTATAAAATTCCACCAATCTAATAGGGGTTGTACTAGTGGAATTTCCAAAACATGGATAGAAAAACTTTGGAGTGCCTTTTTAGTGCGTGAAATAATTTTCTTCACTTACTTTTAATATAGTTTTGAATTTTTTTGCTTTCATGAACTCTAAAATTTTCATTTTGTTGTCATCGTTTTTTTTTTAAGAAAAGTTGACAAGTTTCGATTTGAAAATAAAATCAACGTCCAAAATGAAAATACACAAATGCTGAGTGAGATAATTCCAACAAGTATCTGTGATTTTGAAGGATAGGAAAAAAAGTGGGTAGTTTGGCTCTTGTAAATATCCAACCACACGTTAACTTGAGAATTTAATTTTTTTCTACTCTTTGTAATTCATGGATTATTCGGTCATTTGCATCTTCAACATGTTAGGATCAATTAAAAATCTCTTTCTTATAAATTTCCAGCAAGATATTAGGGGTTGTACTAGTGGAATTTTCCAATCATGGATAAAAAAACTTTGGAGTAAAATTTAGTGCGTGAAATAACTTTCTTCACATACATTTATTATAGATTTCAAATTTTTTTGCATACCTGAACTCTAAAATTTTCATTTTGTTGTGGTCGTTGTGTTTACGAGAAAAGAAGGAGAGGTTTGGATGTGAAAAAAAAATGAACGTCCAAAATCGAAATGTACAAATGCTGAGAGAGATAATTCCAAAAAGTATCTGTGATTTTGAAGGAGAGGCAAAAAGTGGGTTGTTTGGCTCTGGTAAATATCCAACCACACATTAACTTGAGAATTTAATTTTTTCTTCTCCTAGAAATTTTTGGATCATTAGGTCATTTGCATCTTCAACATGTTTCTGGCATGCATATCCACCACATTTAAAACATGTTAGGATCAATTAGAAATCCCTTTTTATAAAATTCCACCAAGCTATAAGGGTTTGTACAAGTGGAATTTCCCAAACATGGATCGAAAAACTTTGGAGGGCATTTTTAGTGCATGAAACTACACTTACTTTTAATATAGTTTTCAAATTTTTTGTATTCCTGAACTCTAAAATTTTCATTTTGTTGTGATCATTTTGTTTAAGAGAAAAGTGGGACAAGTTTGGATTTGAAAAAAAATTGAACGACCAAAATGGAAATACCCAAATGATGAGTGAGATAGTTCCAAAAAGTATTAGTGATTTTGAAGGATAGGTAAAACGTTGGTTGTTTGGCTCTGGTAAATATCCAACCACACATTAACTTGAGAATTTAAATTTTTTCTACTCTTTGAAATTTTTGGATCATTCGGTCATTTGCATCTTCAACATGTTTCTGGCATGCATATCCACAACATTTAAAACATGATAGGATCAATTAGAAATCTTTCTTTTAAAATTCCACCAATATATTAGAGGTTGTACTAGTGGAATATCCGAAACTTGGATAATAAAACTTTGGAGTTCATTTTTAGTGCGAGAAATAATATTCTTCACATACATTTATTATAGATTTCAAATTTTTTTGCATACATGAACTCTAAAATTTTCAATTTGTTGTGATCGTTTTGTTTACGAAAAAAGTAGGACCAGATTGGATTTGAAAAAAAATTGAACATCCAAAATGGAAATGCATAAATGCTGAGAGAGATAATTCCAAAAAGAATCTGTGATTTTGAAGGATAGGCAAAAAGTGGGTTGTTTGGCTCTAGTAAATATCCAACCACATGTTAACTTGAGAATTTAATTTTTTTCTACTCCTTGAAAATTTTGGATCATTAGGTCATTTGCATCTTCAACATGTTCTGGCATGCATATCCACCACATTTAAAACATGTTATGATCAATTAGAAATATCCTTCTTATAAAATTCCACCAAGCTATTAGGGGTTGTACTAGAGGAATTTCCCAAACATGGATAACAAAACTTTGGAGTTCATTTGTAGAGCGTGAAATAATTTTTTTCACTTACATATATTATAGTTTTCAAATTTTTTTGCATACATGACCTCTAAAATTATCATTTTGTTGTGATCATTTTGTTTACAAGAAAAGTGGGACAAGTGTGGATTTGAAAAAAAAATTGAACATCCAAAATGGAAATGCACAAATGCTGATAGAGAGATAATTCAAAAAAGTATCTGTGATTTTGAAGGATATGCAAAAAGTGGGTTGTTTGGCTCTTGTAAATATCCAACCACACGTTAACTTGAGAATTTAATTTTTTTCTACTCCTTGAAATTTTTGGATCATTAGGTCATTTGCATCTTCAACATGTTTATGGCATGCATATCCACCACATTTAAAACTTGCTAGGATCAATTAGAAATATCTTTCTTTTAAAACTCCACCAAGAAATTAGGGGTTGTACTTGTGGAATTTCCCAAATATGGATAACAAAACTTTGGAGTTCTTTTTTAGTGCATGAAATAATTTTTTTCACTTGCATTTATTACAGTTTTCAATTTTTTTTTGCATACTTGAACTCTAATATTTTCATTTTGTTGTGATCGTTTTATTTATGAGAAAAGTGGGACAAGTTTGGATTTGAAAGAAAATTGAACATCCAAAATGGAAATGCACAAATGCTGAGAGAGATAATTCTAAAAAGTATCTGTGGTTTTGAAGGATAGGCAAAAAGTGGGTTGTTTCGCACTGGTAAATATCCAACAACACGTTAACTTGAGAATTTAATTCTTCTTTTACATTCATGAACTCCAAAATTATCATTTTGTTGTGATCATTTTGTTTACAAGAAAAGTGGCACAAGTTTGCATTTGAAAAAAATTTCAACAGCCAAAAAGGAAATGCACATATGCTGATAGAGAGATAATTCAAAAAAGTATCTATGATTTTGAAGGATATGCAAATAGTGGGTTGTTTGGCTCTTGTAAAATATTCAACCACACGTTAACTACATAATTTAACTTTTTTCTACGCTGAAAATTTTGGATCATTAGGACATTTGCAACTTCAACATTTTTCTGGCATGCATATCTACCACATTTAAAACATGTTATGATCAATTTGAAATCTTCTTCTTATAAAATTCCACAAGGCTATTAGGGGTCGTACTAGTGGAATTTGCTAAACATGGATAACAAAACTTCGGAGTTCATTTTTAGCGCGTGAAATAAATTTCTTAATTTACATTTATTATAGTTTTCAAATTTTTTGCATAGATAAACTCTAAAATTTTCATTTTGTTGTGATCATTTTTTTTCCAAGAAAAGTGTGAAAAGTTTGGATTTAAAAAAAAAATTGAACTTCCAAATTGGAAATGCACAAATGCTGAGAGAGATAATTCCAAAAAGTATCTGTAATTTTTAAAGATAGGCAAAAAGTGCTTGTTTGGCTCTGGTAAATATCCAACCACACATTAACTTGAGAATTTATTTTTTTTCTTCTCCATCAAATTTTTGGATCATTAGGTTATTTGCATCTTCAACATGTTTCTAGCATGCATATCCACCACATTTAAAACATGCAAGGATCAATTAGAAATCTCTTTCTTATGAAATTCCACCAAGATATTAGGGGTTAAACTAGTGGAATTTTCCAAACATGGATAACAAAACTTTGGAGTTCATTCTTAGTGCGTGAAATAATTTTCATGAGTTACCATTATTATAGTTTTCAATTTTTTTTGCATACATGAACTCTAAAATTTTCATTTTGTCGTGATCGTTTAGTTTACGAGAAAAGTGGGAAAAGTTTGGATTTGAAAAAAAATTGAATGTCCAAAATGGAAATGCACAAATGCTGAGAGAGTTAATTCCAAAAAGTATCTGCAATTTTGAAGGATAAGCAAAAAGTGGGTTGTTTGGCTCTGGTAAATATCCAACCACACGGTAACTTGAGAATTTAATTTTTTTCTACTCCTTGAAATTTTTTGATCATTAGGTCATTTGCATCTTCAACATGTTTCTGGCATGCATATCCACCACATTTAAAACTTGTTAGGATCAATTAGAAATCTCTTTCCTATAAAATTCCACCAAGCTATTAGGGGTTGTACTAGTGGAATTTTTCAAACATGGATAACAAAACTTTGCAGTTCATTTTTAGTGCATGAAATAAATTTCTTCACTTAAATTTATTATAGTTTTCAAATTTTTTTGCATACAAGAACTCTAAAATTAACATTTTGTTGTGATCGTTTTGTTTACGAGAAAAGAGGGACAAGTTAGGATTTGAAAAAATTTTGAACATCCAAAATGGAAATGCACAAAAATGCTGACAGAGAATTCGAAAAAATATCTATGATTTTGAAGGATATGCAAAAAGTGGTTTGTTTGGCTCAGGTAAATATCCAACCACACGTTAACTTGAGAATTTATTTTTTTTCTAATATGAAATTTTTGGATCTTTAGGTCATTTGTATCTTCAACATGTTTCTGGCATGCATATCCACCACATTTAAAACATGTTAGGATCAATAAGAAATATCTTTCTTTTAAAATTCGACCAAGCTATTAGGGGTTGTACTAGCGGAATTTCGCAAACATGGATAACAAAACTTTGGAGTTCATTTTTAGTGCGTGAAGTAATTTTTTTCACTTGCATTTATTATAGTTTTCCAATTTTTTTTCTAAACATGAACTCTAAATTTTTCATTTTGTTGCGATCGTTTTTTTTACTGGAAAAGTGGGACAAGTTTGGATTTGAAAAAAAATTGAACATCCAAAATGAAAATGCACAAATGCTGAGAGAGATAATTCCAAATAGTATCTCTGACTTTGAAGGTTAGGCAAAAAGTGGGTTGTTTGGCTCAGGTAAATATCCAACCACACGTTAACTAGAGAATTTAATTTTTTTCTACTCCTAGAAATTTTTGGATCATTAGGTCATTTGCATCATCGACATGTTTCTTGCATGCATATCCAACACATTTAAAACATATTATGATCAATTAGAAATCTCCTTCTTATAAAATTCCACCAGGCTATTAGGGGTGTTAGTAGTGGAATTTTCCAAACATGGATAACAAAACTTTGGAGTTCTTTTTTAGTGCGTGAAATAATTTTCTTCACCTACATGTATTATAGTTTTCAAATTTTATTGCATACATGACCTCTAAAATTATCATTTTGTTGTAATCATTTTGTTTACGAGAAAAGTGGGGCAAGTTTGGATTTGAAAAAAATTGAACATCCAAAATGGAAATGCACAAATGTTGAGAGAGAGATAATTCCAAAATGTATCTATGATTTTGAAGGATGGCAAAAAGTGAGTTTTTTGGCTCTGGTAAATATCCCACAACACGTTAACTTGAGAATTTAATTTTTTTCTACTCTTTGAAATTTTTGGATCATTCGGTCATTTGCATCTTCAACATGTTTCTGGCATGCATATCCACAACATTTAAAACATGTTAGGATCCATTAGAAATCTCTTTCTTATAAAATTCCACCAAGATATTTTGGGTTGTACTAGTGGAATTTCCCAAACATCGATAACAAAACTCTGGAGTTAATTTTTAGTGCGTGAAATAATTTTCTTCACATACATTTATTATAGATTTCAAATTTTTTTGCATACATGAACTCTAAAATTTTCATTTTGTTTTGTCCATTTTGCTTACGAGAAAAGTGGGAGAGGCTTCGATGTGAAAAAAAAATTGAATGCCCAAAATGGAAATGTACAAATGCTGAGAGAGATAATTCCAAAAAGTATATATGATTTTGAAGGAGGAGAAAAAAGTGGGATGTTTGGCTCTAGTAAATATCCAACTACACGTTAACTTGAAAAGTTAATTTTTTTTTACTCCAAGAAATTTTGGATCATTAGGTCATGTGCATATTCAAGATGTTTCTGGCATGCATATCCACCACATTTAAAATATGTTATGATCAATTAGAAATCCCTTTCTTATAAAATTCCACCAATCTAATAGGGGTTGTACTAGTGGAATTTCCAAAACATGGATAGAAAAACTTTGGAGTGCCTTTTTAGTGCGTGAAATAATTTTCTTCACTTACTTTTAATATAGTTTTGAATTTTTTTGCTTTCATGAACTCTAAAATTTTCATTTTGTTGTCATCGTTTTTTTTTTAAGAAAAGTTGACAAGTTTCGATTTGAAAATAAAATCAACGTCCAAAATGAAAATACACAAATGCTGAGTGAGATAATTCCAACAAGTATCTGTGATTTTGAAGGATAGGAAAAAAAGTGGGTAGTTTGGCTCTTGTAAATATCCAACCACACGTTAACTTGAGAATTTAATTTTTTTCTACTCTTTGTAATTCATGGATTATTCGGTCATTTGCATCTTCAACATGTTAGGATCAATTAAAAATCTCTTTCTTATAAATTTCCAGCAAGATATTAGGGGTTGTACTAGTGGAATTTTCCAATCATGGATAAAAAAACTTTGGAGTAAAATTTAGTGCGTGAAATAACTTTCTTCACATACATTTATTATAGATTTCAAATTTTTTTGCATACCTGAACTCTAAAATTTTCATTTTGTTGTGGTCGTTGTGTTTACGAGAAAAGAAGGAGAGGTTTGGATGTGAAAAAAAAATGAACGTCCAAAATCGAAATGTACAAATGCTGAGAGAGATAATTCCAAAAAGTATCTGTGATTTTGAAGGAGAGGCAAAAAGTGGGTTGTTTGGCTCTGGTAAATATCCAACCACACATTAACTTGAGAATTTAATTTTTTCTTCTCCTAGAAATTTTTGGATCATTAGGTCATTTGCATCTTCAACATGTTTCTGGCATGCATATCCACCACATTTAAAACATGTTAGGATCAATTAGAAATCCCTTTTTATAAAATTCCACCAAGCTATAAGGGTTTGTACAAGTGGAATTTCCCAAACATGGATCGAAAAACTTTGGAGGGCATTTTTAGTGCATGAAACTACACTTACTTTTAATATAGTTTTCAAATTTTTTGTATTCCTGAACTCTAAAATTTTCATTTTGTTGTGATCATTTTGTTTAAGAGAAAAGTGGGACAAGTTTGGATTTGAAAAAAAATTGAACGACCAAAATGGAAATACCCAAATGATGAGTGAGATAGTTCCAAAAAGTATTAGTGATTTTGAAGGATAGGTAAAACGTTGGTTGTTTGGCTCTGGTAAATATCCAACCACACATTAACTTGAGAATTTAAATTTTTTCTACTCTTTGAAATTTTTGGATCATTCGGTCATTTGCATCTTCAACATGTTTCTGGCATGCATATCCACAACATTTAAAACATGATAGGATCAATTAGAAATCTTTCTTTTAAAATTCCACCAATATATTAGAGGTTGTACTAGTGGAATATCCGAAACTTGGATAATAAAACTTTGGAGTTCATTTTTAGTGCGAGAAATAATATTCTTCACATACATTTATTATAGATTTCAAATTTTTTTGCATACATGAACTCTAAAATTTTCAATTTGTTGTGATCGTTTTGTTTACGAAAAAAGTAGGACCAGATTGGATTTGAAAAAAAATTGAACATCCAAAATGGAAATGCATAAATGCTGAGAGAGATAATTCCAAAAAGAATCTGTGATTTTGAAGGATAGGCAAAAAGTGGGTTGTTTGGCTCTAGTAAATATCCAACCACATGTTAACTTGAGAATTTAATTTTTTTCTACTCCTTGAAAATTTTGGATCATTAGGTCATTTGCATCTTCAACATGTTCTGGCATGCATATCCACCACATTTAAAACATGTTATGATCAATTAGAAATATCCTTCTTATAAAATTCCACCAAGCTATTAGGGGTTGTACTAGAGGAATTTCCCAAACATGGATAACAAAACTTTGGAGTTCATTTGTAGAGCGTGAAATAATTTTTTTCACTTACATATATTATAGTTTTCAAATTTTTTTGCATACATGACCTCTAAAATTATCATTTTGTTGTGATCATTTTGTTTACAAGAAAAGTGGGACAAGTGTGGATTTGAAAAAAAAATTGAACATCCAAAATGGAAATGCACAAATGCTGATAGAGAGATAATTCAAAAAAGTATCTGTGATTTTGAAGGATATGCAAAAAGTGGGTTGTTTGGCTCTTGTAAATATCCAACCACACGTTAACTTGAGAATTTAATTTTTTTCTACTCCTTGAAATTTTTGGATCATTAGGTCATTTGCATCTTCAACATGTTTATGGCATGCATATCCACCACATTTAAAACTTGCTAGGATCAATTAGAAATATCTTTCTTTTAAAACTCCACCAAGAAATTAGGGGTTGTACTTGTGGAATTTCCCAAATATGGATAACAAAACTTTGGAGTTCTTTTTTAGTGCATGAAATAATTTTTTTCACTTGCATTTATTACAGTTTTCAATTTTTTTTTGCATACTTGAACTCTAATATTTTCATTTTGTTGTGATCGTTTTATTTATGAGAAAAGTGGGACAAGTTTGGATTTGAAAGAAAATTGAACATCCAAAATGGAAATGCACAAATGCTGAGAGAGATAATTCTAAAAAGTATCTGTGGTTTTGAAGGATAGGCAAAAAGTGGGTTGTTTCGCACTGGTAAATATCCAACAACACGTTAACTTGAGAATTTAATTCTTCTTTTACATTCATGAACTCCAAAATTATCATTTTGTTGTGATCATTTTGTTTACAAGAAAAGTGGCACAAGTTTGCATTTGAAAAAAATTTCAACAGCCAAAAAGGAAATGCACATATGCTGATAGAGAGATAATTCAAAAAAGTATCTATGATTTTGAAGGATATGCAAATAGTGGGTTGTTTGGCTCTTGTAAAATATTCAACCACACGTTAACTACATAATTTAACTTTTTTCTACGCTGAAAATTTTGGATCATTAGGACATTTGCAACTTCAACATTTTTCTGGCATGCATATCTACCACATTTAAAACATGTTATGATCAATTTGAAATCTTCTTCTTATAAAATTCCACAAGGCTATTAGGGGTCGTACTAGTGGAATTTGCTAAACATGGATAACAAAACTTCGGAGTTCATTTTTAGCGCGTGAAATAAATTTCTTAATTTACATTTATTATAGTTTTCAAATTTTTTGCATAGATAAACTCTAAAATTTTCATTTTGTTGTGATCATTTTTTTTCCAAGAAAAGTGTGAAAAGTTTGGATTTAAAAAAAAAATTGAACTTCCAAATTGGAAATGCACAAATGCTGAGAGAGATAATTCCAAAAAGTATCTGTAATTTTTAAAGATAGGCAAAAAGTGCTTGTTTGGCTCTGGTAAATATCCAACCACACATTAACTTGAGAATTTATTTTTTTTCTTCTCCATCAAATTTTTGGATCATTAGGTTATTTGCATCTTCAACATGTTTCTAGCATGCATATCCACCACATTTAAAACATGCAAGGATCAATTAGAAATCTCTTTCTTATGAAATTCCACCAAGATATTAGGGGTTAAACTAGTGGAATTTTCCAAACATGGATAACAAAACTTTGGAGTTCATTCTTAGTGCGTGAAATAATTTTCATGAGTTACCATTATTATAGTTTTCAATTTTTTTTGCATACATGAACTCTAAAATTTTCATTTTGTCGTGATCGTTTAGTTTACGAGAAAAGTGGGAAAAGTTTGGATTTGAAAAAAAATTGAATGTCCAAAATGGAAATGCACAAATGCTGAGAGAGTTAATTCCAAAAAGTATCTGCAATTTTGAAGGATAAGCAAAAAGTGGGTTGTTTGGCTCTGGTAAATATCCAACCACACGGTAACTTGAGAATTTAATTTTTTTCTACTCCTTGAAATTTTTTGATCATTAGGTCACTTGCATCTTCAACATGTTTCTGGCATGCATATCCACCACATTTAAAACTTGTTAGGATCAATTAGAAATCTCTTTCCTATAAAATTCCACCAAGCTATTAGGGGTTGTACTAGTGGAATTTTTCAAACATGGATAATAAAACTTTGCAGTTCATTTTTAGTGCATGAAATAAATTTCTTCACTTAAATTTATTATAGTTTTCAAATTTTTTTGCATACAAGAACTCTAAAATTAACATTTTGTTGTGATCGTTTTGTTTACGAGAAAAGAGGGACAAGTTAGGATTTGAAAAAATTTTGAACATCCAAAATGGAAATGCACAAAAATGCTGACAGAGAATTCGAAAAAATATCTATGATTTTGAAGGATATGCAAAAAGTGGTTTGTTTGGCTCAGGTAAATATCCAACCACACGTTAACTTGAGAATTTATTTTTTTTCTAATATGAAATTTTTGGATCTTTAGGTCATTTGTATCTTCAACATGTTTCTGGCATGCATATCCACCACATTTAAAACATGTTAGGATCAATAAGAAATATCTTTCTTTTAAAATTCGACCAAGCTATTAGGGGTTGTACTAGCGGAATTTCGCAAACATGGATAACAAAACTTTGGAGTTCATTTTTAGTGCGTGAAGTAATTTTTTTCACTTGCATTTATTATAGTTTTCCAATTTTTTTTCTAAACATGAACTCTAAATTTTTCATTTTGTTGCGATCGTTTTTTTTACTGGAAAAGTGGGACAAGTTTGGATTTGAAAAAAAATTGAACATCCAAAATGAAAATGCACAAATGCTGAGAGAGATAATTCCAAATAGTATCTCTGACTTTGAAGGTTAGGCAAAAAGTGGGTTGTTTGGCTCAGGTAAATATCCAACCACACGTTAACTAGAGAATTTAATTTTTTTCTACTCCTAGAAATTTTTGGATCATTAGGTCATTTGCATCATCGACATGTTTCTTGCATGCATATCCAACACATTTAAAACATATTATGATCAATTAGAAATCTCCTTCTTATAAAATTCCACCAGGCTATTAGGGGTGTTAGTAGTGGAATTTTCCAAACATGGATAACAAAACTTTGGAGTTCTTTTTTAGTGCGTGAAATAATTTTCTTCACCTACATGTATTATAGTTTTCAAATTTTATTGCATACATGACCTCTAAAATTATCATTTTGTTGTAATCATTTTGTTTACGAGAAAAGTGGGGCAAGTTTGGATTTGAAAAAAATTGAACATCCAAAATGGAAATGCACAAATGTTGAGAGAGAGATAATTCCAAAATGTATCTATGATTTTGAAGGATGGCAAAAAGTGAGTTTTTTGGCTCTGGTAAATATCCCACAACACGTTAACTTGAGAATTTAATTTTTTTCTACTCTTTGAAATTTTTGGATCATTCGGTCATTTGCATCTTCAACATGTTTCTGGCATGCATATCCACAACATTTAAAACATGTTAGGATCCATTAGAAATCTCTTTCTTATAAAATTCCACCAAGATATTTTGGGTTGTACTAGTGGAATTTCCCAAACATCGATAACAAAACTCTGGAGTTAATTTTTAGTGCGTGAAATAATTTTCTTCACATACATTTATTATAGATTTCAAATTTTTTTGCATACATGAACTCTAAAATTTTCATTTTGTTTTGTCCATTTTGCTTACGAGAAAAGTGGGAGAGGCTTCGATGTGAAAAAAAAATTGAATGCCCAAAATGGAAATGTACAAATGCTGAGAGAGATAATTCCAAAAAGTATATATGATTTTGAAGGAGGAGAAAAAAGTGGGATGTTTGGCTCTAGTAAATATCCAACTACACGTTAACTTGAAAAGTTAATTTTTTTTTACTCCAAGAAATTTTGGATCATTAGGTCATGTGCATATTCAAGATGTTTCTGGCATGCATATCCACCACATTTAAAATATGTTATGATCAATTAGAAATCCCTTTCTTATAAAATTCCACCAATCTAATAGGGGTTGTACTAGTGGAATTTCCAAAACATGGATAGAAAAACTTTGGAGTGCCTTTTTAGTGCGTGAAATAATTTTCTTCACTTACTTTTAATATAGTTTTGAATTTTTTTGCTTTCATGAACTCTAAAATTTTCATTTTGTTGTCATCGTTTTTTTTTTAAGAAAAGTTGACAAGTTTCGATTTGAAAATAAAATCAACGTCCAAAATGAAAATACACAAATGCTGAGTGAGATAATTCCAACAAGTATCTGTGATTTTGAAGGATAGGAAAAAAAGTGGGTAGTTTGGCTCTTGTAAATATCCAACCACACGTTAACTTGAGAATTTAATTTTTTTCTACTCTTTGTAATTCATGGATTATTCGGTCATTTGCATCTTCAACATGTTAGGATCAATTAAAAATCTCTTTCTTATAAATTTCCAGCAAGATATTAGGGGTTGTACTAGTGGAATTTTCCAATCATGGATAAAAAAACTTTGGAGTAAAATTTAGTGCGTGAAATAACTTTCTTCACATACATTTATTATAGATTTCAAATTTTTTTACATACCTGAACTCTAAAATTTTCATTTTGTTGTGGTCGTTGTGTTTACGAGAAAAGAAGGAGAGGTTTGGATGTGAAAAAAAAATGAACGTCCAAAATCGAAATGTACAAATGCTGAGAGAGATAATTCCAAAAAGTATCTGTGATTTTGAAGGAGAGGCAAAAAGTGGGTTGTTTGGCTCTGGTAAATATCCAACCACACATTAACTTGAGAATTTAATTTTTTCTTCTCCTAGAAATTTTTGGATCATTAGGTCATTTGCATCTTCAACATGTTTCTGGCATGCATATCCACCACATTTAAAACATGTTAGGATCAATTAGAAATCCCTTTTTATAAAATTCCACCAAGCTATAAGGGTTTGTACAAGTGGAATTTCCCAAACATGGATCGAAAAACTTTGGAGGGCATTTTTAGTGCATGAAACTACACTTACTTTTAATATAGTTTTCAAATTTTTTGTATTCCTGAACTCTAAAATTTTCATTTTGTTGTGATCATTTTGTTTAAGAGAAAAGTGGGACAAGTTTGGATTTGAAAAAAAATTGAACGACCAAAATGGAAATACCCAAATGATGAGTGAGATAGTTCCAAAAAGTATTAGTGATTTTGAAGGATAGGTAAAACGTTGGTTGTTTGGCTCTGGTAAATATCCAACCACACATTAACTTGAGAATTTAAATTTTTTCTACTCTTTGAAATTTTTGGATCATTCGGTCATTTGCATCTTCAACATGTTTCTGGCATGCATATCCACAACATTTAAAACATGATAGGATCAATTAGAAATCTTTCTTTTAAAATTCCACCAATATATTAGAGGTTGTACTAGTGGAATATCCGAAACTTGGATAATAAAACTTTGGAGTTCATTTTTAGTGCGAGAAATAATATTCTTCACATACATTTATTATAGATTTCAAATTTTTTTGCATACATGAACTCTAAAATTTTCAATTTGTTGTGATCGTTTTGTTTACGAAAAAAGTAGGACCAGATTGGATTTGAAAAAAAATTGAACATCCAAAATGGAAATGCATAAATGCTGAGAGAGATAATTCCAAAAAGAATCTGTGATTTTGAAGGATAGGCAAAAAGTGGGTTGTTTGGCTCTAGTAAATATCCAACCACATGTTAACTTGAGAATTTAATTTTTTTCTACTCCTTGAAAATTTTGGATCATTAGGTCATTTGCATCTTCAACATGTTCTGGCATGCATATCCACCACATTTAAAACATGTTATGATCAATTAGAAATATCCTTCTTATAAAATTCCACCAAGCTATTAGGGGTTGTACTAGAGGAATTTCCCAAACATGGATAACAAAACTTTGGAGTTCATTTGTAGAGCGTGAAATAATTTTTTTCACTTACATATATTATAGTTTTCAAATTTTTTTGCATACATGACCTCTAAAATTATCATTTTGTTGTGATCATTTTGTTTACAAGAAAAGTGGGACAAGTGTGGATTTGAAAAAAAAATTGAACATCCAAAATGGAAATGCACAAATGCTGATAGAGAGATAATTCAAAAAAGTATCTGTGATTTTGAAGGATATGCAAAAAGTGGGTTGTTTGGCTCTTGTAAATATCCAACCACACGTTAACTTGAGAATTTAATTTTTTTCTACTCCTTGAAATTTTTGGATCATTAGGTCATTTGCATCTTCAACATGTTTATGGCATGCATATCCACCACATTTAAAACTTGCTAGGATCAATTAGAAATATCTTTCTTTTAAAACTCCACCAAGAAATTAGGGGTTGTACTTGTGGAATTTCCCAAATATGGATAACAAAACTTTGGAGTTCTTTTTTAGTGCATGAAATAATTTTTTTCACTTGCATTTATTACAGTTTTCAATTTTTTTTTGCATACTTGAACTCTAATATTTTCATTTTGTTGTGATCGTTTTATTTATGAGAAAAGTGGGACAAGTTTGGATTTGAAAGAAAATTGAACATCCAAAATGGAAATGCACAAATGCTGAGAGAGATAATTCTAAAAAGTATCTGTGGTTTTGAAGGATAGGCAAAAAGTGGGTTGTTTCGCACTGGTAAATATCCAACAACACGTTAACTTGAGAATTTAATTCTTCTTTTACATTCATGAACTCCAAAATTATCATTTTGTTGTGATCATTTTGTTTACAAGAAAAGTGGCACAAGTTTGCATTTGAAAAAAATTTCAACAGCCAAAAAGGAAATGCACATATGCTGATAGAGAGATAATTCAAAAAAGTATCTATGATTTTGAAGGATATGCAAATAGTGGGTTGTTTGGCTCTTGTAAAATATTCAACCACACGTTAACTACATAATTTAACTTTTTTCTACGCTGAAAATTTTGGATCATTAGGACATTTGCAACTTCAACATTTTTCTGGCATGCATATCTACCACATTTAAAACATGTTATGATCAATTTGAAATCTTCTTCTTATAAAATTCCACAAGGCTATTAGGGGTCGTACTAGTGGAATTTGCTAAACATGGATAACAAAACTTCGGAGTTCATTTTTAGCGCGTGAAATAAATTTCTTAATTTACATTTATTATAGTTTTCAAATTTTTTGCATAGATAAACTCTAAAATTTTCATTTTGTTGTGATCATTTTTTTTCCAAGAAAAGTGTGAAAAGTTTGGATTTAAAAAAAAAATTGAACTTCCAAATTGGAAATGCACAAATGCTGAGAGAGATAATTCCAAAAAGTATCTGTAATTTTTAAAGATAGGCAAAAAGTGCTTGTTTGGCTCTGGTAAATATCCAACCACACATTAACTTGAGAATTTATTTTTTTTCTTCTCCATCAAATTTTTGGATCATTAGGTTATTTGCATCTTCAACATGTTTCTAGCATGCATATCCACCACATTTAAAACATGCAAGGATCAATTAGAAATCTCTTTCTTATGAAATTCCACCAAGATATTAGGGGTTAAACTAGTGGAATTTTCCAAACATGGATAACAAAACTTTGGAGTTCATTCTTAGTGCGTGAAATAATTTTCATGAGTTACCATTATTATAGTTTTCAATTTTTTTTGCATACATGAACTCTA
The DNA here is from genome assembly GCF_029961685.1 of Aristolochia californica. Taxonomy (NCBI): domain Eukaryota; kingdom Viridiplantae; phylum Streptophyta; class Magnoliopsida; order Piperales; family Aristolochiaceae; genus Aristolochia; species Aristolochia californica. The sequence goes on from NW_027181826.1 coordinate 16,942,397, forward strand.
AAATTTTCATTTTGTCGTGATCGTTTAGTTTACGAGAAAAGTGGGAAAAGTTTGGATTTGAAAAAAAATTGAATGTCCAAAATGGAAATGCACAAATGCTGAGAGAGTTAATTCCAAAAAGTATCTGCAATTTTGAAGGATAAGCAAAAAGTGGGTTGTTTGGCTCTGGTAAATATCCAACCACACGGTAACTTGAGAATTTAATTTTTTTCTACTCCTTGAAATTTTTTGATCATTAGGTCATTTGCATCTTCAACATGTTTCTGGCATGCATATCCACCACATTTAAAACTTGTTAGGATCAATTAGAAATCTCTTTCCTATAAAATTCCACCAAGCTATTAGGGGTTGTACTAGAGGAATTTCACAAACAAGGATATCAAAACTTTGGAGTTCATTTTTAGTGCATGAAATAATTTTCTTCACTTACATTTATTGTAGTTTTCTATTTTTTTTGCAACATGAACTCTAAAATTTTCATTTTGTTGTGATCGTTTTGTTTACAAGAAAAGTGGGACAAGTTTGGATTTGAAAAAAAATTGAACTTCCAAAATGGAAATGCACAAATACTGAGAGAGATAATTCCAAAAAGTATCTTTGGTCAAGGATAGGCAAAAAGTGGGTTGTTTGCGTCAAGTAAATATCCTACCACACATTAACTTGAGAATTTAATTTTTTTCTTCTCTTTGAAATTTTTGGATCATTAGGTTATTTGCATCTTCAACATGTTTCATGCATATCCACCACATTTAAAACATGTAAGAATCAATTAGAAATATCTTTCTTTTAAAATTCCTCCAAGCTATTAGTGGTTGTACTAGTGGAATTTCAAAAACATAGATAACAAAACTTTGGAGTTCATTTTTAGTGCATGAAATAATTTTTTTCACTTGCATTTATTATTGTTTTCAAATTTTTTTTGCTTACATGAACTCTAAAATTTTAATTTTGTTGTGATCACTTTGTTTACGAGAAAAGTGGGACAAGTTTGGATTTGAAAAAAAATTGAACATCCAAAATGGAAATGCACAAATGCTAAGAGAGATAATTCCAAAAAGTATTTGTGATTTTGAAGGATTGGCAAAAAGTGGGTTGTTTGGCTCTGGTAAATATCCAACAACACGTTAACTTGAGAATTTAATTTTTTTCTACTCCTAGAAATTTTTGGATCCTTAGGTCATTTGCATCTTCAACATGTTTCTGGCATGCATATCCACCACATTTAAAACATGTTAGGATCAATTATAAATCTCTTTCTTATAAAATTCCACCAAGCTATTAGAGATTGTACTAGTGGAATTTCCCAAACATGGATAACAAAATTTAAGAGTTCTTTTTTAGTGCGTGAAATAATTTTCTTCACTTTCATGTTTTATAGTTTTGAATTTTTTTGACATACATGAACTCTAAAATTTTCATTTTGTTGTGATCGTTTTGTTTACGAGAAATGTGGGACAAGTTTGATTTCAAAAAAAATTGAACATCCAAAATGGAAATCAACAAATGCTGAGAGTGATAATTCCAAAAAGTATCTGTGATTTTGAAGGATAGGCAAAGAGTGGGTTGTTTGGTTCAGGTAAATATCCAACTACACGTCAACTTGAGAATTTAATTTTTTTTACTCGAAATTTTTATATCATTAGGTCATTTGCATCTTCAACATGTTTTTGGCAAGCATATCTACCACATTTAAAACATGTCATGATCAATTAGAAATCTCCTTCTTAAAAAATTTCACCAAGCTATTAGGAGTTTTACTAGTGGAATTTCCAAAACATGGATAACCAAACTTTGGATTTCATTTTTAGTGCATGAAATAATTTTCTTCAGTTACAATTATTATAGTTTTCAATTTTTTTGGCATACATGAACTCTAAAATTTTCATTTTGTTGTGGTCGTTTTGTTTACGAGAAAAGTGGACAAGTTTGGATTTGAAAAAAATTGTACGTCCAAAATGGAAATGCACAAATGCTGAGAGAGATAATTCCAAAAAGTGTTTGTGTTTTTGAAGGATAGGAAAAGAGTGGGTTGTTTGTCTCTGGTAAATATCCAACCACACGTTAACTTGAGAATTTAATATTTTTCTACTCCTTGAAATTTTTGTATCATTAGGTCATTTGCATCTTCAACATGTTTTTTGCATGCATTTTCACCACATTTAAAACATGTTTGGATCAATTAGAAATCTCTCTCTTATAAAATTCCACTAAGCTATTAGGGGTTGTTCTAGTGGAATTTCCCATACATGGATAACAAAACTTTGGAGTTCATTTTTAGTGTGTGAAATATAGTTTTTAATTTTTTTGCACAATGAACTATAAAATTTTCATTTTGTTGTGATCGTTTTGCTTACGAGAAAAGTGGGACAAGTTTGGATTTGAAAAAAAAATTGAACATTCAATATGAAAATGCACAAATGAAGAGAGAAATAATTTCAAAATATATCTGTGATTTTGAAAGATATGCAAAAAGTGGGTTGGTTGGCACTGGTAGATATCCAACCACACGTTAACTTGAGAATTTAATTTTTTTCTACTCCATGAAATTTTTGGATCATTAGGTCATTTGCATCTTCAAACTTTTTCTGGCTTGCATATCTACCACATTTAAAACATGTTAGGATCTATTAGAAATCTCTTTTTTATAAAATTCCACCAAGCTATTAGGGGTTGTATTAGTGGAATCTCCGAAACAAGGATAACAAAACTTTGGAGTTCATTTGTAGTGCGTGAAATAATTTTCTTCACTTACATTTATTATAGTTTTCAATTTTTTTTGCATACATGAACTCTAAAATTTTCATTTTGTTGTGAACGTTTTGTTTACGAGAAAAGTGGGACAAGTTTGGATTTGAAAAGAAATTGAACATCCAAAATGGAAATGCACAAATGCTGAGAGAGATAATTCCAAAAAGTATCTGTGATTTTGAAGGATAGGTAAAAAGTGGGTTGTTTAGCTCTGGTAAATATCCAACCACACGTTAACTTGAGAATTTAATTTTTTTCTACTTCTTGAAATTTTTTGATCATTTGGTCATTTGCACCTTCAACATGTTTCTGGCATGCATATCCAACACATTTAAAACATGTTAGGATCAATTAGAAATCTCTTTCTAAAATTCCACCAAGCTACTAGGGGTTGTACTTGTGGAATTTCCCAAACATGGATAACAAAACTTTGGAGTTAAGTCTTAGTGCGTAAAATAATTTTTTTCACTAACATTTGTTATAGATTTCATTTTTTTCGCAACAGGAACTCTAAAATATTAATATTGTTGTGATCATTTTGTTTACAAGAAAAGTGGGACAAGTTTGGATTTGAAATAAAAATTGAATATCCAAAATGGAAATGCACAAATGCTGAGAGAGATAATTCCAAAAAGTATCTATGATTTTGAAGGATTGGCAAAAAGTAGGTTGTTTGGCTCCTTCAAGTATCCAACCGCACGTTAACTTGGGAATTTAATTTTTTTCTACTCAAAATTTTTGGATCATTAGGTCATTTGTATCTTCAGCATGTTTTCTGGCATGCATATCCACTGCATTTAAAAAATTTTAGGGTCAATTAGAAGTCTCTTTCTTATAAAATTCCACCAAGCTATTAGGGGTTCTACTAGTTGAATTTCCCAAAGATGATAACAAAACTTTGGAGTATATTTTTAGTTCATGAAATAATTTTCTTCTCTTACATTTCTGATAGTTTTCAAAAAAATTTCAAACTTAAACTCCAAAATTTTCATTTTGTTGTGATCGATTTGTTAACGAAAAATGTGGGACAAGTTTGGAATTGTAAAAAAATTGAACATCCAAAATGGAAATGCACAAATGCTAAGAGAAATAATTCCAAATAGTATCTGTGATTTTGAAGGATAGGCAAAAAGTGGGTTGTTTGGCTCTGGTTAATATCCAACCACACGTTAACTTGAGAATTTAATTTTTTTCAACTCCTTGAAATTTTTGGATCATTAGGTCATTTGCAACTTCAACATGTTTCTGGCATGCATATCCACCACATTTAAAACTTGTTAGGATCATTTAGAAATCTCTTTCTAATAAAATTCCACCAAGCTATTGGGATTTGTACTAGTGGAATTTCCGAAACATGGATAAAAAAACTTTGGAGTTCATTTTTAGTGCGTGAAATAATTTTCTTCACTTCATTTATTATAGTTTTCAATTTTTTTAGCATACATGAAATCTAAAATTTTCATTTTGTTGTGATCGTATTGTTTACAAGAAAAGTTGGACAAATTTGTATTTGAAAAAAAGTTGAACATCGAAAATGGAAATGCACAAGTGTTGAGAGAGATAATTCCAAAAAGCATCTGTGATTTTGAAGGATAGGCAAAAATTGGGGTGTTGGGCTTTGGTTAATATGCAATCACACTTTAACTTGAGGTTTTAATTTTTTTCTACTCCTTGGATCATTAGGTCATTTGTATGATCAACATGTTTTTTGCATGCATATCCACCACATTTAAAATATGTTAGGATCAATTAGAATTCTCTTTCTTATAAAATTCCACCAAGCAATTAGGGGTTGTTCTAGTGGAATTACCCAAACATGAATTACAAAACTTTGGAGTTCATTTTTAGTGCGTGAAATAATTTTCTTTACTTACATTTATTATAGTTTTCAATTTTTTTTGCATACATGAACTCTAAAATTTCATTTTGTTGTGATCGTTTTGTTTACGAGAAATGTGGGACAAGTTTGGATTTAAAAAAAATTGAACATCCAAAATGGAAATGCACAAATGCTGAGAGAGATAATTCAAAAAAGTATATGTGATTTTGAAGGATAGGCAAAGGGTGGGTTGTTTCGCTCTGGTAAATATCCAACCACTCTTTAACTTGAGAATCTAAATTTTTTCTACTCCTTGAAATTTTTGGATCATTAGGTCATTTGCTTCTTCAACATGTTTCTGGAATGTATATCCACCACATTTAAAACATGCTATGATCAATTAGAAATCTCTTTCTTTTAAAATTCCTCCAAGCTATTAGGGGTTGTACTAGTGGAATTTCCAAAACTTGGATAACAAAACTTTGGAGTTCATTTTTAGTGCATGAAATAATTTTCATCACTTACATTTATTATAGTTTTCAAATTTTTTTGCATACAAGAACTCTTAAATTTTCATATTGTTGTGATCATTTTTTTTACGAGAAAAGTGGAACAAGTTTGGATTTGAAAAAAAATTGAACATCCAAAATGGAAATGCACAATTGCTGAGAGAGATAATTCCAAAACGTATATGTGATTTTGATGGATAGGCAAATGGTGGGTTGTTTCACTCTGGTAAATATCCAACCACGCCTTAACTTGAGAATTTAAATTTTTTCTACTCGAAATTTTTGGATCATTAGGTCATTTGCTTCTTCAACATATTTCTGGAATGCTTATCCACCACATTTAAAACATTCTATGATCAATTAGAAATCTCTTTCTTATAAAATTCCACCAAGCTATTAGGGAGTGTACTAGTGGAATTTCCCAAACATCGATAAAAAAACTTTGGATTTCATACATGAACTCTAAAATTTTCATTTTGTTGTGATCTTTTTTTTTATGAGAAAAGTGGGACATGTTCGGATTTGAAAAAAAATTGAACGTCCAAAATCAAAATGTACAAATGCTGAGAGAGATAATTCCAAGAAGTATCTGTGAGTTTGAAGGAGAGGCAAAAAGTGGGTTGTTTGGCTCTGGTAAATATCCAACCACACGTTAACTTGAGAATTTAATTTTTTTCTACTCGACATTTTTGGACCATTAGGTCATTTGCATCTTCAACATGTTTCTGGCATGCATATCCACCACATTTAAAACTTGTTAGGATCAATTAGAAATCTCTTTCTTATAAAATTCCACCAAGCTATTAGCGGTTGTACTAGAGGAATTTCCCAAACATGGATATCAAAACTTTGGAGTTCCTTTTTAGTGCGTGAAATAATTTTCTTCACTTACATTTATTATTGTTTTCTAATTTTTTTGCAACATGAACTCTAAAATTTTCATTTTGTTCTGAACGTTTTGTTTACAAGAAAAGTGGGACAAGTTTGGATTTGAAAAAAATTGAACATTCAAAATGGAAATGCACAAATGCTGAGAGAGATAATTCCAAAAAGTACCTTTTGTGAAGGATGGGCAAAAAGTGGGTTGCTTGGCTCTGGTAAATATCCTACCACACATTAACTTGTGAATTTAATTATTTTCTTCTCCTTGAAATTTTTGGATCATTAGGTTATCTTCATCTTCAACATGTTTCATGCATATCCACCACATTTAAAACATGTTAAGATCAATTAGAAATATCTTTCTTTTAAAATTCCTCCAAGCTATTAGGGGTTGTACTAGTGGAATTTCAAAAACATAGATAACAAAACTTTAAAGTTATTTTTTAGTGCGTTAAATAATGTTTTTCACATGCATTTATTATAGTTTTCAAATTTTTTTTGCTTACATGAACTCTAAAATTTTCATTTTGTAGTTATCACTTTGTTTAAAAGAAAAGTGGGACAAGTTTGGATTTGAAACAAAATTGAACATCCAAAATGGAAATGCACAAATGCTGAGAGAGATAATTCCAAAAAGTATCTGCGATTTTGAAGGATAGGCAAAAAGTGGGTTGTTTGGCTCTGGTAAATATCCAACCAAACGTTAACTTGAGAATTTAATTTTTTTCTACTCCTTGACATTTTTGGACCATTAGGTCATTTGCATCTTCAACATGTTTCTGGCATGCCTATCCACCACATTTAAAACTTGTTAGGATCAATTAGAAATCTCTTTCTTATAAAATTCCACCAAGCTATTAGCGGTTGTACTAGAGGAATTTGACAAACATGGATATCAAAACTTTGGAGTTCATTTTTAGTGCGTGAAATAATTTTCTTCACTTACATTTATTATTGTTTTCTATTTTTTTTGCAACATGAACTCTAAAATTTTCATTTTGTTCTGAACGTTTTGTTTACAAGAAAAGTGAGACAAGTTTGGATTTGAAAAAAAATTGAACATCCAAAATGGAAATGCACAAATGCTGAGAGAGATAATTCCAAAAAGTACCTTTTGTGAAGGATGGGCAAAAAGTGGGTTGCTTGGCTCTGGTAAATATCCTACCACACATTAACTTGAGAATTTAATTTTTTTCTTCTCCTTGAAATTTTTGGATCATTAGGTTATCTTCATCTTCAACATGTTTCATGCATATCCAGCACATTTAAAACATGTTAGGATCAATTAGAAATATCTTTCTTTTAAAATTCCTTCAAGCTATTAGGGGTTGTACTAGTGGAATTTCAAAAACATAGATAACAAAACTTTGGAGTTATTTTTTAGTGCATGAAATAATTTTTTTCACATGCATTTATTGTAGTTTTCAAATTTTTCTTGCTTACATGAACTCTAAAATTTTTATTTTGTTGTTATCACTTTGTTTACAAGAAAAGTGGGACAAGTTTCGATTTGAAAAAAAATTGAACATCCAAAATGGAAATGCAAAAATGCTAAGAGAGATAATTCCAAAAAAGTATCTGTGATTTTGAAGGATAGGCAAAAAGTGGGTTGTTTGGCTCTGGTAAATATCCAACAACACGTTAACTTGAAAATTTAATTTTTTTCTACTCGAAATTTTTGGATCATTAGGTCATTTGCATCTTCAACATTTTTCTGGCATGCATTTCCACCACATTTAAAACATGTTAGGATCAATTAGAAGTCTCTTTCTTATAAAATTCCACCAAGCTATTAGAGGTTGTACTAGTGGAATTTCCCAAACATGGATAACAAAATTTAAGAGTTCATTTTTAGTGCGTGAAATAATTTTCTTCACTTAAATGTATTATAGTTTTGAATTTTTTTGACATACATGTACTCCCCAATTTTTTTTTGTTGTGATCGTTTTGTTTACGAGAAAAGTGGGACAAGTTTGGATTTGAAAAAAAATTGAGCATCCAAAATGGAAATACACAAATGCTGAGAGAGATAATTCCAAAAAGTATCTATGATTTTGAAGGATCGGCAAAGAGTGGGTTGTTTGGTTCAGGTAAATATCCAACCACACGTCAACTTGAGAATTTAATTTTTTCTAGTCCTTGAAATTTATTGATCATTAGGTCATTTGCATCTTCAATATGTTTCTGGCATGCATATCTACCACATTTAAAACATGTTATGATCAATTAGAAATCTCCTTCTTAAAAAATTCCACCAAGCTAATAGGGGTTGTACTGGTGGAATTTCCCAAACATGGATAAATAAAGTTTGGATTTAGTTTTTAGTGTGTGAAATAATTTTCGTCAGTTACAATTATTATAGTTTTCAAATTTTTTCGCATACATGAACTCTAAAATTTTCATTTTGTTGTGATCGTTTTGTTTACGAGAAAAGTGGGGCAAGTTTGGATTTGAAAAAAAATTGAACTACCAACATGGAAATACACAAATGCTGAGAGAGATAATTCCAAAAAGTATCAATATTTTTTGAAGGATAGGCAAAGAGTGGGTTGTTTGGCTATGGTAAATATCCAACAACACGTTAACTTGAAAATTTAATTTTTTTCTACTCCTTGAAATTTTCGGATCATTAGGTCATTTGCATCTTCAACATTTTTCTGGCATGCATTTCCACCACATTTAAAACATGTTAGGATCAATTAGAAGTCTCTTTCTTATAAAATTCCACCAAGCTATTAGAGGTTGTACTAGTGGAATTTCCCAAACATGGATAACAAAATTTAAGAGTTCATTTTTAGTGCGTGAAATAATTTTCTTCACTTAAATGTATTATAGTTTTGAATTTTTTTGACATACATGTACTCCCCAATTTTTATTTTGTTGTGATCGTTTTGTTTACGAGAAAAGTGGGACAAGTTTGGATTTGAAAAAAAATTGAGCATCCAAAATGGAAATGCACAAATGCTGAGAGAGATAATTCCAAAAAGTATCTATGATTTTGAAGGATCGGCAAAGAGTGGGTTGTTTGGTTCAGGTAAATATCCAACCACACGTCAACTTGAGAATTTAATTTTTTCTAGTCCTTGAAATTTATTGATCATTAGGTCATTTGCATCTTCAATATGTTTCTGGCATGCATATCTACCACATTTAAAACATGTTATGATCAATTAGAAATCTCCTTCTTAAAAAATTCCACCAAGCTAATAGGGGTTGTACTGGTGGAATTTCCCAAACATGGATAAATAAAGTTTGGATTTAGTTTTTAGTGTGTGAAATAATTTTCGTCAGTTACAATTATTATAGTTTTCAAATTTTTTCGCATACATGAACTCTAAAATTTTCATTTTGTTGTGATCGTTTTGTTTACGAGAAAAGTGGGGCAAGTTTGGATTTGAAAAAAAATTGAACTACCAACATGGAAATACACAAATGCTGAGAGAGATAATTCCAAAAAGTATCAATATTTTTTGAAGGATAGGCAAAGAGTGGGTTGTTTGGCTATGGTAAATATCCAACAACACGTTAACTTGAAAATTTAATTTTTTTCTACTCCTTGAAATTTTCGGATCATTAGGTCATTTGCATCTTCAACATTTTTCTGGCATGCATTTCCACCACATTTAAAACATGTTAGGATCAATTAGAAGTCTCTTTCTTATAAAATTCCACCAAGCTATTAGAGGTTGTACTAGTGGAATTTCCCAAACATGGATAACAAAATTTAAGAGTTCATTTTTAGTGCGTGAAATAATTTTCTTCACTTAAATGTATTATAGTTTTGAATTTTTTTGACATACATGTACTCCCCAATTTTTATTTTGTTGTGATCGTTTTGTTTACGAGAAAAGTGGGACAAGTTTGGATTTGAAAAAAAATTGAGCATCCAAAATGGAAATGCACAAATGCTGAGAGAGATAATTCCAAAAAGTATCTATGATTTTGAAGGATCGGCAAAGAGTGGGTTGTTTGGTTCAGGTAAATATCCAACCACACGTCAACTTGAGAATTTAATTTTTTCTAGTCCTTGAAATTTATTGATCATTAGGTCATTTGCATCTTCAATATGTTTCTGGCATGCATATCTACCACATTTAAAACATGTGATGATCAATTAGAAATCTCCTTCTTAAAAAATTCCACCAAGCTAATAGGGGTTGTACTGGTGGAATTTCCCAAACATGGATAAATAAAGTTTGGATTTAGTTTTTAGTGTGTGAAATAATTTTCGTCAGTTACAATTATTATAGTTTTCAAATTTTTTCGCATACATGAACTCTAAAATTTTCATTTTGTTGTGATCGTTTTGTTTACGAGAAAAGTGGGGCAAGTTTGGATTTGAAAAAAAATTGAACTACCAACATGGAAATACACAAATGCTGAGAGAGATAATTCCAAAAAGTATCAATATTTTTTGAAGGATAGGCAAAGAGTGGGTTGTTTGGCTCTGGTAAATATCCAACTGCACGTTAACTTGAGAATTTAATTTTTTTCTACTCCTTGAAATTTTGGGATCATTAAGTCATTTGCATCTTCAACATGTTTTTGGAATGCATTTCCACCATATTTAAAATATGTTAAGATCAATTAGAAATCTCTTTCTTATAAAATTCCACTAAGCTAATAGGGGATGTACTAGTTGAATTTCCCAAACATGGATAACAAAACTTTGGAGTTCATTTTTAGTGCGTGAAATAATTTTCTTCACTTACATGTATTATAGTTTTCAAATTTTTTGAACAAATGAACTATAAAATTTTCATTTTGTTGTGATCGTTTTGCTTACAAAAAAAGTTGGACAAGTTTTGATTTGAAAAAAAAAAATTGAACATCCAATATGGAAATGCCCAAATGAATAGAGAAATAATTCCAAAATGTATCTGTGATTTTGAAAGATATGCAAAAGGTGGGTTGTTTGGCTCTGGTAAATATCCAACCACACGTTAACTTGAGAATTTAATTTTTTTCTACTCCATGAAATTTTTGGATCATTAGGTCATTTGCATTTTCAAATGTTTTCTGGCATACATATCCACCACATTTAAAACATGTTAAGATCTACTAGAAATCTCTTTCATATAAAATTCCACCAAGCTATTAGGGGTTGTACTATTGGAATTTCAAAAACATAGATAACAAAACTTTAGAGTTCATTTGTAGTGCGTGATATAATTTTTTTCACTTACATTTATTATAGTTTTCAATTTTTTTTTTGCATCCATGAATTCTAAAATTTTCTTTTTGTTGTGAACGTTTTGTTTATGAGAAAAGTGGAACAAGTTTGGATTTGAAAAGAAATTGAACATCCAAAATGGAAATGCACAAATGCTGAGAGAGATAATTTCAAAAAGTATCTGCGATTTTGAAGGACAGGCAAAAAGTGAGTTGTTTGGCTCTGGTACATATCCTACCACACATTAACTTGAGAATTTAATTTTTTTCTTCGCCTTGAAATTTTTGGATCATTAGGTTATTTGCATCTTCAACATGTTACATGTATATCCACCACATTTAAAACATGTTAGGATCAATTAGAAATATCATTCTTTTAAAATTCCTTGAAGCAATTAGGGGTTGTACTAGTGGAATTTCAAAAACATAGATAACAAAACTTTAGAGTTCATTTTTAGTGCGTGAAATAATTTTTTTCACATGCATTTATTATAATTTTCAAAATTTTTTTGCTTACATGAACTCTAAAATTTTCATTTTGTTGTTATCACTTTGTTTACAAGAAAAGTGGGACAAGTTTGAATTTGAAAAAAAATTGAACATCCAAAATTGAAATGCACAAATGCTAAGAGAGATAATTCCAAAAAGTTTCTGTGATTTTGAAGGATAGGCAAAAAGTGGGTTGTTTGGCTCTTGTAAATATCCAACAACACGTTAACTTGAGAATTTAATTTTTTTCTACTCCTTGAAATATTTGGATCATAAGGTCATTTGCATCTTCAACATTTTTCTGGCATGCATTTCCACCACATTTAAAACATGTTAGGATCAATTAGAAATCTCTTTTTTGTAAAATTCCACCAAGCTATTAGAGGTTGTACTAGTGGAATTTCCCAAACATGGATAACAAAATTTAAGAGTTCATTTTTAGTGCATGAAATAATTTTCTTCACTTAAATGTAATATAGTTTTGAATTTTTTTTGACATACATGTACTCAAAAATTTTTATTTTGTTGTGATCGTTTTGTTTGCGAGAAATGTGGGACAAGTTTGGATTTGAAAAAAAATTGAACATCCAAAATGGAAATGCACAAATGCTGAGAGAGATAATTCCAAAAAGTATCTATGATTTTGAAGGATAGGCAAAGAGTGGGTTGTTTGGCTCTGGTAAATATCCAACCGCACTTTAACTTGAGAATTTAATTTTTTTCTACTCGAAATTTTTGGATCATTAAGGCATTTGCATCTTCAACATGTTTTTGGCATGCATTTCCACCACATTTAAAATATGTTAGGATCAATTAGAAATCTCTTTCTTATAAAATTCCACTAAGCTATTAGGGGTTGTACTAGTGGAATTTCCCAAACATGGATAACAAAACTTTGGAGTTCATTTTTAGTGCGTGAAATAATTTTCTTCACTTACATGTATTATAGTTTTCAAATTTTTTGCACAAATGAACTAAAAATTTTCATTTTGTTGTGATCGTTTTGCTTACAAGAAAAGTAGGACAAGTTTGGATTTGAAAAAAAAAATTGAACATCCAATATGGAAATGCCCAAATGAAGAGAGAAATAATTCCAAAATGTATCTGTGATTTTGAAAGATATGCAAAAGGTGGGTTGTTTGGCTGTGGTAAATAACCAACCACACGTTAACTTGAGAATTTAATTTTTTTCTACTCCATGAAATTTTTGGATCATTAGGTCATTAGCATCTTCAAATGTTTTCTGGCATGCCTATCCACCACATTTAAAACATGTTAAGATCTATTACAAATCTCTTTCTTATAAAATTCCACCAAGCTATTAGGGGTTGTACTAGTGGAATTTCCGAAACATGGATAACAAAACTTTGGAGTTCATTTGTAGTGTGTGATATAAGTTTTTTCACTTACATTTATTATAGTTTTCAATTTCTTTTTGCATCCATGAACTCTAAAATTTTCATTTTGTTGTGAATGTTTTGTTTACGAGAAAAGTGGGACAAGTTTGGATTTGAAAAGAAATTGAACATCCAAAATGGAAATGCACAAATGCTGAGAGAGATAATTCCAAAAGTATCTGTGATTTTCAAGGTTAGTCAAAAAGTGGGTTGTTTAGCTCTGTTAACTTGAGAATATTTTTTTTTCTACTTCTTGAAATTTTTGGATCATTTTGTCAATTGCATCTTCAACATGTTTCTGGCATGCATATCCAACACATTTAAAACATGTTAGGATCAATTAGAAATCTCTTTCTTATTAAATTCCACCAAGCTACTAGGGGTTGTACTAGTGGAATTTGCCAAACATGGATAACAAAACTTTGGAGTTCAGTTTTAGTGCCTGAAATAATTTTTTTCACTAACATTTATTATAGATTTCAATTTTTTTTGCAACAGGAACTCTAAAATTTTAATATTGTTGTGATCGTTTTGGTTACTAGAAAAGTGGGACAAGTTTGGATTTGAAAAAAACATTGAACATCCAAAATAGAAATGCACAAATGCATAGAGAGATAATTCCAAAAAGTATCTGTGATTTTGAAGGATAGGCAAAAACTAGGTTGTTTGACTCCTTTAAGTATCCAACCGCACGTTAACTTGAGAATTTAATTTTTTTCTACTGCTTGAAATTTTTTGATCATTAGGTCATTTGCATCTTCAACATGTTTCTGGCATGCATATCCACCATATTTAAAACATGTAAGGACCAATTAGAAATCTCTTTCTTATGAAATTCCACCAAGCTATTAGGGGTTGAACTAGTGGAATTTCCCAAACATGGATAACAAAACATTGGAGTTCATTCTTAGTGCGTGAAATAATTTTCTTGAGTTACAATTATTAAAGTTTTCAATTTTTTTTGCACACATGAACTCTAAAATTTTCATTTTGTTGTGATCGTTTTGTTTACGAGAAAAGTGGGACAAGTTTGGATTTGAAAAAAAATTGAATGTCCAAAATGGAAATCTACAAATCCTGAAAGAGATAATTCCAAAAAGTATCTGCGATTTTGTAGGATAGGCAAAAACTGGGTTGTTTGGCTATGGTAAATATCCAACCACACGTTAACCTGAGAATTTAATTTTTTTCTACTCCTTGATATTTTTTCAACATGTTTCTCGCATGCATATCCACCACATTTAAAACATGTTATAGGATCAATTAGAAATCTCATTCTTACAAAAGTCCACCAAGCTATTAGGGGTTGTACTAGAAGAATTTCCCAAACATGGATATCAAAACTTTGGAGTTCATTTTTAGTGCGTAAAATATTTTTCTTCACATACATTTATTATTTTTTTCTAATTTTTTTGCAACATGAACTCTAAAATTTTCATTTTTTTATGAACGTTTTGTTTACAAGAAAAGTGGGACAAGTTTGGATTTGAAAAAAAATTGAACATCCAAAATGGAAATGTACAAATGATGAGAGAGATAATTCCAAAAAGTATCTTTTGTGAAGGATAGGCAAAAAGTGGGTTGTTTGGCTCTGGTAAATATCCTACCACACATTAACTTGAGAATTTAATTTTTTTCTTCTCCATGAAATTTTTGGATCATTAGGTTATTTGCATCTTCAACATGTTTCATGCATATCCACCACGTTTAAAACATGTTAGGATCAATTTGAAATATCTTTCTTTTAAAATTCCTCCAAGCTATTAGGAGTTGTACTAGTGGAATTTCAAAAACATAGATAACAAAACATCCGAGTTCATTTTTAGTGCGTGAAATAATTTTTTTCACATACATTTATTATAGTTTTCAAATTTTTTTTGCTTACATGAACTCTAAAATTTTCATTTTGTTGTTATCACTTTGTTTACAAGAAAAGTGGAACAAGTTTGGATTTGAAAAAAAATTCAACATCCAAAATGGAAATACACAAATGCTAAGAGAGCTAATTCCAAAAAGTATTTGTGATTTTGAAGGATAGGCAAAGAGTGGGTTGTTTGGCTCTGTTAATTATCCAACAACACATTATCTTGAGAATTTAATTTTTTTCTACTCCTTGAACTTTTTGGATCATTAGATCATTTGCATCTTCAACATGTTTCTTGCATGCATATCCACCACATTTAAAACATGTTAGGATCAATTAGAAATCTCTTTCTTATAAAATTCCACCAAGCTATTAGAGGTTGTACTAGTGGAATTTCCCAAACAAGGATAACAAAATTTAAGAGTTCATTTTTAGTGCGTGAAATAATTTTCTTCACTTCATATATTATAGTTTTCAAATTTTTTTGCATACGTGAAATCTTAAATTTTCATTTTGTTGTGATCGTATTGCTTACAAGAAAAGTGGGACAAATTTGGATTTGAAAAAAAATTGAACATCCAAAA
The DNA here is from genome assembly GCF_029961685.1 of Aristolochia californica. Taxonomy (NCBI): domain Eukaryota; kingdom Viridiplantae; phylum Streptophyta; class Magnoliopsida; order Piperales; family Aristolochiaceae; genus Aristolochia; species Aristolochia californica. The sequence goes on from NW_027181826.1 coordinate 16,957,861, forward strand.
TGGAAATGCACAAGTGCTGAGAGAGATAATTCCAAAAAGTATCTGTGATTTTGAAGGATGGGCAAAAAGTGGGTTGTTTGGCTCTGGTAAATATGCAACCACACTTTACGTTGAGAATTTAATTTTTTTCTCCTCCTTGGATTATTAGGTCATTTGCATCATCAACATGTTTCTTGCATGCATATCCACCACATTTAAAACCTGTTGGGATCAATGAGAAATCTCTTTCTTATAAAATTCCACCAAGCAATTTGGGTTTGTACTAGTGGAATTTCCCAAACATGGATTACAAAACTTTGGAGTTCATTTTTAGTGCGTGAAATAATTTTCTTCACTTACATTTATAATAGTTTTTAAATTTTATTTCCATACATGAAGTCTAAAATTTTCATTTTGTTGTGAAGGTTTTTTTTACAAGAAATGTGGGACAAGTTTGGATTTGAAAAAAATTGAACATCCAAAATGGAAATGCACCAATGGCGAGAGAGATAATTCAGAAAAGTGTAGTTGATTTAGAAGAATAGGCAAAGAGTGGGTTGTTTGGCTCTTGAAAATATTCAACCACACTTTAACTTTAGAATTTAATTTTTTTCTACTCCATGAAATTTTTGGATCATTAGGTCATTTGCATCTTCAACTTGTTTCTGGCATGCATATCCACCACATTTAAAACATGTTAGGATCAATTAGAAATCTCTTTCTTATAAATTTCCACCAAGATATTAGGGGTTGTACTAGTGGAATTTTTCAAACATGTATAACAAAACTTTGGAATTCATTTTAATTGCATGAAATAATTTTCTTCACTCACATTTATTATAGATTTCAAATTTTTTTGCATACATGAACTCTAAAATTTTCATTTTGTTGTGATTGTTTTTTTTACAAGAAAAGTGGGAAGAGTTTGGATTTAAAAAAAAATGAATGTCCAAAATGGAAATGCACAAATGCTGAGAGAGATAATTCCAAAAAGTATTTGTGATTTTGAAGGATAGGCAAAAAGGGGGTTGTTTGGCTCTGGTAACTATCCAACCACACGTTAACTTGAGAATTTTATTTTTTCTATTCCTTGAAAATTTTGGATCATTAGGTCATTTGCATCTTCAACATATTTCTTGCATGCATATCCACCACATTTAAAACCTAATAGGATGAATTTGAAATCTCATTCTTATAAAATCCCACCAAGCTATTAGGGCTTGTACTAGTGGAATTTCCCAAACATGGATAACAAAACTTTGGAGTGCAATTTTAGTACGTGAAATAATTTTTTTCTCTTACATTAGTTTTAGTTTTCAATTTTTTTTTCATACGTGAACTCAAAAATCTTTATTTTGTTGTGATTGTTTTGTTTACGAGAAAAATGGGACTAGTTTGGATTTCAACAAAAAATTGAACATCCAAAAAGGAAATGCACAAATGCTGAGAGACATAATTCTAAAGAGTATCTACGATTTTGAAAGATAGACAAAAAGTGGGTTGTTTGGCTCTTTTAAATATCCAACCATACGTTAACTTGAGAATTTAATTTTTTCAACTCCTTGAAATTTTTGGATCATTAGGTCATTTGCTTCTTCAACATGTTTCTAGCATGGATATCCACCACATTTAAAATATGTTAGGATCAATTAGAAATCTCTTTCTTATAAAATTCCACCCAGCAATTAGGGGTTGTACTAGTGGAATTTCCCAAACATGGATAACAAAACTTTGGAGTTCATTTTTATTGCGTGAAATAATTTTCATCACTTCCATTTATTATATAGTTTTCAAATTTTTTTGCATACATGAACTCTGAAATTTTCATTTTGTTGTGATCGTTTTTTTTACGAGAAAAGTGGGACAAGTTTGGATTTGAAAAATAATTGAACATCCAATATGGAAATACACAAATGCTGAGAGTGAAAATTCCAAAAAGTATCTGTGATTTTGAAGGATAGGCAAAAAAGTGGGTTGTTTGGCTCTGGTAAATATCCAACCAAGCGTTGACTTAAGAATTTAATTTTTTCCTACTCCTTGAAATTTTTTGGATCATTAGGTCATTTGCATCTTCAACATGTTTCATGCATGCAAATCCACCACATTTTAAACATGTTAGGATCAATTAGAAATCACTTTTTGCTAAAAATCCACCAAGCAATTAGTGGTTGTACTAGTGTATTTTCCCAAACATGGATAACAAAACTTTGGAGTTCATTTTTAGTGCGTGAAATACTTTTCTCACTTACATTTATTGTAGTTTTCAAAATTTTTTGCATTCATGAACTCTAAAATTTTCATTTTGGTGTGATCGTTTTGTTAACGAGAAAAGTTGGACAAGTTGGGATTTGAAAAAAAATTGAACGTCCAAAATGGAAATGTACAAATGCTGAGAAAGATAATTCCATAAAGTATATGTGATTTTGAAGGATAGGAAAAAAGTGGGTTGTTTGGCACTGGAAACGTTAACGTGAGAATTTAATTTTTTTCTACTCCTTGAAATTTTTGGATCATTAGAAATCTCTTTCTTATAAAATTTCACCAAGCTATTAGGGGTTGTACTAGTGGAAATTCCGAAACATGGATAACAAAATTTGGAGTTCATTTGTAGTGCGTGAAATAATTTTCTTCACTTACATTTATTATAGTTTTCAATTTTTTTTGCATACACGACCTCTAAAATTTTCATTTTCTTGTGAACGTTTTGTTTACAAGAAAAGTGGGACAAGATTGGATTTGAAAAGAAATTGAACATCCAAAATGGAAATGTACAAATGCTGAGAGAGATAATTCCAAAAAGTATCTGTGATTTTGAAGGAGAGGAAAAAAGTGGGTTGTTTAGCTTTGGTAAATACCCAACCACACGTTAACTTGAGAATTTAATTTTTTTCTACTTCTTAAAATTTTTGGATCATTTGGTCATTTGCATCTTCAACATGTTTCTGGCATGAATATCCAACACATTTAAAACATGTTAGGATCAATTAGAAATCTCTTTCTAAAATTCCACCAAGCTACTAGGGGTTGTACTAGTGGAATTTCCCAAACATGGATAACAAAACTTTGGAGTTAAGTTTTAGTGCGTGAAATAATTTTTTTCACTTACATTTATTTTAAATTTCAATTTTTTTTGCAACAGGAACTCTATAATTTTAATATTGTTGTGATCGCTTTGCTTACAACAAAAGTGGGACAAGTTTGGATTTGAAAAAAACATTGAACATTCAAAATAGAAATGCACAAATGCAGAGAGAGATAATTCCAAAAAGTATCTGTGATTTTGAAGGATAGGCAAAAACTGGGTTGTTTGGCTCCTTTAAGTATCCAACTGCACGTTAACTTGAGAATTTCATTTTTTTCAACTCCTTGAAATTTTTTTATCATTAGGTCATTTGCATTTTCAACATGTTTCTACCATGCATATCCACCATATTTAAAACATGTAAGGATCAATTAGAAATCTCTTTCTGATGAAATTCCACCACGCTATTAGGGGTTGAACTAGTGGAATTTTCCAAACATGGATAACAAAACTTTGGAGTTCATTCTTAGTGCATGAAATAATTTTCTTGAGTTACAACTATTAGTGCATGAACTCTAAAATTTTCATTTTGTTGTGATCGTTTTGTTTACGAGAAAAGTGGACAAGTTTGGATTTGAAAAAAAATTGAATGCCCAAAATGGAAATCCACAAATGCTGAGAGAGATAATTCCAAAAAGTATGTTCGATTTTGACGGATAGGCAAAAAGTGGGTTGTTTGGCTCTGAAAAATATGCAACCACACATTAACTTGAGAATTTAATATTTTTCTCCTCCTTGAAATTTTTGGATCATTAGGTCATTTCGATCTTCAACATGTTTCTGGCAAGCATACCCACCACATTTAAAACATGTTAGGATCAATTAGAAATCTCTTTCTTGTAAAATTCCACCAAGCTATTGGGGGTTGTACTAGAGGAATTTCCCAAACATGGATATCAAAACGTTGGAGTTCATTTTTAGTGCGTGAAATAATTTTCTGCACTTACATTTATTATTGTTTTCTAATTTTTTTGCAACATGAACTCTAAAATTTTCATTTTGTTGTGAACGTTTTGTTTACAAGAAAAGTGGGACAAGTTTGGATTTGAAAAAAAACTGAATATCCAAAATGGAAATGCACAAATACTGAGAGAGATAATTCCAAAAAGTATCTTTTGGGAAGGATAGGCAAAAAGTGGGTTGTTGGGCTATGGTAAATATCCTACCACACATTAACTTGAGAATTTAATTTTTTCTTCTCCTTGAAATTTTTGGATCATTAGTTTATTTGCATCTTCAACATGTTTCATGCATATCCACCACATTTAAAACATGTTAGGTTCAATTAGAAATATCTTTCTTTTAAAATTCCTCCAAGCTATTAGGGGTTGTACTAGTGGAATTTCAAAAACATAGATAAAAAAACTTTAGAGTTCATTTTTAGTGCGTGAAATAATATTTTTCACATGCATTTATTATAGTTTTCAAAATTTTTTTGCTTACATGAACTCTAAAATTTTCATTTTGTTGTGATCACTTTGTTTACAAGAAAAGTGGGACAAGTTTGGATTTGAAAAAAAATTGAACATCCAAAATGGAAATGTACAAATTCTAAGAGAGATAATTCCAAAAAGTATATGTGATTTTGAATTATAGGCAAAAAGAGGGTTATTTAGCTCTGGTAAATATCCAACAACACGTTAACTTGAGAATTTAATTTTTTTCTACTCCTTAAAATTTTTGGATCATTAGCTCATTTGCATCTTCAACATGTTTCTGGCATGCATATCCACCACATTTAAAACATGTTAGGATCAATTAGAAATCTCTTTCTTATAAAATGCCGCCAAGCTATTAGAGGTTGTACTAGTGGAATTTCCCAAACATGGATAACAAAATTTAAAAGTTCATTTTTGGTTCGTGAAATAATTTTCTTCACTTATATGTATTATAGTTTTGAATTTTTTTGACATACATGAACTCTAAAACTTTCATTTTGTTGTGATCGTTTTGTTCACGAGAAAAGTGGTACAAGTTTGGATTTGAAAAAAAATTGAACATCCAAAATGGAAATGCACAAATGCTGAGAGAGATAATTCCAAAAAGTATTGGTCATTTTGAAGGATAGGCAAAGAGTGGGTTGTTTGGTTCAGGTAAATATCCAACCACACGTCAACTTGAGAATTTAATTTTTTCTACTTCTTGAAATTTTTGGATCATTAGTCATTTCCATCTTCAACATGTTTCTGGCATTCATATCTACCACATTTAAAACATCTTATGATCAATTAGAAATCACCTTCTTAAAAAATTCCACCAAGCTAATAGGGGTTGTACTAGTGGAATTTCCAAAACATGGATAACAAAACTTTGGATTTCATTTTTAGTGTGTGAAATAATTTTCTTCAGTTACAATTATTTCAGTTTTCAAATTTTTTTCCCTACATGAACTCTAAAATTTTCATTTTGTTGTGATCGTTTTGTTTACGAGAAAAGTTGGACAAGTTTGGATTTGAAAAAGAATTGAATGTCCGAAATGGAAATGCACAAATGCTGAGAGAGATAATTCCTAAAATTATCTGTGTTTTTGAAGGATAGGCAAAGAGTGGGTTGTTTGGCTCTGGTAAATATCCAACCACACGTTAACTTGAGAATTTAATTTTTTTCTACTCCTTGAAATTTTTGGATCATTAGGTCATTTGCATCTTCAACATGTTTTTTGCATGCATGTGCACCACATTTAAAACATGTTAGGATCAATTAAAAATCTCTTTCTTATAAAATTCCACTAAGCTATTAGGCATTGTACCAGAGGAATTTCCCAAACATGGATAACAAAACTTTGGAGTTTATTTTTAGTGTGTGAAATAATTTTCTTCACTTACATTTATTATAGTTTTCAATTTTTTTGCACAAATGAACTGTAATATTTTCATTTGGTTGTGATCGTTTTGCATACGAGAAAAGTGGGACCAGTTTGGAATTGAAAAAAATTGAACATTCAATATGGAAATGTACAAATGAAGAGAGAAATAATTCCAAAATGTATATGTGATTTTGAAAGATATGCAAAAGGTGGGTTGTTTGGCTCTGGTAAATATCTAACCACACGTTAACTTGAGAATTTAATTTTTTTCTACTCCATGAAATTTTTGGATCATTAGGTCATTTGCATCATCAAACTTTTTCTGGCATGCATATCCACCACATTTAAAACATGATAGGATCTATTAGAAATCTCTTTCTTATAAAATTCGACAAAGCTATTAGGGGTTGTACAAGTGGAATTTCCGAAACATGGGTAACGAAATTTTGGAGTTCATTTGTAGTGCATGAAATAATTTTCTTCACTTACATTTATTATAGTTTTCAATTTTTTTTGCATACATGAACTCTAAAATTTTCATTTTGTTGTGATTGTTTTGTTTACGAGAAATGTGGGACAAGTTTGGATTTGAAAAAAAATTGAACAACCAAAATGGAAATGCACAAATGCTGAGAGTGATAATTCCAAAAAGTATATGTGATTTTGAAGGATAGGCAAATGGTGGGTTGTTTCGTTCTGGTAAATATCAAACAATGCCTTAACTTGAGAATTTAAATTTTTTCTACTCCTTGAAATTTTTGGATCATTAGGTCATTTGCTTCTTCAACATGTTTCTGGAATACATATCCACCACATTTAAAACATGCTATGATCAATTAGAAATCTCTTTCATATGAAATTCCACCAAGCTATTAGGGGTTGTACTAGTGGAATTTCCCAAACTTGGATAACAAAACTTTGGAGTTCATTTTTAGTGTGTGAAATAATTTTCATCACTTACATTTATTATAGTTTTCAAATTTTTTTTGCATACAAGAACTCAAATATTTTCATTTTGTTGTGATCATTTTTTTACGAGAAAAGTGGAACAAGTTTTGATTTGAAAAAAAATTGAACATCCAAACTAGAAATGCACAAATGCTAAGGGAGATAATTCCAAAACGTATCTGTGATTTTGAAGGATATGCAAAAAGTGGGTTGTTTGGCTCTGTTAAATATCCAACCACGCGTTAACTTGAGAATTTCATTTTTTTCTTCTCCTTTAAATTTTTGAATCATTAGGTCATTTGCTTCTTCAACACGTTTTCTGGCATGCATATCCACCACATTTAAAACATGTTAGGATAAATTAGAAATCTCTTTCTTATAAAATTCCACCAAGCTATTAGGGAGTGTACTAGTGGAATTTCCCAAATATGGATAAAAAAACTATGGAGTGCATTTTTAGTGCGTGAAATAATTCTCTTCACTTACATTTATTAAAGTTGTCAATTTTTTTGCATACATAAACTCTAAAATTTTTATTTTGTTGTGATTTTTTTTTTATGAGAAAAGTGGGACAAGTTTGGATTTGAAAACAAATTGAACGACCAAAATGGAAATGCACAGATGCTGAGAGAGATAATTCCATTTTAAAGGATAGGCAAAAAGTGGGTTATTTGGCTCTGGTAAATATCCAACCACACATTAACTTGAGAATTTAATTTGTTTCTACTCGAAATTTTTGGATCATTAGGTCATTTGCATCTTCAACATGTTTCTGGCATGCATATCCACCACATTTCTAACACTTTAGGATCTATAAAAAATCTCTTTCTAATAAAATTCCACCAAGCGATTAGGGGTTATACTAGTGGAATTTCCCAAACATGGATAACAAAACTTTGGAGTTCATTTTTAGTGCGTGAAATAATTTTCTTCACTTCATTTATTATAGTTTTCAAATTTTTTTGCATACATGAAATATTAAATTTTCATTTTTTTGTGATCGTATTGTTTACAAGAAAAGTGGGACAAATTTGGATTTGAAAAAAAATGGAACATCCAAAATGGAAATGCACAAGTGCTGAGAGATATAATTCCAAAAATTATCTGTTATTTTGAAGGATAGGCAAAAAGTGGGTTGTTTGGATCTGGTAAATATGCTACCACACTTTAACTTGAGAATTTAATTTTTTTCTCCTCCTTGGATCATTAGGTCATTTGCATCATCAACATGTTTCTTGAATGCATATCCACCACATTTAAAACCTGTTAGGATCAATGAGAAATCTCTCTTTTATAAAATTCCACCAATCAATTAGGGGTTGTACTAGTGGAATTTCCCAATCATGGATTACAAAACTTTGGAGTTCATTTTTAGTGCGTGAAATAATTTTCTTCACTTACATTTATAATAGTTTTTAAATTTTATTTTCATACATGAACTCTAAAATTTTCATTTTGTTGTGATGGTTTTTTTACGAGAAAAGTGGGACAAGTTTGGATTTGAAAAAAATTGAACATCCAAAATGGAAATGCACCAATACTGAGAGAGATAATTTCAAAGAGTATCTGTGATTTTGAAGGATAGGCAAAGAGTGGGTTGTTTGGCTCTGGTAAATATTCAACCACACTTTAACTTGAGAATTTAATTTTTTTCTACTCGAAATTTTTGGATCATTAGGTCATTTGCATCTTCAACATGTTTCTGGCATGCATATCCACCACATTTAAAACATTTTTGGATCAATTAGAAATCTATTTTTTATATAATTCCACCAAGCTATTAGGAGTTGTACTAGTGGAATTTCCCAAACAGGGATAACGAAACTTTGGAGTTCATTTTTAGCGCTGGAAATAATTTTCTTCACTTACATTTATTATTGTTTTCAATGTTTTTACGTACATGAACTCTAAAATTTTCATTTTGTTGTGATCGTTTTGCATACGAGAAAAGTGGGAGAAGTTTGGATTTGAAAAAAAATTGAACATCCAAAATGGAAATACACAAATACTGAGAAAGATAATTCAGAAAAGTGTATGTGATTTAGAAGGATAGGCAAAAAGTGGGTTATTTGGTTCTGGTAAATATCCAACCAAACGTTAACTTGGTAATTTAATTTTTTTCTACTCGAATTTTTTGGATCATTAGGTCATTTGCATCTTCAACATGTTTTTTGCACGCATATCCACCACATTTAAAACATGTTAGGATCAATTAAAAATCTCTTTCTGATAAATTTCCACCAAGATATTAGGGGTTGTACTAGTGGAATTTTTCAAACATGGATAACAAAACATTGGAATTCATTTTTAGTGTGTGAAATAATTTACTTCACTCACATTTATTATATTTTTCAAATTTTTTTGCATACAAGAACTCTAAAATTTTCATTTTGTTGTGATTTTTTTGTTTACGAGAAAGTGGGAAGAGTTTGGATTTAAAAAAAAATGAATGTCCAAAATGGAAATGCACAAATGCTGGGAGAGATAATTCCAAAAAGTATTTGTGATTTTGAAGGATAGGCAAAAAGGGTTTTTTTTGGCTCAGGTAAATATTCAACCACACGTTAACTTGAGAATTTTATTTTTTCTACTCCTTGAAAATTTTGGATCATTAGGTCATTTGCATCTTCAACATATTTCTGGCATGCATATCCACCACAATTAAACCCTGTTAGGATCAATTCAAAATCTCTTTCTTATAAAATTCCACCAAGCTATTAGGGCTTGTACTAGTGGAATTTCCCAAACATGGATAACAAAACTTTGGAATGCATTTTTATTGCATGAAATAATTTTCTTCACTTACATTTATTATATAGTTTTCAATTTTTTTTTCATACATGAACTCTAAAATTTTCATTTTGTTGTGATTTTTTTTATGAGAAAAGTAGGACAAGTTTGGATTTGAAAGATAATTGAACATCAAAAATGGAAATACACAAATGTTGAGAGTGAAAATTCCAAAAAGTATCAGTGATTTTGAACGATAGGCAAAAAGTGGGTTATTTGGCTCGGGTAAATATCCAACCAAGCGTTGACTTGAGAATTTAATTTCTTTCTACTCCTTGAAATTTTTGGATCATTAGGTCATTTGCATCTTCAACATGTTTCATGCATGCAAATCCACCACATTTTAAACATGTTAGGATCAATTAGAAATCTCTTTCTGATAAAATTCCACCAAGCTATTAGTAGTTGTACTAGTGGATTTTCCCAAACATGGATAACAAAACTTTGGAGTTCATTTTTAGTGCGTGAAATAATTTTCTCACTTACATTTCTATAGTTTTCAAAATTTTTTGCATACATGAACTCTTAAATTTTCATTTTGGTGTGATCGTTTTGTTAACGAGAAAAGTTGGACAAGTTGGGATTTGAAAAAAAATTGAACGTCGAATATGGAAATGCACAAATGCTGAGAGAGATAATTCCCAAAAGTATCTGTGATTTTGAAGGATAGGCAAAAAGTGGGTTGATTGGTTCTGGTAAATATCCAACCAAACGTTAACTTGAGAATTTAATTTTTTTCTACACCTTGAAATTTTTGGATCATTTGGTCATTTGCATCTTCAACATGTTTCTGGCATGCATATCCACCACATTTAAAACATGTTAGGATCAATTAGAAATCTCTTTCTTATAAAATTCCACCATGATATTAGGGGTTGTACTAGTGGAATTTTTCAAACATGGATAATAAAACTTTGGAATACATTTTTAATGCGTGAAATAATATTCTTCACTCACATATATTATAGTTTTCAAAATTTTTTGCATACATGAACTCTAAAATTTTCATTTTGTTGTGATTGTTTTGTTTACGAGAAAAATGGGAAGAGTTTGTTGTGATTTTGAAGGAAAGACAAAAAGTGGGTTGTTTGGCTCTGGTAAATATGCAACCACACTTTAACTTGAGAATTTAATTTTTTCCTCCTCCTTGGATCATTAGGTCATTTTCATCATCAACATGTTTCTTGCATGCATATCCACCACATTTAAAACCTGTTAGGATCAGTGAGAAGTCTCTTTGTTATAAAATTCCACCAAGCAATTAGGGGTTGTACTAGTGGAATTTCCCAAACATGGATTACAAAACTTTGGAGTTCATTTTTAGTGCGTGAAATAATTTTCTTCACTTACATTTATTATAGTTTTTAAATTTTTTTGAATACATGAACGCTAAAATTTTCATTTTGTTGTGATTGTTTTGTTTACGAGAAAAGTGGGACCAGTTTGGATTTGAAAAAAAAATGAACATAAAAAATGGAAATGCACCAGTGCTGAGAGAGATAATTCCAAAAAGTATCTGTGATTTTGAAAGACAGGAAAAAAGTTGTTTGGCACTGGTAAATAAGCAATCACACTTTAACTTAGGAATTTAATTTTTTTCTACTCCTTGGATCATTAGGTCATTTGCATCATCAACATGTTTATGGCATGCATATTCAACACATTTATAACCTGTTAGGATCAATTAGAAATATCTTTCTTATCAAATTCCACCAAGCAATTAGGGGTTGTACTAGTGGAATTTCTCAAACATGGATTACAAAACTTTGGAGTTCATTTTTATTGCGTGAAATAATTTTCTTCACTTACATTTATTATAGTTTTCAAATTTTTTTGCATACATGAACTCTAAAAATTACATTTTTTTGTGATAATTTTGTTTACGAGAAAAGTGGCACCAGTTTGGACTTGAAAAAAAATTGATCATCAAAAATGGAAATGCACCAGTGCTGAAAGTGATAATTCCAAAAAGTATCTGTGATTTTGAAGGAAAGCAAGAAGTTGTTTGGCTCTGGTAAATATGTAACCACACTTTAACTTGAGAATTTAATTTTTTTCTACTCCTTGGATCATTAGGTCATTTGCATCATCAACATGTTTCTGGCATGCATATTCACCACATTTAAAACCTGTTAGGATCAATTAGAAATCTCTTTCTTACAAAATTCCACCAAGCAATTAGGGGTTGTACTAGTGGAATTTCCCAAACATCGATTACAAAACTTTGGAGTCCATTTTTAGTTCATGAAATAATTTTCCTCACTTACATTTATTATAGTTTTCAAATATATTTGCTTACATGAACTCTATAATTTTCATTTTGTTGTGATCGTTTTGTTTACGAGAAAAGTGGGACAACTTTGGATTTGAAAAAAATTGAACATCCAAAATGGAAATGCACCAATGTTGAGAGAGATAATTCCAAGTGTATCTGTGATTTTCAAGGATAGGCAAAGAGTGGGTTGTTTGGCTTCGGTAAATATCCAACCACACTTTAACTTCAGAATTTAATTTTTTTCTACTCTTTGAAATTTTCTGATTATTAGGTCATTTGCATCTTCAACATGTTTCTGGCATGCATATCCACCACATTTAAAACATGTTAGGATCATTTAGAAATCTCTTTCTTATATAATTCCACCAAGCTATTAGGGGTTGTACTAGTGGAATTTCCCAAACATGGATAACAATACTTTGGAGTTCATTTTTAGTGCTTGAAATAATTTTCTTCACTTATATTTATTATAGTTTTCAAATGTTTTTTCATACATAAACTCTAATATTTTCATTTTGTTGTGATCATTTTGTTTACGAGAAAAGTGGGACATGTTTGGATTTGAAAAAAAATTGAACATCCAAAATGGAAATGCACAAATGCTGAGAGAGATAATTCCAAAAAGTATCTGTGATTTAGAAGGATAGGCAAAAATTTTGTTGATTGGTTCTGGTATATATCCAACCAAACGTTAACTTGTGAATTTAATTTTTTTCTACTTCTTAAAATTTTTGGATCATTAGGTCATTTGCATCATCAACATGTTTCTGGCTTGCATATCCACCACATTTAAAACAAGTTAGGATCAATTAGAAATCTCTTTCTGATAAAATTGCAAACATGGGTAATAAAACTTTGGAATTAATTTTTAGTGCGTGAAATAATTTTCTTCACTCATATTTATTATAGTTTTCAAATTTTTTTGCATACATGAACTCAAAAATTTTCATTTTGTTGTGATTGTTTTGTTTACGGGAAAAGTGGGAAGAGTTTGGATTTTAAAAAAAAATGAACTTCCTAAATGGAAATGCACAAATGCTGAGAGAGATAATTCCAAAATAAATCTGTGATTTTGAAGGATAGGCAAAAAGCAGGTTGTTTGGCTCTGGTTAATATCCAACTACACGTTAACTTGAGAATATTATTTTTTTCTACTCGAAATTTTTGGATCATTAGGTCATTTTCATCTTCAACATATTTCTGGCATGCATATCCACCACATTTAAAACATGTTAGGATCAATTAGAAATCTATTTCTAATAAAATTCCACCAAACTATTAGGGATTGTACTAGTGGAATTTCTCAAACATGGATAACAAAACTTTGGAGTGCATTTCTAGTGCGTGAAATAATTTTTTTCTCTTACATTTGTTATAGTTTTCAATTTTTTTTTCATACATGAACTCAAAAATTTTCATTTTGTTGTGATCGTTTTGTTTATGAGAAAAGTGGGACAAGTTTGGAATTGAAAAAAAAATTGAACATCCAAAAGGGAAATGCAAAAATGCTGAGAGAGATAATTCCAAACAATATCTGTGATTTTGAAGGACAGGCAAAAGGTGGGTTGTTTGGCTCTGGTTAAAATCCAACCACACGTTAACTTGAGAATTTAATTTTTTCTACTCGAAATTTTTGGATCATTAGGTAATTTGCATCTTCAACATGTTTCTGGCATGCATATCCACCACATTTAAAACTTGTTAGGATCAATTAGAAATCTGTTTCTAATAAAATTCCACCAACCTATTAGGGTTTGTACTAGTGGAATTTCCGAAACATGGATAACACAACTTAGGAGTTCATTTTTAGTGCGTGAAATAATTTTCATCACTTCATTTATTATAGTTTTCAAATTTTTTAGCATACATGAAATCTAAAATTTTCATTTTGTTGTGATCGTATTGTTTAAAAGAAAAGTGGGACAAATTTGGATTTGAAAAAAAATTGAACATCCAAAATGGAAATGCACAAGTGCTGAGAGAGATAATTCCAAAAAGTATCAATGATTCTGAAGGATAGGCAAAACTTGAGTTGTTTGGCTCTGGTTAATATGCAACCACACTTTAACTTGAGAATTTAATTTTTTTCTACTCCTTGGATCATTAGGTCATTTGCATCATCAACATCTTTTTTGCATGCATATCCACCACATTTAAAACATGTTATGATCAATTAGAAATCTCTTTCTTATAAAATTCCACCAAGCAATTAGGGGTTGTTCTAGTGGAATTTCCCAAACTTGGATTACAAAACTTTGGAGTTTATTTTTAGTGCGTGAAATAATTTTCTTCACTTACATTTATTATAGTTTTATATTTTTTTTGCATACATGAACTCTAAAATTTTCATTTTGTTGTGATTGTTTTGTTTACGAAAAATGTGGGACAAGTTTGGATTTGGAAAACATTGAACATCCAAAATGGAAATGCACAAATGCTGAGAGAGATAATTCCAAAAAGTATATTCGATTTTCAAGGATAGGCAAATGGTGGGTTGTTTCGCTCTAGTAAATATCAAACCATGCCTTAACTTTAGAATTTAAATTTTTTCTACTCCTTGAAATTTTTGGATCATTAGGTCATTTGCTTCTTCAACATATTTCTGGAATGCATATCCACCACATTTAAAACATGCTATGATCAATTAGAAATCTCTTTCTTATAAAATTCCACCAAGCTATTAGGGGTTGTACTAGTGGAATTTCCCAAACTTGGATAACAATACTTTGGAGTTCATTTTTAGTGCGTGAAATAATTTTCATCACTTACATTTATTATAGTTTTCAAATTTTTTTGCAAACAAGAACTCTAAAATTTTCATTTTTTTGTGATCGTTTTCTTTACGAGAAAAGTGGAACAAGTTTGGATTTGAAAAAAAATTGAACATCCAAAATGGAAATGCACAAATGCTGAGAGAGATAATTCCAAAAAGTATATGTGATTTTGAAGGATAGGGAAAAGGTGGGTTTTTTCGCTTTGGTAAATATCCATTCACGCCTTAACTTGAGAATTTAAATTTTTTCTACTCCTTGAAATATTTGAATCATTAGGTCATTTGCTTCTTCAACATGTTTCTGGAATGCATATCCACCACATTTAAAACATGCTATGATCAATTAGAAATCTCTTTCATATAAAATTCCACCAAGCTATTAGCGGTTGTACTAGTGGAATTTCCCAAACTTAGATAACAAAACTTTGGAGTTCATTTTTAGTGCGTGAAATTATTTTCATCACTTACATTTATTATAGTTTTCAAATTTTTTTGCATACAAGAACTCAAAAATTTTCATTTTGTTGTGATCTTTTTTTTTACGAGAAAAGTGGAACAAGTTTGGATTTGAAAAAAAATTGAACATCCAAAATGGAAATGCACAAATGCTGAGAGTGATAATTCCAAAACGTATTTGTGATTTTGAAGGATAGGCAAAAAGAAGGTTGTTTGGCTCTGTTAAATATCCAACCACGCGTTAACTTGAGAATTTCATTTTTTTCTACTCCTTTAAATTTTTGAATCATTATGTCATTTGCTTCTTCAACACATTTTCTGGCATGCATATCCTCCACATTTAAAACATATTAGGATAAATTAGAAATCTCTTTCTTATAAAATTCCACCAAGCTATTAGTGAGTGTACTAGTGGAATTTCCCAAACATGGATAAAAAAACTTTGGAGTGCCTTTTTAGTGCGTGAAATAATTCTCTTCACTTAAATTTATTATAGTTGTCAATTTTTTTTGCATACATAAACTCTAAAATTTTCATTTTGTTGTGATCTTTTTTTTTATGAGAAAAGTGGGACAAGTTTGGATTTTAAAAAAAATTCAACGACCAACATGGAAATCCACAAATGCTGAGAGAGATAATTCCAAAAAGTATCTGTGATTTTAAAGGATAGGCAAAAAGTGGGTTATTTGGCTCTAGTAAATATCGAACCACAAGTTAACTTGAGAATTTAATTTTTTTCTACTCGAAATTTTTGGATCATTAGGTCATTTGAATCTTCAACATGTTTCTGGCATGCATACCCACCACATTTCTAACACTTTAGGATCTATTAGAAAACTCTTTCTAATAAAATTCCACCAAGCTATTAGGGGTTATACTAGTGGAATTTCCCAAACATGGATAACCAAACTTTGGAGTTCATTTTTAGTGCATGAAATAATTTTCTTCACTTCATTTATTATTGTTTTCAAATTTTTTTGCATTCATGAAATCTTAAATTTTCATTTTATTGTGATCGTATTGTTTACAAGAAAAGTGGGAGAAATTATGTTTTGAAAAAAACTTCAACATCCCAAATGGAAATGTACAAGTGCTGAGAGAGATAATTCCAAAAAGTATCTGTGATTTTGAAGGATAGGCAAAAATTGAGTTGTTTGGCTCTGGTAAAAATGCAACCACACATTAACTTTAGAATTTAATTTTTTTTCCTTCTTGGATCGTTAGGTCATTTGCATCATAAAAATGTTTCTTGCATGCATATCCACCACATTTAAAACCTGTTAGGATCAATGAGAAGAGTCTTTCTTATAAAATTCCACCAAGCAATTAGGAGTTGTACTAGTGGAATTTCCCAAAGATGGATTACAAAACTTTGGAGTTCATTTTTAGTGCGTAAAATAATTTTCTTCACTAACATTTATAATAGTTTTTAAATATTATTTCCATACATGAACTCTAAAATTTTGATTTTGTTGTGATGGTTTTTTTTACGAGAAAAGTGGGACAAGTTTGGAGTTGAAAAAAATTGAACATCCAAAATGGAAATGCAGCAATGCTCAGAGAGATAATTCCAAAGAGTATCTGTGATTTTGAAGGATAGGCAAAGAGTGGGTTGTTTGGCTCTGGTAAATATTCAACCACAGTTTAACTTGAGAATTTAATTTTTTTCTACTCCTTCAAATTTTTGGATCATTAGGTCATTTGCATCTTCAACAAGTTTCTGGCATGCATATCCACCACAATTAAAACATTTTTGGATCAATTAGAAATCTATTTCTTATATAATTCCACCAACCTATTAGGAGTTGTACTAGTGGAATTTCCCAAACATGGATAATGAAACTTTGGAGTTCATTTTTAGCGCATGAAATAATTTTCTTCACTTACATTTATTATTGTTTTCAAATGTTTTTGTATACTTGAACTCTAAAATTTTCATTTTGTTGTGATCGTTTTGCTTACGAGAAAAGTGGGACAAGTTTGGATTTGAAATAAAATTTGAACATCCAAAATGGAAATGCACAAATGCTGAGAAAGATAATTCAGAAAAGTGTATGTGATTTAGAAGGATAGGCAAAAAGTGGGTTATTTGGTTCTGGTAAATATCCAAGCAAACGTTAACTTGGGAATTTAATTTTTTTCTACTCCTTGAAATTTTTGGATCATTAAGTCATTTGCATCTTCAACATGTTTCTGGCATGCATATCCACCACATTTAAAACATGTTAGAATCAATTAGAAATCTCTTTCTTATAAATTTCCACCAAGATATTAGGGGTTGTACTAGTGGATTTTTTCAAACATGGATAACAAAACTTTGGAATTCATTTTTAGTGCGTGAAATCATTTTCTTCACTCACATTTATTATAGTTTTCAAATTTTTTTGCATACAATAACTCTAAAATTTTCATTTTGTTGTGATTTTTTTGTTTACGAGAAAGTGGGAAAAGTTTGGATTTAAAAAAATATGAATGTCCAAAATGGAAATGCAGAAATGCTGAGAGAGATAATTCCAAAAAGTATATGTGATTTTGAAGGATAGGCAAAAAGGGGTTTGTTTGGCTCAGGTAAATATTCAACCACACGTTAACTTGAGAATTTTATTTTTTCTACTCCATGAAATTTTTGGATCGTTAGGTCATTTGCATCTTCAACATGTTTCATGCATGGAAATCCACCACATTTTAAACATGTTAGGATCAATTAGAAATCTCTTTCTGATAAAATTCCACCAAGCTATTAGTTGTTGTACTAGTGGATTTTCCCAAACATGGATAACAAAACTTTGGAGTTCATTTTTGGTGCGTGAAATAATTTTCTCACTTACATTTATTATAGTTTTCAAATTTTTTTACCTACAAGAACTCTTAAATTTGCATTTTGGTGTGATCGTTTTGTTAACGAGAAAAGTGGGACAAGTTGGGATTTGAAAAAAATTGAACATCCAAAATGGAAATGCACAAATGCTGAGAGAGATTATTCCAAAAAGTATCTTTGATTTTGAAGGATTGGCAAAAGTGGGTTGATTGGTTCTGGTAAATATCCAACCAAACGTTAACTTGAGAATTTATTTTTTTTTACACCTTGAAATTTTTGGATCATTTGGTCATTTGCATCTTCAACATGTTTCTGGCATGCATATCCACCATATTTAAAACATGTTAGGATCAATTAGAAATCTCTTTCTTATAAAACTCCACCATGATATTAGGGGTTGTACTAGTGGAATTTTTCAAACATGGATAATAAAACTTTGGAATTCATTTTTAATATGTGAAATAATTTTCTTCACTCACATATATTATAGTTTTCAAAAAATTTTGCATACATGAACTCTAAAATTTTCATTTTTTTGTGGTTGTTTTGTTTACGAGAAAAGTGGGAAGAGTTTGTTGTGATTTTGAAGGATAGACAAAAAGTGGGTTATTTGGCTCTGGTAAATATTCAACCCCACGTTAACTTGAGAATTTTATTTTTTCTACTCCTTGAAATTTTTGGATCGTTAGGTCATTTGCATCTTCAACATGTTTCATGCATGGAAGTCCGCCATATTTTAAACATGTTAGGATAAATTAGAAATCTCTTTCTGATAAAATTCCACAAAGCTATTAGTTGTGGTACTAGTGGATTTTCCCAAACATGGATAACAAAACTCTGGAGTTCATTTTTAGTGCGTGAAATAATTTTCTCACTTACATTTATTATAGTTTTCAAATTTTTTTGCATACATGAACTCTAAAATTTTCATTTTGTTGTGATAGTTTTGTATACGAGAAAAGTGGGACCAATATGGATTTGAAAAAAAATTGAACATCAAAAATGGAAATGCTGAGAGAGATAATTCCAAAAAAGTATCTGTGATTTTGATGGAAAGGCAAAAAGTTGTTCGGCTCTGGTAAATATGAAACCACACTTTAACTTGAAAATTTAATTTTTTTCTACTCCTTGGATGATTAGGTCATTTGCATCATCAACATGTTTCTGGCATGCATATTCACCACATTTAAAACCTGTTAGGATCAATTAGAAATCTCTTTCTTATAAAATTCCACCAAGCAATTAGGGGTTGTACTAGTGGAATTTCCCAAACATCGATTACAAAACTTTGGAGTTCATTTTTAGTGCGTGAAATAATTTTCTTCACTTACATTTATTATAGTTTTCAAATTTTTTTGCATCCATGAACTCTAAAATTTTCCTTTTGTTGTGATAGTTTTGTTTACGAGAAAAGTGGGACCAGTTTGGATTTGAAAAAAAATTGAACATAAAAAATGGAAATGCACCAGTGCTGAGAGAGATAATTCCAAAAAGTATCTGTGATTTTGAAGGAAAGGCAAAATGTTGTTTGGCTCTGGTAAATATGCAACCACACTTTAACTTGAGAATTTAATTTTTTTCTACTCCTTGGATCATTAGGTCATTTGCATCATCAACAAGTTTCTGGCATGCATATTAACCACATTTAAAACCTGTTAGGATCAATTAGAAATCTCTTTCTTATAAAATTCCACCAAGCAATTAGGGGTTGTACTAGTGGAATTTCCCAAACATCGATTACAAAGCTTTGGAGTCCATTTTTAGTGCGTGAAATAATTTTCTTCACTTACATTTATTATAGTTTTCAAATTTATTTGCTTACATGAACTCTATAATTTTGATTTTGTTGTGATTGTTTTGTTTACGAGAAAAGTGGGACAACTTTGGATTTGAAAAAAATTGAACATCCAAAATGGAAATGCACCAATGCTGAGTGAGATAATTCCAAGGTGTATATGTGATTTTCAAGGATAGCCAAATAGTGGGTTGTTTGGCTCCGGTAAATATCCAACCACACTTTAACTTCAGAATTTCATTTTTTTCTACTCCTTGAAATTTTCCTATCATTAGGTCATTTGCATTTTCAACATGTTTCTGGCATGCATATCCACCACATTTAAAACATGTTAGGATCAATTAGAAATCTCTTTCTTATAAAATTCCAAACATGGGTAATAAAACTTTGGAATTAATTTTTAGTGCGTGAAATAATTTTTTTCACTCACATTTATTATAGTTTTCAAATTTTTTTGCATACATGAACTCTAAAATTTTCATTTTGTTGTGATTGTTTTGTTTACGAGAAAAGTGGGAAGAGTTTGGATTTAAAAAAAATGAACGTCTAAAATGGAAATGCACAAATGCTGAGAGATATAATTCCAAAATATATCTGTGATTTTGAAGGATAGGTAAAAAGCAAGTTGTTTGGCTCTGGTAAATATCCAACTACACGTTAACTTGAGAATATTATATTTTTCTACTGCTTGAAATTTTTGGATCATTAGGTCATTTTCATCTTCAACATATTTCTGGCATGCATATCCACCACATTTAAAACATGTTAGGATCAATTAGAAATCTATTTCTAATAAAATTCCACCAAACTATTAGGGATTGTACTAGTGGAATTTCCCAAACATGGATAACAAAACTTTGGAGTGCATTTCTAGTGTGTGAAATAATTTTTTTCTCTTACATTTGTTATAGTTTTCAATTTTTTTTTTCATACATGAACTCAAAAATTTTCATTTTGTTGTGATCGTTTTGTTTACGAGAAAAGTGGGACAAGTTTGGATTTGAAAAAAAATTGAACATCCAAAAAGGAAATCCACAAATGCTGAGAGAGATAATTGTAAAGAGTATCTTCGATTTTGAAGGATAGGCAAAAAGTGTGTTGTTTGGCTCTGGTAAATATCCAGCCATACGTTAACTTGAGAATTTAATTTTTTTCTACTCCTTGAAAGTTTTGGATCATTAGGTCATTTGCATCTTCAACATGTTTCTGGCATGCATATCCACCACATTTAAAATATGTTAGGATTAATTAGAAATCTCTTTCTTATAAAATTCCACCAAGCAATGTACTAGTGGAATTTCCAAAACATGGATAACTATACTTTGGAGTTCATTTTTATTGCGTGAAATAATTTTCTTCACTTACATTTATTATATAGTTTTCAATTTTTTTTGCATAAAAGAACTTTAAAATTTTCATTTTGTTGTGATCTTTTTGTTTATGAGAAAATTGGGACATCTTTGGATTTTAAAAATAATTGAAACTCCAAAATGGAAAAATGCACAAATTCTGAGAGAGAAAATTCCAAAAGTATCTGTGATTTTGAAGGATAGGCAAAAAGTGGGTTGTTTGGCTCTGGTAAATATTCAACAAGCGTTGACTTGAGAATTTAAGCTCTTGCTACTCCTTGAAATTTTTGGATCATTAGGTCATTTGCATCTTCAACATGTTTCTGGCATGCATATCCACCACATTTAAAACATGTTAGGATCAATTAGAAATCTCTTTCTTATAAAATACCACCAAGCTATAAGGGGTTGTGCTAGTGGTATTTCCGAAAGATGGATAACAAAAGTTTGGATTTAATTTTTACTGTGTGAAATAAATTTCTTCACTTAAATTTATTATAGTTTTCAAATTTTTTTGCATACATGAAGTCTAAAATTTTCATTTTATTGTGATCGTTTTGTTACCGAGAAATGTGGGACAAGTTTGGATTTGAAAAAAAATATAACATCCAAAATAAAAATGCACAAATGTAGAGAGAGATGATTCCAAAAAGTATCTATGATTGTGAAGAATAGGGAAAAAGTGGGTTGTTTCGCTCCGGTAAATATCCAACCACGGGTTAACTTGAGAATTTAATTTTTTTTCTACTTCTTGAAATTTTTGGATGATTAGGTCATTTGCATCGTCAACATGTTTCTGGCATGCCTATCCACCACATTTAAAACATGTTAGGATCAATTAGAAATCTCTTTCTTATAAAATTCCACCAAGCCATTAGGGGTTGTACTAGTGGAATTTCCCAAACATGGATAACAAAACTTTGGAGTTCATTTTTAGTGCGTGAAATAATTTTTTCACTTACATTTATTATAGTTTTCAAATTTTTTTGCATATATGAACTCTAAAATTATTATTTTGGTGTGATCGTTTTGTTAACGAGAAATGTGGGAGATGTTTGGATTTGAAAAAAAATTGAACATCCTAAAAGGAAATGTATAAATAATGAGAGAGATAATTCCATAAAGTATATGTGATTTTGAAAGATAGGCAAAAAGTAGGTTGTTTGGCACTACTAAATATCCAAAGACACGTTAACTTGAGAATTTAATTGCTTTCTACTCCATGAAATTTTTGGATCATTAGGTCATTTGCATCTTCAACATATTTCTAGCATGCATATCCACCACATTTTAAACCTGTTAGGATCAATTAGAAATCTCTTTCTTATAAAATTCCACAAGCTATTAGTGGTTGTACTAGTGGAATTTCCATAACATGGTTAACAAAACTTAGGAGTTTAGTTTTATTGCGTGAAATAATTTTCTTCACTTACATTTATTATAGTTTTGAAATTTTTTTGCATACATGAACTCTAAAATATTCATTTTGTTGTGATCGTTTTGTTTACGAGAAAAGTGGGACAAGTTTGGATTTGAAAAAAAATTGAACATCAAAATGGATATGCACCAATGCTGAGAGAGATAATTCCAAAAAGTATCTGTAATTTTTAAGGTTAAACAAAAATTGGATTGTTTATCTTTGGTAAATATCCAACCACATGTTAACTTGGGAATTTAATTTTTTACTACTCCTTAAAATTTTTGGATCCTTAGGTCATTTGCATCATCAACATGTTTCTGGCATGCATATCCACCACATTTAAAATATGTTAGGATCAATTAGAAATCTCTTTCTTATAAAATTCCACCAAGTTATTAGGGGTTGTACTAGTGGAATTTCCCAAATATGGATAAAAAAAATTGGAGTTCATTTTTAGTGCGTGAAATAATTTTCTTCACTTACATTTTTTATAGTTTTAGAATTGTTTTGCATACATGAAGTCTAAAATTTTCATTTTGTTGTGATCGTTTTGTTTACGAGAAAAGTGGGAGAAGTTTCGATTTTAAAAAAAAAAGAACGTCCAAAATGGAAATGCAAAAATTCTAAGAAAGATAATTCCAAAAAGTATCTGTGATTTTGAAGGATAGGCAAAAAGTGGGTTGTTTGGCTCTGGAATATCCAACCACATGTTAACTTGAGAATTTATTTTTTTTCTACTCGAAATTTTTCGATCATTAGGTCATTTGCATCTTACACATTTTTCAGGCATGCATATCCTCCACATTTAAAACATTGTAGGATCACTGAGAAATCTCTTTCTTAAAAAATTCCACCAAGCTATTAGGGGTTGTACGAGTGGAATTTCCCAAACATGGATAAAAAAACTTCGGAGTTCATTTTTAGTGCGTGAAATAATTTTCTCCACTAAATTTTATTATAGTTTTCAAATTTTCATTTTGTTGTGATCGTTTTGTTTACGGGAAAAGTGGGAAGTGTTTGAATTTGAAAAAAAGTTGAACATCCAAAATGGAAATGCACAAATGTTGAGAGAGATAATTCCAAAAAGTATCTCTGATTTTGAAGGATAGGGAAAAAGTGGGTTGTTTGGCTCTTGTAAATATCCTACCATGCATTAACTTGAGAATTTATTTTTTTCTACTCGAAATTTTTGGATCATTAGGTCATTTGCATCTTCAACATTTTTCTGGCATGCATATCCACCACATTTAAGACATGATAGGATCACTGAGAAATCACTTTCTTATAAAATTCCACCAAGCTATTAGGGGTTGTACTAGTGGAATTTCCAAAACATGGATAACAAAACTTTTGAGTTCATTTTTAGTGCGTGAAATAATTTTCTCCACTAACATTTATTATAGTTTTCAAATTATTTTGGCTTACATGAACTCTAAAATTTTCATTTTGTTGTGATCGTTTTGTTCACGGGAAAAGTGGGACAAGTTTGGATTTGATAAAAAGTTGAACATCAAAAATGGAAATGAACAAATGCTGAGAGAGATAAATCCAAAAAGTATCTTTGATTTTAAAGGATAGGGAAAAAGTGGGTTGTTTGGCTCTCGTAAATATCCAACCACGCGTTAGCTTGAGAATTTAATTTTTTCTACTCATTGAAATTTTTGGATCATTAGGTCAGTTGCATCTTCAACATGTTTCTGGCATGCATATCCACCACATTTAAAACATGTTAGGATCAATTTGAAATCACTTTCTTATAAAATTCCACCAAGCTATTAGGGGTTGTACTAGTGAAATTTACCAAACAAGGATAACAAAACTTTGGAGTTCATTTTTAGTGCGTGAAATAATTTTCTCACTTACATTTATTACAGTTTTCAAATTTTTTTGCATACATGAACTCTAAAATTTTCATTTTGGTGTAAACGTTATGTTAACGAGAAAAGTTGTTCAAGTTTGGATTTGAAAAAAAATTGAACGTCCAAAATGGAAATGTACAAATGCTGAGAGAGATAATTCCATAAAGTATCTGTGATTTTGAAGGATAGGCCAAAAGTGGGTTGTTTGGCACTGCTAAATATCCAACAACACGTTAACGTGAGAATTTAATTTTTTTCTACTCCTTGAAATTTTTGGATCATTAGGTCATTTGCATCTTCAACATGTTTCTGGCATGCATATCCACCACATTTAAAACAAGTTAGGATCAATTAGAAATCTCTTTCTTATAAAATTCCACAAAGCTACTAGTGGTTGTACTAGTGGAATTTCCCAAACATGGTTAACAAAACTTTGTAGTACATTTTTAGTGCGTGAAATAATTTTCTTCACTCACATTTATTATAGTTTTAAATTTTTTTTGCATACATGAACTCTAAAATTTTCATTTTGTAGTGATTGTTTTGTTTACGAGAAAAGTGGGAAGAGTTTGGATTTAAAAAACAAATGAACGTCCAAAATGGAAATGCACAAATGCTGGGAGAGATAATTCCAAAAAGTATCCGTGATTTTGAAGGAAAGGCAAAAAGTGGGTTGTTTGGCTCAAGTAAATATCCAACCACATGTTAACTTGAAAATTTTATTTTTTTCTACTCCTTGAAATTTTTGGATCATTAGCTCATTTGGATCTTCAACATATTTCTGGCATGGATATCCACCACATTTAAAAATGTTAGGATCAATTAGAAATCTCTTTCTTATAAAATTCCACCAAGCTATTAGGGATTGTTCTAGTGGAATTTCCCAAACATGGATAACAAAACTTTGGAGTGTATTTTTAGTGCGTGAAATAATTTTTTTCTCTTACATTTTTTATAGTTTTCAATTTTTTTTCATACATGAACTCAAAAATTTTCATTTTCTTGAGACCATTTTGTTTACGAGAAAAGTGGGAAAAGTTTGAATTTGTAAAAAAATTGAACATCCAAAAAGGAAATCCACAAATGCTGAGAGAGATAATTCTAAAGAGTATCTGCGATTTGGAAGGATAAGTAAAAAGTGGGTTGTTTGGCTCTGGTAAATATCCAACCACGCATTAACTTGAGAATTTAATTTTGTTCTACTCCTTGAAATTTTTGGATTATTAGGTCATTTGCATCATCAACATGTTTTTGGCATGCATATCCACCACATTAAAAATATGTTAGGATCAATTAGAAATCTCTTTCTTATAAAATTCCACCAAGCAATTAGGGGTTGTACTAGTGGAATTTCCCAAACATGGATAACAAAACTATGGAGTTGATTTTTAGTGCGTGAAATATTTTTCATCACTTAAATTTATTATAGTTTTCAAATTTTTTTGCATACATAAACTCTAAAATTTTCATTTTATTGTGATTGTTTTGATTACGAGAAAAGTGGAACAAGTTTGGATTTGAAAAATAATTGTACAACCAAAATGGAAATGCACAAATTTTGAGAGAGATAGGCAAAAAGTGAGTTGTTTGGCTCTTGTAAATATCCAACCACGCATTAACTTGCGAATTTAATTTTTTTCTACTCCTTGAAATTTTTTGATCATTATGTCATTTGCATCTTCAACATGTTTCTGGCATGCATATCCACCACATTTAAAATATGTTAGGATCAACTAGAAATCACTTTCTTATTAAATTCCACCAAGTTATTAGAGGTTGTACCAGTGGAATTTCCCAAACATGGATAACAAAATTTTGGAGTTCATTTTTAGTGCGTGAAATAATTTTCTTAACTTTCTTTTATTATAGTTTTAAATTTTTTTTGCATACATGAACTCTAAAATTTTCATTTATTTGTCATCGTTTTGTTTACGAGAAAAGTGGGACAAGTTTGGATTTGAAATAAAATTGAACATCCAAAATGGAAATGCACAAATGGTGAGAGAGATAATTCCAAAAAGTATCCGTGATTTTGAAGGATAGGAAAAACGTATCTATGATTTTGAAGGATAGGCAAAAAGTATCTATGATTTTGAAGGAAAGGCAAAAAGTAGGTTGTTTGGCTTTGGTAAATATCCAACCACACGTTAATTTGAGCATTTAATTTTTTACTAGTTGAAATTTTCTGATCATTGGTTCATTTTCATCTTCAACATGTCTCTGGCGTGCATATCCACCACATTTTAAACATGTTTGGATCAATAGAAATCTCTTTCTTATAAAATTCCACCAAGCAATTAGGCGATGTACTAGTGGAATTTGCCAAACAATGATAACAAAATTTTGGTGTTCATTTTTAGTGCGTGAAATAATTTTCTTCACTTACATTTATTATAGTTTTCAAATTTTTTTCCATACATGAACTATAAATTTTTTGTTTTGTTGTGATTGTTTTGAATACGAGAAAAGTGGGACAAGTTTGGATTGGAAAAAAAATTGAACATCCAAAATTGAAATACACAAATGCTGAGAGAAATAATTCTGAAAATTCTCTCTGATTTTGAAGGATAGGCAAAAAGTGGGTTGTTTGGCTCTGGTAAATATCCAACCACACATTAAATTGAGAATTTTATTTTTTACTACTCCTTGAAATTTTTGGATCTTTAGGTCATTTGCATCTTCAACATGTTTCTGGCATGCAGATCCACCACATTTAAAACATATTTGGATCAATTAGAAATCTCTTTCTTATAAAATTCCACCATGTTATTAGAGGTTGTACTAGTGAAATTTCCCAAACATGGATAACAAAACTTTGGAGTTCATTTTTAGTGCGTGAAATAATTTTCTCCACTGACATTTATTACAGTTTTCAAATTTTTTTGCTTACATGAACTCTAAAATTTTCATTTTTTGTAGTGATCGTTTTGTTTACGAGAAAAGTGGGGAAAATTTGGATTTGAAAAAAAATTGAACATCCAAAATGGAAATGCACAAATGCTGAGAGAGATAATTCCAAATGTTGAGAGAGATAATTCCAAAAAGTATCTATGATTTTGAAGGATAGACAAAAAGTCGGTTGTTTGGCTCTGGTAAATATCCAACCACACGTTAAATTGAGAATTTAATTTTTTTCTACTCCTCGAAATTTTTGGATCATTTGGTCATTTGCATCTTCATCCTATTTCTAGCATACTTATCCACCACATTTAAAACATGGTAGGATCAATTAGAAATCTCTTTCTTATAAATTCCTCCAAGCTATTAGGGGTTGTACTAGTGGAATATCCCAAACAAGGATAACAAAACTTTGGAGTTCATTTGTACTGCTTGAATTAATTTTCTTCACTTACATTTATTATAGTTTTCAATTTTTTTTTGAATACATGAACTCAAAATTTTTTATTTTGTTGTGATTGTTTTGTTTACTAGAAAAGTGGGAAAAGTTTGGATTTGAAAAATATTGAACATCCAAAATGGAAATGCACAAATGCTGAGAGAGATAATTCCCAGAAGTATATGTGATTTTGAATGATAGGCAAAAAGTGGGTTGTTTGCCTCAGGTAAATATCCGACCACGCATTAACTTGCGAATTTAATTTTTTTCAACTCCTTGAAATTTTAGGATCATTAGATCATTTGCATCTTCAACATGTTTTTGGCATGCATATCCACCACATTTAAAACCTGTTAGGATCAACTAGAAATCTCTTTCTTATAATATTCCACCAAGCTATTAGAGGTTGTACTAGTGGAATTTCCCAAACATGGATAACAAAAATTTGGAGATCATTTTTAGTGCATGAAATAATTTTCTTCACTTACATGTATTATAGTTATCAAATTTTTTTGCATACTTGAACCCTATAGTTTTAATTTTGTTGTGATAGTTTAGTTTACGTGAAAGTGGGACAAGTTTGGATTTGGAAAAAAAATTAAACATCCAAAATGGAATTGCACAAAAGCTGAGAGAGATAATTCCAAAAAGTATCTCTAATTTTGATATATAGGCAAAAAGTGGGTTGTTTGGTTCTGATAAATATCCAACCAAGTGTTAAATTGAGAATTTAATTTTTTTCAACTCCTTGAAATTTTTGGATCATTAGGCCATTTGCATCTTCAACATGTTTCTTGCATGCACATCCACCATATTTAAAACATGTTAAGATCAATTAGAAATCTCTTTCTTATAAAATTCCACCAAGCTATTAGGGGTTGTACTAGTGGAATTTCCCAAACATGGATAACAAAACTTTGGAGTCCATTTTTAGTGCCTGAAATAATTTTCTTCACTTACATTTATTATAGTTTTCAAATTTTTTTGCATACATGAACTTAAAATTTCCATTTTGTTGTGATTGTTTTGTTTACGAGAAAAGTGGGACAAGTTTGGATTTGAAAAAAATTGAACATCCAAAATGGAAATGCACAAATGCAAAGAGAGATAATTCCAAAAAGTATTTGTGATTTTGAAGGATAGGAAAAAAGTGGGTTGTTTGGCTCTGGTAAATATCCAACCACGCGTTAACTTGAGAATTTAATTTTTTTCTACTCGAAATTTTTTGATCATTAGGTCATTTGCATCTTCAACATGTTTCTAGCATGCATATCCACCACATTAAAAACATGTTAGGATCAATTAGAAATCTCTTTCTTATAAAATTCTACGAAGCTATTAGGGATTGTACTAGTGGAATTTCCCAAACAAGGATAACAAAACATTGGAGATCATTTTTAGTGCGTGAAATAATTTTCTTCACTTACATTTATTATATAGTTTTCAATTTTTTTTTGCATACATGAACTCTAAAATTTTTATTTTGTTTTGATCGTTTTGTTCACGAGAAAAGCGGGACAAGTTTGGATTTGAAAAAAAATTAAACATCCAAAATGAAAATGCACAAATTCTGAGAGAGATAATTCATAAAATGTATCTGTGATTTTGAAAGATAGGCAAACAATGCGTAGTTTGGTTCTGATAAATATCCAACCAAGTGTTAACTTGAGAATTTAATTTCTTTCTACTCGAAATTTTTGGATCATTAGGTGATTTGCATCTTCAACAAGTTTCTGACATGCATATACACCACATTTAAAACATGTTGGGATCAATTAGAAATCACTTTCTTATAAAATTCCACCAAGCTATTAGGGGTTGTACTAGTGGAATTTCCCAAACATGGATTACTAAACTTTGTAGTTCATTTTTCGTGCCTGAAAAATTTTTTTCACTTACATTTATTGTAGTTTTCAATTTTTTTTCCAAACATAAACTCTAAAATTTTCATTTTGTTGTGATCGTTTTGTTTACGAGAAAAGTGGGACAAGTTTGGATTTGAAAAAAAGTTGAACCTCCAAAATGGAACTGCACAAATGCTGAGAGAGGTAATTCCAAAAAGTATCAATGATTTTGAAGCATAGGCAAAAAGTTGGTTGTTTGGTGCTGGTAAATATCCAACCACACGTTAACTTGAGAATTTAATTTTTTTCTACTCCTTGAAATTTTTTGATCATTAGGTCATTTCCATCTTCACCTTGTTTCTGGCATGCACATCCACCACATTTAAAACATGTTAGGATAAATTAGAAATCTCTTTCTTATAAAATTTCACCAAGCGATTAGAGGTTGTACTAGTGGAATTTCCCAAACATGGATAACAACATTTTG
This sequence comes from Aristolochia californica, assembly GCF_029961685.1. Lineage (NCBI taxonomy): Eukaryota > Viridiplantae > Streptophyta > Magnoliopsida > Piperales > Aristolochiaceae > Aristolochia > Aristolochia californica. The sequence continues at coordinate 16,987,879 of NW_027181826.1, forward strand.
GAGTTCATTTTTAGTGCGTGAAAGAACTTTCTCACTTACATTTATTATACCTTTCAAATTTTTTTACATACATGAACTCTAAAACTTTCATTTTGTTGTGCTCGTTTTGTTTACGAGAAAAGTTGGGCAAGTTTGGATTTAAAAAAAAATAGAACGTCCAAAATGGAAATGCACAAATGATGAGAGAGATAATTCCAAAAAGTTTTTGTGATTTTGAAGGATAGGCAAAAAGTGGGTTGTTTGCCTACGGTAAATATTCAACCACACGTTAACTCGAGAATTTAATTTCTTTCTAGTCAAAAGTTTTGGATGATTAGGTCATTTGCATCATCAACATGTTTTCTGGCATGCATATCCACCACATTTAAAACATGTTAGGATCAATTAGAAATCTCTTTCTTATAAAATTCCACCAAGCTATTAGGGGTTGTACACGTGAAATTTCCCAAACATGGATAACAAAACTTTGGGGTGCATTTTTTGTGCGTGAAATAATATTTATTCACTTACATTTATTATAGTTTTCAATTTTTTTTGCATATATGAAATCTAAAATTTTCATTTTGTTGTGTTCGTTTTTTTTACGAGAAAAGTGGGACAAGTTTGGATTTGAAAAAAAGTTGAACCTCCAAAATGGAAATGCACAAATGTTGAGATATATAATTCCGAAAAGTTTCTGTGATTTTTAAGGATAGGCAAAAAGTGGGTTGTTTGGCTCTGGTAAATATCCGACCACACGATCATTTGAGAATTTAATTTTTTTCTACTCCAAATTTTTGGATCATTAGGTCATTTGCATCTTCAACATGTGCTCGCATGCATATCCAACACATTTAAAAAATGTTAGGATCAACTTGAAATCTCTTTCTAATAAAATTCCACCAACCTATTAGGGGTTGTACTAGTGGAATTTTCCAAACATGGATAACAAAACTTTGGAGTTCATTTTTAGTGCGTGAAATAATTTTCTTCTCTCACATTTACTATAGTTTTCAATTTTTTTTGCATACATGAACTCTAAAATTTTCTTTTTGTTGTGATTGTTTTGTTTATGAGAAAAGTGGGAGGAGTTTGGATTTGAAAAAAAATTGAACGTTCAAAATGGAAACGGACAAATGCTGAGGGAGATAATTCCAAAAAGTATTTGTGATTTTGGTGGATAGGCAAAAAGTGGGTTGTTTGGCTTTGGTAAATATCTAGCCACACGTTAAATTGAGAATTTAATTTTTTTCTACTCAAAATTTTTGGATCATTAGGTCATTTGCATCTTCAACATGTTTCTAGCATGCATATCCACCACATTTAAAACATGTTAGGATAAATTAGAAATCTCTTTCTTATAAAATTCCACCAAGCTATTAGGGTTTGTACTAGTGGAATTTCCCAAACATGGATAATAAAACTTCGGATTTCATTTTTAGTGTGTGAAATAATTTTCTTCATACATCAACTCTAAAATTTTCATTTTGTTGTGATCGTTTTGTTTACAATAAAAATCGGACAAGTTTGGATTTAAAAAAAATTGATCATCCAAAATGGAAATGCACAAATGCTGGGAGAGATTATTCCAAAAAGTATCTGTGATTTTGAAGGATAGGCCAAAAGTAGGATGTTTGGCTCTGGTAAATATTTAACCAAGCATGAACTTGAGAATTTAATTTCTTTCTACTCCTTGAAATTTTTGGATCACTAGCTCATTTGCATCTTCAACATGTTTCTGGCATGCATATCCAAAACATTTAAAACATGTTAGGATCAATTAGAAATCTCTTTCTTATAAAATTCCACCAAGTTATTAAGGGTTGTACAAGTGGAATTTCCCAAATATGGATAACAAAACTTTGGAGTTCATTTTTAGTGCGTGTAATAATATTCTTCACTTACAATTATTACAGTTTTCAAATTTTTTTGCTTACTTGAACTCTAAAATTTTCATTTTGTTGTGATCGTTTTGATTACGAGAAAAGTGGGACAAGTTTGGATTTGAAAAAAAATTGAAAATCCAAAATTGAAATGCATATATACCAAGAGAGATAATTCCAAAAATTATCGCTGATTTTGAAGGATTGGCAAAAAGTGGGTTGTTTGGCTATGGTAAATATCCAACCACACGTTAAATTGAGAATTTAATTTTTTACTACTCCTTGAAATTTTGGGATCATTAGGCCATTTGCATCTTCAAGATGTTTCTTGTATACATATCCACCACATTTTAAACATGTTTGGATCAATTAGAAATCTTTTTCTTATAAAATTCCACCAAGTTATTAGGGGTTGTACTAGTGGAATTTCCCAAACATTGATAACAAAACATTGGAGTTCATTTTTACTACATGAAATAATTTTCTCCACTGACATTTATTATAGTTTTCAAAAATTTTTTCTTACATGAACTCTAAAATTTTCATTTTGTTGTTATCGTTTTGTTTACGAGAAAGTGGGACAAGTTTGGATTTGAAAAAAAAATTGAAATTCCAAAATGGAAATGCACAAATGCTGAGAAAGATTATTCCAAAAAGTATCTTTGATTTTGAAGGATAGGCAAAAAGTGGGTTTTTTGGCTTTGGTAAATAATCAACCACACGTTAAATTGAGAATTTAATTTTTTTCTACTCCTCGAAATTTTTGGATCATTTGGTCATTTGTAACTTCATCCTGTTTCTAGCATACTTATCCCCCACATTTAAAACATGGTAGGATCAATTAGAAATCTCTTTCTTATAAAATTCCTCCAAGCTACTAGGGGTTCTACTAGTTGAATTTACAAAACATGGATAACACAAAATTTGGAGTTCATTTGAAGTGCGTGAAATAATTTTCTTCACTTACATTTATTATAGTTTTCAAAAAAAATTTAATATATGAACTCTAAAATTTTAATTTTGTACTGATCATTTTGTTTACGAGAAAAGTAGGACAACTTTGGATTTGAAAAAAAATGAACATCCAAAATGGAAATGCACAAATGCTGAGAGAGATAATTCCCAAAAGTATATGTGATTTTGAAGGATAGGCAAAAAGTGGGTTGTTTGCCTCAGGTAAATATCCAACCACGCGTTAACTTGAGAATTTAATTTTTTTCTACTCCTTGAAATTTTTTTATCATTAGGTCATTTGCATCTTCAACATGTTTCTAGCATGCATATCCACCACATTTAAAACATATTAGGATAACCTATAAATTACTTTCTTATAAAATTCCACCAAGTTATTAGAGGTTGTACTAGTGGAATTTCCCAAACATGGATAACAAAACTTTGGAGTTCATTTTTAGTGCAAGAAATAATTTTGTTGACTTACATTTATTATAGTTTTCAAATTGTTTTGCATACATGAACTCTAAATTTTCATTTTGTTGTGATCGTTTTGTTTACGAGAAAAGTGGGACAAGTTTGGATTTGAAAAAAAGGTAAACATCCAAAAAGGAAATGTAAAAATGCTGAGAGAGATAATTCCAAAAAGTATCTTTGATTTTGAAAGATAAGGAAAAAGTGAGTTGTTTGGCTCTCGTAAATATCCAACCATGCGTTAGCTTGAGAATTTAATTTTTTTCTACTCGAAATTTTTGGATCATTAGGTCATTTGCATCTTCAACATGTTTCCGGCAAGCATATCTACCACATTTAAAACATGTTAGGATCAATTAGAAATCTCTTTCTTATAAAATTCCACCAAGCTATTAGGGGTTGTACTAGTGGAATTTCCCAAACATGGATAACAAAACTCTAGAGTTCAGTTTTAGTGTGTGAAATAATTTTTTTCACTTACATTTATTATAGTTTTCAAATTTTTTTGCATACATAAACTCTAAAATTTTCATTTTGTTGTGATCGTTTTCTTTACGAGAAAAGTGGGACAAGTTTGGATTTGAAAAAAAATTGAACATCCAAAAGGGAAATGCACAAATACTGAAAGAGAAAATTCCAAAAAGTATATGTGATTTTGAAGGACAAGCAAAAAGTGGATAGTTCGGCTTTGGTAAATATCCAACCAGAAGTTAACTTGAGAATTTAATTTGTTACTACTCCTTGAAATTTTTGGATCATTAGGTCATTTGCATTGTCAACATGTTTCTGGCCTGCATATCCACCACATTTAAAACATGTTAGGATCAATTTGAAATCTCTTTCTTATAAAATTCCACCAAGCTCTTAGGGGTTGTACTAGTGGAATTTCCCAAACATGGATAAAAAAACTTTGGAGTTCATTTTTAGTGTGTAAAAAAATTTCCTTCACTAACATGTTCTATAATTTTCAAATTTTTTTGCATACATGAATTCTAAATTTTTCATTTTGTTGTGATCGTTTTTTTTACGAGAAAAGTGGGACATGTTTGGATTTGAAAAAAAATTGAACATCAGAAATGGAAATGCACAAATGCTAAGAGTGATAATTCTTAAAAGTATCTGTGATTTGGAAGGATAGAAAAAAGTGGGTTGTTTGGCTCTATTAAATATCCAACCACACGTTAACATGAGAATTTAATTTTCATCTACTCCTTGAAATTTTTGGATCCTTAGGTCATTTGCATCTTCAAAATGTTTCTGGCATGCATATCCACCACATTTTAAACATGTTAGGATCAATTAGAAATCTTTTTCTTATAAAATTCAACCAAGCTACAAGGGGTTGTACTAGTGGAATTTCCCAAACATGGATAACAAAACTTTGGAGTTCATTTTTAGTGTGTGAAATAATTTTCTTCTCTTACATTTATTATATAGTTTTAAAATTTTTTTGTGTACATGAAGTCTAAAATTTTTATTTTGTTGTGATCGTTTTGTTTATGAGAAAAATGGGACAAGTTTGGATTTGAAAAAAAAATTGATCATCCAAAATGAAAATGCACAAATGCTGAGAGAGATTATTCCAAAACGTATCTATGATTTTGAAGGATAGGCCAAAAGTGGGTTGTTCGGCTCATGTAAATATCCAACCACGCGTTAACTTGAGAATTTAATTTTCTTCAACTCCTTAAAATTTTTTGATCATTAGGTCATTTGCATCTTCAACATGTTTCTGGCATGCATATCCACCACATTTAAAACATGTTAGGATCAATTAGAAATCTCGTTCATAAAAAATTCCAACAAGCTATTAGGGGTTATACTACTGGAATTTCCCAAACATGGACAACAAAACATTGGAGTTCATTTTTAGTGAGTGAAATAATTTTCTTCACTTACATTTATTATATAGATTTGAATTTTATTTTTGCATACATGAACTCTAAAATTATTTTTTTAATCATTTTATTTACGAGAAAAGTGGGACAAGTTTGGATTTGAAAAAAAAATGAACTTCCAAAATGGAAATGCACAAATGTTGAGAGAGATAATTGCAAAACGTATCTGTGATTTTGAAAGATGGGCAAAAAGTGGGTTGTTTGGCTCTGATAAATATCCAACCAAGCGTTAACTTGAGAATTTAATTTCTTTCTACTCCTTGAAATTTTTGGATCGTTCGGGCATTTGCTTCTTCAACATGTTTCTGGCATGCATATCCACCACATTTAAAACATGTTAGGATCAATTAGAAATCTCTTTCTGATAAAATTCCACCAAGCTATTAGGGGTTGTACTAATGGAATTTCCTAAACATGGATAACAAAACTTATGAGTTCATTTTTTGTTCTTGAAATAATTTTCTTCACTTACATTTATTATATAGTTTTCATGTTTTTTTGCATACATGAACTTTAAAATTTTCATTTTGTTGTGATCGTTTTGTTAGCGAGAAAAGTGGGACAAGTTTGGACTTGAAAAAAAAAATTAAACATCCAAAGTGGAAATGCACAAATGGAAAGAGAGATAATTCTAAAAAGTATCTGTGATTCTGAACAATAGGCTAAAAGTGGGTTTTTTGGCACTGCTAAAGATCCAACCACGTGTTTACTTGAGAATTTAATTTTTTCTACTCGAATTTTTTGGATCATTAGGTCATTTGCATCTTCAACATGTTTCTGGCATGCATATGCACCACATTTAAAACATGTTAGGATCAATTAGAAATCTCTTTCTTATAAAATTCCACCATGCTATTAGGGGTTGTACTAGTGGAATTTCTAAAACATGATTAACAAAACTTTGGAGTTCATTTTTAGTGCGTGAAATAATTTTCTTCACTTACATATTTATAGTTTTAGAATTTTTTAGCATACATGAACTCTAAAATTTTCATTTAGTTGTGATTGTTTTGTTAACAAAAAAAGTCGGACATGTTTGAATTTGAAAAAAAATAGAACGTCCAAAATAAAAATGCACAAATGCTGAGAGAGATAATTCCATAAAGTATCTGTGATTTTGAAGGATAGGCAAAATGTGGGTTGTTTGGCTCTGAAATATCCATCCACACATTAACTTGAGAATTTATTTTTTTTCTACTCCTTGAAATTTTTGGATCATTAGGTCATTTGCATCTTCAACATATTTCTGGCATGCATATCCACCATATTTAAAACATGTTAGGATCAATTAGAAATCTCTTTCTTATAAATTTCCACCAAGCTATTAAGGGTTGTATGATTGGAATTTCCCAAACATGGATAAAAAAATTTGGAGTTCGTTTTTAGTGCTTGAAATAATTTTCTCCACTAACATTTATTATAGTTTTCAAATATTTTTGCTTACATGAACTCTAAAATTTTCATTTTGTTGTGATCGTTTTTTTACAAGAAAAGTGGGAAGAGTTTGGATTTGAAAAAAAGTTGAACATCCAAAATGGAAATGCAAAAATGCTGAGAGAGATAATTCCAAAAAGTATCTTTGATTTTGAAGGATAGGGAAAAAGTAGGTTGTTTGGCTCTCGTAAATATCCAACCACGTGTTAGCTTGAGAATTTAATTTTTTTCTACTCAAAATTTTTGGATAATTAAGTCATTTGCATCTTCTACATGTTTCTAGCATGCATATCCACCATATTTAAAACATGTTAGGATCAATTAGAAATCTCTTTTTGATAAAAGTATACCAAGCTAATAGGGGTTGTACTGGTGGAATTTCCCTAACATGGATAACAAAACTTTGGAGTTCATTTTGAGTGCGTGAAATAATTTTCATCACATGCACTGAACGTCCAAAATGGAAATGCACAAATGCTGAGAGAGATAATTCTTAAAAGTATCTGCGAATTTGAAGGATAGGCAAAAAGTGGGTTGTTCGGCTCTAGTAAATATCCAACCACACGTTAACTAGAGAATTTAATTTTTTTCTACTCGTAATTTTTTTATCAATAGGTCATTTGCATCTGCAACATGTTTTTGCATGCATATCCACCACATTTAAAACATGTTATGATCAATTAGAAATCTCTTTCTTATAAATTTCCACCAAGCTATTAGGGGTTGTACTAGTGGAATTTCGAAAACATGGATAACAAAACTTTGGAGTTCATTTTAATGCGTGAAATAATTTTCTTCACTTTCACTTATTATAGTTTTCAAATTGTTTTGAATAAATGAACTCTAAAATTTTCATTTAGATGTGATCGTTTTGTTTACGAGAAAAGTGGGACATGTTTAGATTTGAAAAAAAATATAACATCCAAAATGGAAATGCACAAATGCTGTGAGAGATAATTCCAAAAATTATCTGGGATTTTGAAGGATAGGCTTTGGTAAATATCCAACCACATGTTAACTTGGGAATATATTTTTTCACTACTGCTTAAAATTTTTGGATCATAAGGTCATTTGCATCTTCAAGATGTTTTTGGCATGGATGTCCACCACATTTTAAACATGTTACGATCAATTAGAAATCTCTTTCTTATAAAATTCTACCAAACTATTAGGGGTTGCACTAGTGGAATTTCCCAAATATGGATAACAAAATTTTGGAGTTCAGTTTTAGTGCGTGAAATAATTTTCTTGACCTATATTTATTATAGTTTTTAAATTTTTTGGCATACATGATCTCTAAAATTTTTGTTTTGTTGTGATCGTTTTGTTTAAGAGAAAAGTGGGACAAGTTGGGATTTGAAAAATAATTGAACATCCAAAATGGAAATGCACAAGTGCTGAAAGAGATAATTCCAAAAAGTATATGTGATTTTGAAGGATAAGCAAAAAGTGGATTGTTTGGCTTTGGTAAATATCTAACCACAAGTTAACTTGAGAATTTAATTTTTTACTACTCCTTGAAATTTTTGGATCATTAGGTCATTTGCATCTTCAACCTGTTTATGGCATGCATATCCACCCCATTAAAAACATGTTAAGATCAATTTGAAATCTCTTTCTTATGAAATTCCACCAAGCACTTAGGGGTTGTACTAGTGGAATTTCCAAAACATGGATAACAAAACTTTGGAGTTCAGTTTTAGTGCGTGAAATAATTTTCTTCACTTACATTTATTATATTTTTCAAATTTTTTTGTGTACATGAACTCTTAAGTTTTCATTTTGCTGTGATCGTTTTGTTTACGAGAAGTGTGGGACAAGTTTGAATTTGAAAAAAAATTAAACATCCAAAATGGAAATCCACAAATTCTGAGAGAGATAATTCCAAAAAGTATCTGTGATTTTGAAGGATAAGAAAAAAGTAGATTGTTTTGCTTTGGTAAAAATCTAACCACACGTTAACTTGAGAATTTCATTTTTTACTACTCCTTGAAATTTTTGGATCATTAGGGCATTTGCATCTTCAACATATTTCTGGCATACATATCCACCACATTTAAAACATGTTAGGATCAATTAGAAATCTCTTTCATATAAAATTCCATCAAGCTATTACGGGTTGTACTAGTGGAATTTCCCAAACATGGATAACAAAACTTTGGAGTTTACATTTAGTGCGTGAAATAATTTTCTTCACTAACATTTTCTATAGTTTTCAAATTTTTTTGCATACATGAACTCTAAAATTTTCATTTTGTTGTGATCGTTTTGTTTACAGGAAAAGTGGGACAAGTTTGGATTTGAAAAAAAATTGAAACGTCCAAAATGGAAATGCACAAATGCTGAGAGAGATAATTCCCAAAAGTATCTGTGATTTTGAAGGATTGGCAAAAAGTGAGTTGTTTGGCTCTAGTAAATATCCAACCACACGTTAACTTGAGAATTTAATTTTTTTCTACTCCTCGAAATTTTTGGATCATTTGGTCATTTGCATCTTCATCATGTTTCTAGCATACTTATCCACCACATTTAAAACATGGTAGGATCAATTAGAAATCTCTTTCTTATAAATTCCTCCAAGCTATTAGGGGTTGTACTAGTGGAATTTCCCAAACAAGGATAAGAAAACTTTGGAGTTCATTTGTACTGCTTGAATTAGTATTCTTCACTTACATTTATTATAGTTTTCAAAAAAAATTTAATACATGAACTCAAAATTTTTCATTTTGTTGTGATCATTTTGTTTACGAGAAAAGTGGGACAAGTTTGGATTTGAACAATATTGAACATCCAAAATGGAAATGCACAAATGCTGAGAGAGATAATTCCTAGAAGTATATGTGATTTTGAAGGATAGGCAAAAACTGGCGAATTTAATTTTTTACTACTTGAAATTTTTGGATCATTATGTCATTCGTATCTTCAACATGTTTCTGGCATGCATATCCACCACATTTAAAACTTATGAGGATCAATTAGAAATCTCATTCTTATAAAATTCCACCAAGCTATTAGGGGTTGTACTAGTGGAATTTCCCAAACATGGATAGCAAAAATTTTGAGTTCATTTTTAGTGTGTGAAATAATTATCTTCACTTAAATTTTTGTAGTTTTAGAATTTTTTTGCATACATGAACTCTAAAATTTTCATTTTTTTCTGATAGTTTTTTTTACAAGAAAAGTGGGATAAGTTTTGATTTGAAAAAAAATAGAATGCCCAAAATGGAAATGCACAAATGTTGAGAGAGATAATTCCAAAAAATATTTGTGATTTTGAAGGATAGGCAAAAAGTGGGTTGTTTGGCTCAGGAATATCCAACCACACGTTAAATTGAGAATTTAATTTTTTTCTACTCCTAGAAATTTTTGGATCATTAGGTCATTTGCATCTTTAACATGTTTCTGGCATGCATATCCACCACATTTAAAACATGTTAGGATCAATTAGAAATCTGTTTCTTATAAAATTCCACCAAGCTATTAGGGGTTGTACGAGCGGAATTTCCCAAACATGGATAACAAAACTTTGGAGTTCATTTTTAGTGCGTGAAATAATTTTCTCCACTGACATTTATTATAGTTTTCAAAAAAAAAATTTTACATGTACTCTAAAATTTTAATTTTGATGTGATCGTTTTGTTTACGAGAAAAGTGGGACAAGTTTGGATTTGAAAAAAAGTCTAACATCCAAAATGGAAATGCACAAATGTTGAGAGAAATAATTCCAAAAAGTATCTGTGATTTTGAACGAAAGGGAAAAAATTGGTTGTTCGGCTTTGATAAATATCCAATCACACGTTAACTTGAAAATTTAATTTTTTTTTTTACTCCTTGAAATTTTTGGATCATTAGGTCATTTGCATCTTCAACATGTTTTTGGCATGCATATCCACCACATTTAAAACATGTTAGGATCATTTAGAAATCTCATCCTTAGAAAATTCCTCCAAGCTATTAGGGTTTATGGTTTAGGATTTGTACTAGTGGAATTTCCCAAACATGGATAACAAAACTTTGGAGTTTATTTTTAGTGCGTGAAATAATTTTCTTCACTTACATTTATTATAGTTTTCAAATTTTTTGAATACAAGTACTCTAAAATTTTCATTTTTTTGTGATCTTTTTTTTTACGAGAAAAGTGGGACAAGTTTGGATTTGAAAAAAAGTTGAACATCCAAAAAGGAAATGCACAAATGCTGAGAGAGATAATTCCCAAAAGTATCTGTGATTTTGAAGGATAGGCAAAAAATGGGTTGTTTGGCTCTAGTACATATCCAACCACACGTTAACTTGAGAATTTAATTTCTTTCTACTCCTTGTAATTTTTGGATCATTAGGTCATTTGCATCTTCAACATGTTTGTGGCATGCATATCCACCACATTTAAAACATGTTAGGATCAATTAGAAATATTTTTCTTATAAAATTCCACCAAGCTATTAGAGGTTGTACTAGTGGAATTTCCCAAACATGGATAACAAAACTTTGAAGTTCATTTTTCATGAGAAATATAATTTTACTCATTTACATTTATTATAGTTTTCAATTTTTTTTGCATACATGAACTCTAAAATTTTCATTTTGTTGTGGTCATTTTGTTTACGAGAAAAGTGGGACAAGTTTGGATTTGAAAAAAAACTGAACATCCAAAATGGAAATGCTCAAACGCTGAAAGAGATAGTTCCAAAAAGTATCAGTGATTTGGAAGCATAAGCAAAAAATGGGTTGTTTGGCTCTAGTAAATATCCAACCACATGTTAACTTGAGAATTTAAATTCTTTCTACTCCTTGAATTTTTTGGATCATTAGGTCATTTGCATCTTCAATAAGTTTCTGGCATGCATATCCACCACATTTAAAACATGTTAGGATTAATTAGAATCTCTTTCTTATAAAATTCCACCAAGCTATTTGGGGTTGTACTAGTCGAATTTCCCAAACATGGATAGCAAAACTTTGAAGTTCATTTTTAGTGAGAAAAATAATTTTCCTCATTTACATTTATTATAGTTTTCAATTTTTTTTGCATACATGAACTCTAAAATTTTCATTTTGTTCTGATCTTTTATTTTACGAGAAAAGTGGGACAAGTTTGGATTTGAAAAAAAATTGAACATCCAAAATGGAAATGCACAAACGCTGAGAGAGATAATTCCCAAAAGTATCTGTGATTTTGAAGGATAGGCAAAAAGTGGGTTGTTTGGCTCTGGTACACGTTAACTTGAGAATTTAATTTTTTTTCTACTCCTTAAAATTTTTAGATCATTAGGTCATTTGCTTCTTCAACATGTTTTTGGCATGCATATCCACCACATTTAAAACATGTTAGGATAAATTAGAAATCACTTTCTTATAAAACTCCACCAAGCTATTAGGGGTTGTACAAGTGGAATTTCCGAAACATGGATAAAAAAACTTTCGAGTTCATTTTTAGTTCATGAAATAATTTTCTTCACTTAAATTTTTTATAGTTTTCAATTTTTTTTTTAATACATGAACTCTAAAATTTTCATTTTGTTGTGATCTTTTTTGTTTATGAGAATAGTGGCACAAACTTGGATTTGAAAAAAAAATTGAACATCCAAAATGGAAATGCTAAAATTCTAAGAGAGATAATTCCAAAAAGTATATGTGATTTTAAAGGATAGGCGAAAATTGGGTTGTTTGGCTTTGGTAAATATCCAATCAGAAGTTAACTTGAGAATTTAATTTTTTTCTACTCATTGTAATTTTTGGATAATTAGGTCATTGGCATCTGTAACATGTTTCTGGCATGCATATCCACCACATTTAAAACAAGTTAGGATCAATTAGAAATCTCTTTCTTATAAATTTCACCAAGCTATTAGGGGTTGTACTTGTGGAATTTCCCAAACATGGATAAAAAAATTTTGGAGTTCATTTTTATTACGTGAAATAATTTTCTTCACTTACATTTGTTATTTAGTTTTCAAATTTTTTTGCATAGATGAACTTTAAAATTTTCATTTTGTTGTGAGAGTTTTGTTTGTGAGAAAAGTGGGACAAGTTTGGATTTTAAAAAAAGATCGAACATCCAAAATGGAAATGCACAAATGGTAAGAGAGATAATTCCAAAAAGTATATGTGATTTTGATGGATAGGCAAAAAGTGGGTTGTTTGGCTCTGGAAAAAATCCAACCACACGTTAACATGAGATTTTTATTTTGTTCTACTCCTTGAAATTTTTCTATCATTAGGTCCTTTTCATCTTCAACATGTTTCTGGCATGCATATCCACCACATTTAAAACATGTTAGGAACAATTAGAAATCTCTTTCTTATAAAATTCCACCAAGCTATTAGGGGCTATACTAGTGGAATTTCCCAAACATGGATAACAAAACTTTGGAGTTCATATTTAGTTCATGAAATAATTTTCTTCACTTACTTTTATTAATGTTTTCATTTTTTTTTTAGCATACATTTTGTTTATGAGAAAAGTGGGACAAGTTTGGACTGGAAAAAATATTGAACATGCAAACTGGAAATGGACAAATGCTGAGAGAGATAATTCCAAAAGTATCTATGATTTTGAAGGATAGGCAAAAAGTGGGTTGTTTGGCTCAGGTAAATATCCAACCACACGTTAACTTGAGAATTTAATTTTTTTCCACTACATGAAATTTTTAGTTCATTAGGTCATTTGGATCTTCAACATGATTCTTGTATGCATATCCACCACATTTAAAACATGTTAGGATCAATTAGAAATCTCTTTCTTATAAAATTCCCCCAAGCTACTAGGGGATGTACTAGTGGAATTTCCCAAACAGGGATAATGAACTTTGGAGTTCACTTTAGTGCGTGAAATAATTTTCTTCACTTACTTTTATTATAGTTTTCAAATTTTTTTGCATACATGAACTCCAAAATTTTCATTTTGTTGTGATCGTTTTGTTTACGAGAAAAGTGGGAAGAGTTTGGATTAGAAAGAAAATTGAACATCCAAAATGGAAATGCACAAATGGATAGAGAGATAATTCAAAAAAGTATCTGTGATTTTGAAGGATAGGCAAAAAGTGGGTTGTTTGGCTTTGGTAAACATTCAACCACACGTTAACTTGAGAATTTAATTTTTTACTACTCCTAGAAATTTTTGGATCATTAGGTCATTTGCTTCTTCAAGATGTTTCTAGCATGCATATCCACCACATCTTAAACATGTTAGGATCAATTAGAAATCTCTTTCTTCTAAAATTCCACCAAGCTATTAGGGATTGTACTTGTGGAATTTCCCAAACATTGATAACAAAACTTTTGTGTTTATTTTTAGTGCGTGAAATTGCTTTCTTCACTTACATTTACTATAGTTTTCAAATTTTTTTCCATACATGAAATCTAAAATTTTCATTTTGTTGTGATCGTTTTGTTTACGAGAAAAGTGGGACAAGTTTGGATTTTAAAAAAATTGAACATCCAAAATGGAAATGCACAAATGCAGAGAAAGATAATTCCAAAAAGTATCTGTGATTTTGAAGGATAGACAAAAAGTGGATTGTTGGAATTTGGTAAATATCCAACCACACGTTAAATTGAAAATTTTATTTTTTTGTACACCTTGAAGTTTTTGGATGATTAGGTCATTATCATCTTCAACATGTTTCTGACATGCTTATCCACCAGATTTAAAATAGGGTAGAATCAATTAGAAATCTCTTTCTTATAAAATTCCACCATGCAATTAGGGGTTGTACTAGTGAAATTTCCCAAACAAGGATAAAAAAACCTTGTAGTTCATTTTTAGTGTGTGAAATAATTTTTTACACTTAAATTTTTTATAGTTTTCAAATTTTTTTTAATACATGAACTCTTAAATTTTCATTTTGTTGTGATAGTTTTGTTTACGAGAAAAGTGGGAAAAGTTAGGATTTGAAAAAAAATTGAACATCCAAAATGGAATTGCACAAATGCTGATAGAGATAATTCCAAAAAGTATCTCTGATTTTGAAGGATAGGCAAAAAGTGGGTTGTTTGGCTCTCGTAAATATCCAACCAGGCGTTAACTTGAGAATTTAATTTTTTTCTACTCAAAATTTTTGGATCATTAGGTCATTTGCATCTTCAACATGTTTCTGACATGCATATCCACCACATTTAAAACATGTTAGGATCAATTAGAAATCATTTTTCTTATAAAATTCCACCAAGCTATTAGGGGTTGTACTAGTGGAATTTCCCAAACATGCATAACAAAACTTTGGATTTCATTTTTAGAGCGTGAAATAATTTTCGTCACTTACATTAATTACATAGTTTTCAAATTTTTTTGCATACATGAACTCCAAAAATTTAATTTTGTTGTGATCGTTTTGTTTAGTAGAAAAGTGGGACAAGTTTGGATTTGAAAAAAAATTGAACATCCAAAATGTAAATGCACAAATGCTTTGAGAGATAATTCCAAAAAGTATATGTGATTTTGAAGGATAGGCAAAAAGTGGGTTGTTTGGCACTGGTAAATATCCAACCACGCGTTAACTTGAGTATTTAATTTCTTTCTTTTCAAAATTATTCGATCATTAGGTCATTTGCATCTTCAATATGTTTCTTGCATGCATATCCACCACATTTAAAACATGTTAGGATCAATGAGAAATCTCCTTCTTATAATTTCCCAAACATGGATCATAAAACTTACGATTTAATTTTTATAGCGTGAAATAATTTTCTTCACTTACATTTACTATGGTTTTCAAATTTTTTTTCATAAATGAACTTTAAAATTTTCATTTTTTTGTGATCGTTTTGTTTACGAGAAAAGTGGGACAAGTTTGGATTTGAAAAAAAAATGAACATCCAAAATGGAAATGCACATACGATGAGAGAGATAATTCATAAAAGTACCTGTGATTTTGAAGGAATGGCAAAAAGTAGGTTGTTTTGCACAGTTAAATATCCAACCACGCATTAACTTGAGAATTTAAATTTTTTATACTCCTTGAAATTTTTGAATCATTAGGTCATTTGCATCTTCAACATGTTTCTGGCATGCATATGCACCACATTTAAAACATGTTAGGATCAATTAGAAATCTCTTTCATATAAAATTCCACCAAGCTATTAGGTTTTAGGGTTTAGGGTTTGTACTAGTGGAATTTTCCAGACATGAATAACAAAACTTTGGAGTTCATTTTTAGTGCGTGAAATAATTTTCTTCACTTACATTTATTGTATAGTTTTCAAATTTTTTTGCATACATAAACTCTAAAATTTTCATTTTGTTGTTATGGTTTTGTTAACGAGAAAAGTGGGACAAGTTTGGATGTGAAAAAAAAATGAACATCCATATTGGAAATGCACAAATGCCGAGAGTGATAATTCAAAAAAGTATCTGTGATTATGAAGGATAGGCAAAAAGTGGGTTTTTGGGCTCTTGTAAATATCCAACCACTCATTAATTGAGAATTTAATTTTTTCTACTCCTTGAAATTTTATGATCATTAGGTCATTTGCATGTTCAACATGTTTCTGGCATGCATATCCACCACTTTTATAACTTGTTAGGATTAATTAGAAATCTCTTTCTTATAAAATTCCACCAAGCTATTTGGGGTAGTACTAGTGGAATTTCCCAAACTTGGATAACAAAACTTTGGAGTTCATTTTTAGTGCATGAAATAATTTTCTTCACTTACATTTATTATAGTTTTCAAATTTTTTTCCTTACATGAACTCTTAAATTTTCATTTTGTTGTAATCGTTTTGTTTACGAGAAAAGAGGGAAGAGTTTGGATTTGAAAAAAAATTCAACATTAAAAATGGAAATACACAAATGCTGAGAGAGATAATTCCAAAAAGTATCTGTGATTTTGAAGGATAGGAAAAATGTGGGTTGTTTGGCTTTGGTAAATATTGAACCACACGTTAACTTGAGAATTTAATTTTTTTCTACTCCTTGAAATTTTTAGATAATTAGGTCATTTACATTTTCAACATGTTTCTGGCATGCATATCCACCACATTTAAAACATGTTAGGATCAATTAGAACTTTGTTTCTTATAAAATTCCACCAAGCTATTAGGGGTTGTACGAGTGGAATTTCCCAAATATGGATAACAAAACTTTGGAGTTCATTTTTAGTGCATGAAATAATTTTCTCCACCAACATTTATTATAGTTTTCAAAAATTTTTGGATCATTAGGTTATTTGCATCTTTAACATGTTTCTGGCATGCATATCCACCACATTTAAAACATGTTAGGATCAATTAGAAATCTCTTTCTTATAAAATTCCACCAAGATATTTGGGGTTGTGCTAGTGGAATTTCCCAAACATGGATAACAAAACTTTTGGAGTTCATTTTTAGTGCGTGAAATAATTTTCTTCACTTACATTTATTATATAGTTTTCAAATTTTTTTGCATACATGAACTTTAAATTTTCATTTTGTTGTGATCGTATTGTTTGGGAGACAAGTGGGACATGTTTGGATTTGAAAAAAAATTGAACATCCAAAATGGAAATGCACAAATGCTAAGAGATATAATTCCAAAAAGTCTCTGTGATTTTGAAGGATAGGCAAAAAGTGGGTTGTTTGGCTCTGGTAAATATCCAACCACGCGTTAACTTGAGAATTTAATTTTTTTCTTCTCCTTGAAAATTTTGGATCATTAGGTCATTTGTATCTTTAACATGTTTCTTGCATGGATATCCACCACATTTAAAACATGTTAGGATCAATTAGAAATCTCCTTCTTATAAAATTCCACCAAGCTATTAGG
This sequence comes from Aristolochia californica, assembly GCF_029961685.1. Classification (NCBI taxonomy): domain Eukaryota; kingdom Viridiplantae; phylum Streptophyta; class Magnoliopsida; order Piperales; family Aristolochiaceae; genus Aristolochia; species Aristolochia californica. The sequence goes on from NW_027181826.1 coordinate 17,005,241, forward strand.
GGTTGTACAAGTGGAATTTCCCTAACATGGATAACTAAACTTTGGATTTCATTTTTAAAGCACAAAAAAATTTTCTTCTCCTACATTTATTATATAGTTTTCAAAAATATTTTGCATACATGAACTCTAAAATTTTCATTTTGTTGTGATAGTTTTGTTTAAGAGAAAAGTAGGACAAGTTTGGATTCGAAAAAAAATTGAATATCCAAAATGGAAATGCACAAATTCTGTGAGAGATAATTACAAAAAGTATCTGTGATTTTGAAGGATAGGCAAAACGTGTGTTGTTTGGCTCTTGCAAATGTCCAACCACGCATTAACTTGAGAATTTCATTTCTTTCTACTCGAAATTTTTGGATCATTAGGTCATTTGCATCTTCAACATGTTTCTGGCATGCATATCCACCACATTTAAAACATGTTGGGATCAATTAGAACTCTCTTTCTTACAAAATTCCACCAAGCTATTAGGGGTTGTACTAGTGGAATTTCCCAAACATGGATAACAAAACTTTGGATTTCATTTTAAGAGCCGTCAAATAATTTTCTTCAATTACATTCATTATGGTTTTCAATTTTTTTTGCATAAATGAACTCTAAAATTTTCATTTTGTTGTGATCGTTTTGTTTACGAGAAAAGTGGGACAAGTTTGGATTTGAAAAAAAATTGAACATCCAAAATGGAAATGCACAAATGCTGAGAGAGATGATTCATAAAAGTATCTGTGATTTTAAAGGATAGGCAAAAAGTGGGTTGTTTTGCACTGGTAAATATCCAACCACTCATTAACTTGAGAATTTAATTTTTTTCTACTTCTTGAAATTTTTGAATCATTAGATCATTTGCATCTTTACCATGTTTCTGTCTTGCATATCCACCACATTTAAAACATGTTAGGTTCAATTAAAAATCTCTTTCTTATAAAATTTCACCAAACTATTAGGGGTTGTACTAGTGGAATTTCCCAAACATGGATAACAAAACTTTGGAGTTCATTTTTAGTGCGTGAAATAATTTTCTTCACTTACATTTATTATATAGTTTTCAATTTTTTTTGCATACATAAACTCTAAAATTTTCATTTTGTTGTGAACTTTCGTTTACGAGAAAAGTGGGAAGAGTTTGGATTTGAAAAAAAATTGAACATCCAAAATGGAAATGCACAAATGCTGAGAGAGATAATTTCAAAAAGTATCTGTGATTTTGAAGGATAGGCAAAAAGTGGGTTTTTTTGGCTCTGGTAAATATCCAACCACACGTTAACTTGAGAATTTAATTTTTTTCTACTCGAAATTTTTGGATCATTAGGTCATTTGCATTTTGAACATGTTTCTGGCATGCATATCCACCACATTTAAAACATGATAGGATCAATTAGAAATCTCCTTTTTGTAAAATTCCACCAAGCTATTAGGGGTTATACTAGTGGAATTTCCCAAACATGGATAACAAAACTTTGGAGTTCATTTTTACTGTGTGAAATAATTTTCTTCACTTACATTTATTATATAGTTTCCAAATTTTTTTACGTACATGAACTTTAAAATTTTCATTTTGTTGTGATCGTTTTGTTTGCGAGAAAAGTGGGACAAGTTTGGATTTGAAAAATGTAGAATTTAGGATCTCATGAAATGAACTTTAGATCAACAAGAAAGAAGAAGAAAAAGAAGAGAGAAGGAGAAGAGAAGAAGAAGAACGTGGAAGGAGAGAGTTTGGATTAAGTGAGAAGAGGGTTGCGTCAAAAAGAAAAATGAGGGCTGGACGAATTTGTGCTTCAATGCCCTACCTCTTAGCCAATGCCTTTATTTTATAGTTTTACAATCCCTTCGGGCTACAACTTGATAAAACAAAAGACATAGAAGGAATAAATATTTACACTTCTATGCCATCTTTATGGAATGTACCATATTTTACACATATGCCACTCCTTTGACGTGTGGGCTTCTTGTCTTGCGCTCGTGGGCTTGAGCCCATCTTCCAAAACTCCCCCTCAAGCTGGAGGAGAAAAGACATCATAAATACCCAGCTTGCCACATATAAAAGATAGGATTTTAGACGTAACGGGTTTAGTGAGGATATCAACTACTTGCTCTTGAGATGACACATGTTTGAGAGAGATTATTCCTGCTTGAAACTTCTCTCGTATAAAATGATAATCCACCTCAATATGTTTAGTTCTTTCATGAAAAACTTGATTTGAAGTGATATGAATGGCTGCTTGATTATCACAATGCAGATTCATGGACCCTTTTTTATAAAAACCTAGTTCGGTAAGAAGGGTCCTGACCCGTAAAAGTTCACTAACAGTATGGGCCATAGATCTTGCAACCACATTTTGCTTCTTACTTTTCCATGTAACCAAGTTTGCCCCAACCAGAGTACAATATCCTGATGTAGATTTTCTATCATCAAGAGATCCAGCCCAATCTGCATCTGAGAAGCCTTCTATGCTGAAGTGCCCATGTTTTTTATGCAGCAATCCTCTTCCTGGAGCTCCTTTTAGATAACGTAATATTGTCTCTAAAGCTTGCTAGTGGGTAATTTGTGGTTTGTGCATGAATTGACTCACCACACTTACAACATATGATATGTCTGGCCTAGTTACCATGAGATAAATAAGTTTTCCAACGAGTCTTTGATATTTGCCAATATCAATATCTTCTTCATTTGTGGCACATAATTTTATATTTGTATCCATAGGTGTGTCAACTGGTCTACAACCCTTCATTCCTGTTTCTTCAAGGAGATCCAAGACATATTTCCTTTGAGACAATATTATCCCATGTTTGGATTGAAGAACTTCTATACCCAAAAAATATTTAAGCATACCAAGGTCTTTAGTCTTGAATTCCTGACATATCATCTGCTTCACCCCTTGTATGCTCAAAGCATCATCACTGGTTAAGATAATACCATCCACGTATACGGCCAATAATATTTTCCCTTTGACCGTATCTTTATAATATATGGAATGATCAATTGAGCACCGATGAAAACCAAACCGTAGGAGTGTTTGACTAAATTTATCTAACCAAGCCCGAGGGGACTGCTTAAGCCCATATAAAGACTTTTTTAACTGGCATACTGACTCTCCCCCAACCACATAACCAGGTGGTTGAACCATATAAATTTCCTCACTGATAGCATCATTTAAAAAAGCATTTTTAACATCCAACTGATAAATGGGCCATGAGGAGTTACCAGCAATAGATAAGATGATGCGTACCAAATTCAATTTTGCAACAGGGAGAAGGTCTCCTCATAATCTATCCCATAGCACTGCGTATAGCCCTTAGCAACCAGTCGAGCTTTAAGACGAGTAACCGATCCATCCGGATTATGTTTCATTGAAAAAACCCATCGACAACCAACCGGTCTTTTACCTTTCGGGAGTGATGTTAAGTACCAGGTTTGGTTTTCTTATAAAGCATGCATTTCTTCATCCATAGCCGCCTTCCATCCTGGATGTCTCAGGGCCTCCTGATACGACTACAGAATGGAAGTAGAAGAAAGGGACGCAAGAAACTGAAAACACTCGGAAGACAAGCGATGGTGAGACATAAAATTTGAGATAGGATGCGAAGTAGTACAGGAGCGACGTTCTTTTCATAAAGCAATAGGCCGAGTATCAAATTCATGCCCATACATAGGAGGAGAAGGACTTACCTCAGATGGATCTAACAACTCCACAGGTGAAGATACGGCCGGTGCATCAGGGGATGGTTCCACTTCAAGATTGAATGACACAAGCGGACAAGGAGTAGTAGAAGGACAAGTCCATCCTAGACGTGCATCATGGGAGGAGTAGTAGGGGTGACCTCAAAGAAAGTCACATCTCTAGAGATAAACTTCCTCCGAAGGGTAGGATTGTAATAGACATAACCTTTCTGGGTGCGAGAGTACCCCAAAAAAAGGCACCTCATAGACCGAGGATCAAGTTTATTTTTATGTGGGAATGTAACATGAACAAAACACGTACATCCAAACACTTTCAAAGGAAGAGAAAAAGGATCTTCACCATTAAATAACACAGAGTAAGGGGTTTTATGATGAAGAACTGACGAAGGTAACCTATTAATTAGAAAGCATGCTGTAAGTATAGCATGAGGCCAATAGAAATAGGGTACCTTCATGGAGTAGAGGAGACCCTGAGCAAATTCAAGAAGATGACGATTTTTTCTTTCAGCAACACCATTTTTTTGAGGAGTATAGGCACATGATGTTTGATGAATAAGCCCATTACTCTCACAAAATGATTTGAAGTCATGAGACATGTATTCCTTTGCATTATCAGATCTAGGGGTTTGAATTTTCTTCCCAAATTGTGTCAATACCATAGCATGAAAATTTTTAAACAAAGGAAGAATTTCAGAACGCTCTTTAAATAGATATAACCAAGTCACTCGAGTAAAATCATCAACAAAAATGACAAAATATTTACCTTGGGAAATATTTGAGACACATAAAGGGCCCCATACATCAGAATGTATTAGCTCAAATGGAGTAGTACTTGTAGTTGTAAGACGAGGAGAATATGTACTCCTGACATGTTTACTTAATTGACAAACCTCACAACTGAAATTAGAAAGTCCTTTTAAAGATGGAATAAAAGAACGAAGTGAAGGGGTAGACGGATAACCAAGTCGGTTGTGCCAAAGTTAGTCCTCAGATGTGTGGACGATAATGCAGCTAATGGTGGAAGAGTGAAGTAGTACAAACCCCCCCTTTTCATGGCCGCCACCAATCACCCACTTCGTAGTGAGATCCTGAAAAACACAAGAAGATGGTGAGAAGGTGATAGAACAATTTAAGTTTTTGGTCAATTGACTAACCGAGAGCAAATTTAAAGGAAATTGAGGAACAAACAAAACATCTTGAAGGGGAATAGAAGAAGTAAGAGAGGAGGAACCTTTGCGAAGGACCTTGGTTTGGGTACCATCAGCAATAGTAACGAATTTATGAGGATAACAAGGAGATAAGGACTACAACAAGTGTTTGTTACCTGATAGATGTTCGGAGGCCCCGGAGTCAATGATCCAAGAGGAAGAGGAAGAAGAGGAAGAAAGCATACCTAAGGCAATAGTAGTGGCAGCAGTAGATGATGAGGGAATAGATGATTCCATGAAGGACTTCATTTTTTGAAATGCAGCATACTCCTCAGCCGTAAAAGTCACATTTTCGGATGATGATTTAGCCTTATCTTCATTTTTCTCAACGTTAATTGAGACTGGGTTAGTTGTGGCCCAATCAGGCTTGCCATGAAGTTTCTAGCATGATACCACAAGGTGGTTCTGACGGCCACAATAATTGCAAAGTTGAGGCTCAGTACGGAATGAATTCTGACCCATTCTACCGTCTCTATTTTCTGCCCCTCTCATAGTTCGACCCCCTCTCATATTTTTGCCCCGTCCTCGGGATGAGGAAGATGTTCCCCGATTGCCAGAGAACATCATTGATGGAGCATCAATAGGAGAAGGAGGGGATGGATCTGGTATCCGAAGTAATGTAGCACTAATATCATCGAAGGATGGAAGAGCAGAAGAACTTAGAAGCAGAGTTTTGGCCACCTCAAGGTATGGTTTAATATTCGATAAGCAAATGGCTGCTGCCAAAGCTTCTCTTTGTCGTTCTTGAACGGCAATATCAGTGGAATATGGCTGAGCTAGTTTCCATTCTTGAAGAAGACCTCGAAACCTTGCCAAAAATTCATGAATATTTTCTCCATGTTTTGTATGCAACATGTTTTGTAAGACATCATATATTTTTTGTAATGAAGCAGTGCTTGAGTAAAGTTTGGCACAAGTGTCCTATATGTTCTTGGCGGTTTCCAAGTGGACTACATTTTTGGCCACCTACTCTTCCATGCTATTAATGAGCTAACTTATCACCATTTTATCATCCTTAACCCACTTATGGTAAGACACATCTTCTTCATCAATCGGAGGAGGAAAGTTAACAACGTGGCTCAAGAGGTCACAAGTAATAAGAACCGTCCGAATCGATTGTGACCAGCTCATGTAATTGGAGAGACCTCTAAGTGGAATTGTAGTAATACGGAGTATATCACTCTTATTACTATTGTATCCAATCTCCATGATAAGGCAAGTAAAATATGGAGGTCAAGGGAAAAAGCCTTCTTCAAAGAACGATTATTCAATGTAATTTGAAGAACCCATAGACCAAATCAGTCACCAACAAAAGAGAACAAGAACCAATTTCTTTCACGAGGGCAAGCACCAAATTATCAACAAATTTGTGCCTTTAGAAAGGGATAATAATATCCAGCCATCACTCAACTTCTCTTGTATTCATAAGAACAAAGAGAACAAAGTATATGCAACTGATTAGGCCTTAATCCAAACTCCAACACAAACGAGCAATAAACAAAAATTTAGAGAAGATTTAATGGCAAACCAAGACACCTGGAAGAGATTCATCTTCAGCTCATGGGAGACTTCAACATAAAAAAAAATTCAATTGTTGAAGTTAAAAAAAAACGGAACTACAAAGGGTAAATGACTGCTGGAATTTCATCAAATATATAATTGATATCCAACAACATAACACAAACCCATGAGCAACCTTAAGTAGGAGAAGGTGCAGCAACATGTGCTGGAATTCTACCTCAAATGAGATGGATCCAAATTACACAAAGGTAATTGAATTTCACCCATCAATCTTAATAAGATGCAAACAACAAATGATCTTGATCACTCTTGTAATTGATTTACATGGAGTCAAGATTATAACATCAATTTAGTCATAGAAATAAATCTTTACAACATATAAAGATTTATCTTGACTTGATGTGACACAAAATTCAAGAAGTAAAGAAAAAATGTAAAAAGGAGTATGTAAATAAGAAAAGGAAACAAAAAAAAAACGTAAATAAAAAGAGCATGAACTTATCTCTTCATGACGGAACTCCTTTTACAACTTCTTGAACATATTTCATAATAACTCCATGAAGAGAGATCCTAAACTCCTTGCTCTGATACCATGTAGAATTTAGGATCTCATGAAATGAACTTTAGATCAACAAGAAAGAAGAAGAAAATGAAGAGAGAAGGAGAAGAGAAGAAGAAGAAGAACGTGGAAGGAGAGAGTTTGGATTAAGGGAGAAGAAGGTTGCGTCAAAAAGAAAAATGAGGGTTGGACGAATTTGTGGAAAGAGAGGAGAGTACTTCAATGCCCTACCTCTTAGCCAATGCCTTTATTTATAGTTTTACAATGCCCATAGGGCTACAACACTATAAAACAAAAGACCTAAAATGAACACATATTTACACTTCTATGCCATCTTTATGGAAAGTACCATATTTTACACATATGCCACTCCTTTGACGTGTGGACTTCTTGTTTTGAGCTCGTGGGCTTGAGCCCATCTTCCAGCAAAAAAAAAATTCAACATCCAAAATTGAAATGCACAAATGCTATGAGAGATAATTCCAGAAAGTATCTGTGATTTAGAAGGATAGGCAAAAAGTGGGTTGTTTGGCTCTGGTAAATATCGAACCACGCGTTAACTTGAGAATTTAATTTTTTTTCTACTCAAAATTTTTGGATCATTAGGTCATTTGCATCTTCAACATGTTTCTGGCATGCATATCCACCATATTTAAAACATGTTAGGATCAATTAGAAATCTCTTTCCTATAAAATTCCACCAAGCTATTAGGGGTTGTACTAGTGGAATTTCCCAAACATGGATAACAAAACTTTGGAGTTCATTTTTAGTTCGTGAAATAATTTTCTTCGCTTACATTTATTATAGTTTTCAATTTTTTTTGCACACATGACCTTTAAAATTTCATTTTGTTGTGATAATTTTGTTTATGAGAAAAGTGGGACAAATTTGGATTTGAAAAAAAATTGAACATCCAAATTTGAAATGCACAAATACTGAGAGAGATCATTCCCAAAAGTATCTGTGATTTTGAAGGATAGGCAAAAGTGGGTTTTTTTGCTCTGGTAAATATCCAACCACACGTTAACTTGAGAATTTAATTGTTTTCTACTCCTTGAAATTTTTCGATCATTAGGTCATTTGCATCTTCAACATGTTATTGGCATGCATATCCACCATATTTGAAACATGTTAGGATCAATACAAATCTCTTTCTGATAAAATTCCACCAAGCTATAAGGGGTTGTACTAGTGGAATTTCCCAAACATGGACAACAAAACTTTGAAGTTCATTTTTAGTGCATGAAATGATTTTCCTAACTTACATTTATTTTAGTTTTCAAATTTTTTTGCATAAAAGTACTCTAAAATTTTCATTTTGTTGTGATCATTTTGTTATCGAGAAAAGTGGGACAAGTTTGGATTTGAAAAAAAATTGAACATATAGTTTTCAATTTTTTTTGCATACTTGAACTCTAAAATTTTAATTTTGTTGTGATCGTTTTGTTTACGAGAAAAGTGGGACAAGTTTGGATTTGAAAAAAAAATTAACATCAGAAATGGGAATGCACAAATGCTGAGAGAGATAATTCCGAAATGAATCTGTGATTTTGAAGGATAGGCAAAAAGTGGGCGGTTTGGCTCTGGTAAATATCCAACCACACGTTACCTTGAGAATTTAATTTTCTTCTACTCCTTGAAATTTTTGGATCATTAGGTCATTTGAATCTTTGACATATTTTCGGCATGCATATCCACCACATTTAAAACATATTAGGATCAATTAGAAATCGCTTTCTTATAAATATTCCACCAAGCTATTATGGGTAGTACTAGTGGAATTTCCCAAACATGGATATATATATAACCTTTGGAGTTCATTTTTAGTGCATGAAATAATTTTCTTCAGTTACATTTATTATATAGTTTTACAATTTTTTTTGCATACATGAACTCTAAAATTTTCATTTTGTTGTGTTCGTTTTGTCTACGAGAAAAGTGGGACAAGATTGGATTTGAAAAAAATAGAACATCCAAAATGGAAATGCCCAAATGCTGAGAAAGATAATTCCAAAAAGTATCTGTGATTTTCAAGGATAGGAAAAAAGTGGGTTGTTTGGCTCTAGTAAATATCCAACCACGCGTTAACTTGAGAATTTAATTTTTTTCTACTCCATGAAATTTTTAGATCATTAGGTCATTTGCATCTTCAACATGTTTCTGGTATGCATATTCACCACATTTAAAACTTGTTAGGATTAACTAGAAATCTCTCTCTTATAAAATTACACCAAGCGATTAGAGGTTGTACTAGTGGATTTTCCCAAACATGGATAAAAAAACTTTGGAGTTCATTTTTAGTGCCTGAAATAATTTTCTTAACAAAAATTTATTATAGTTTTCAAAATTTTTTTAATACATGAACTCTAAAATTTTCATATTGTTGTGATCGTTTTGTTTACGAGAAAAGTGGGAGTAGTTTGGATTTGAAAAAAAATTGAACATTCAAAATGGAAATGCACAAATGCGGAGAGAGATAATTCCAAAAATTTTCTGTGATTTTGAAGGATAGTCAAAAATTGGGTTGTTTGGATAAGGTAAATATCAAACCACGTGTTAACTTGAGAATTTAATTTTTTTCTACTCCTTGATATTTTTGGATCATTAGGTCATTTGCATCTTCAACATATTTCTGGCATGCATATCCACCACATTTAAAATATGATAGGATCAATTAGAAATATCTTTCTTTTAAAATTCCACCAAGATATTAGGGGTTGTACTAGTGGAATTTCCCAAACATGGATAAATAAACTTTGGAGTTCATTTTCAGTGCGTGAAATAATTTTCTTCACTTACATTTATTATATAGTTTTACAATTTTTTTTTGCATACATGAACTCTAAAATTTTCATATTGTTGTGATCGTTTTGTTTACGAGAAAAGTGGGACAAGTTTGGATTTGAATAAAAATTGAACATTCAAAATGGAAATGCACAAATGCTGAGAGAGATAATTCCAAAAATTATCTGTGATTTTGAAGGATAGGCAAAAATTGGGTTGTTTGGCTCAGGTAAATATCCAACCACACGTTAACTTGAGAATTTAATTTTTTTTTACTCCTTGAAATTTTTTGATCATTAGGTCATTTACATCTTCAACATGTTTCTGGCATGCATATCCACCACATTTAAAACATGTTAGGATCAATTAGAAATCTCTTTCTTAAAAAATTCCACCAGACTATTAGGGGTAGTACTTGTGGAATTTCCCAAACATGGACAACAAAACTTTGGAGTTCATTTTTAGTGCGTGAAATAATATTCTTCACTTACATTTATTATAGTTTTCAATTTTTTTTGCTTACATGAACTCTAAAATTTTCATTTTGTTGTGATCATTTTGTTTACGAGAAAAGTAGGACAAGTTTGGAATTGAAAACAATTGAACATACAAAATGGAAAAGTACAAATGCTCAGAGAGATAATTCCAAAAAGTATCTATGATTTTGAAGGATAGGAAAAAAGTGGGTTGTTTGACTCTGGTAAATATCCAACCAGACATTAACTTGAGAATTTAATTTTTTCAAGTCCTTGAAATATTAGGATCTCTAGGTCATTTGCATCTTCAACATGTCTCTGGCATGCATATCCACCACATTTAAAACATATTAGGATCTATTAGAAATCTCTTTCTTATAAATATTCCACCAAGCTATTAGGGGTAGTACTAGTGGAATTTCCCAAACATGGATATATAAAACCTTTGGAGTTCATTTTTAGTGCATGAAATAATTTTCTTCACTTACATTTATTATATAGTTTTACAATTTTTTTTGCATACAAGAACTCTAAAATTTTCATTTTGTTGTGATCGTTTTGTCTACGAGAAAAGTGGGACAAGTTTGGATTTGAAAAAAAATTGAACATCCAAAATGGAAATGCCCAAATGCTGAGAAAGATAATTCCAAAAAGTATCTGTGATTTTCAAGGATAGGAAAAAAGTGGGTTGTTTGGCTCTGGTAAATAACCAACCACGCGTTAACTTTAGAATTTAATTTTTTTCTTCTCCATGAAATTTTTCGATCATTAGGTCATTTGGATCTTCAACATGTTTCTGGCATGCATATTCACCACATTTAAAACGTGTTAGGATCAACTACAAATATCTTTCTTATAAAATTTCACCAAGCTAATAGAGGTTGTAGTAGTGGAATTTCCCAAACATGGATAAAAAAACTTTGAAGTTCATTTTTAGTGCGTGAAATAATTTTCTTAACTAAAATTTATTATTGTTTTCAAATTTTTTTGAATACATGAACTCTAAAATTTTCATATTGTTGTGATCGTTTTGTTTACGAGAAAAGTGGGACAAGTTTGGATTTAAAAAAAATTGAACATTTAAAATGGAAATGCACAAATGCTGAGAGAGATAATTCAAAAAATTATCTGTGATTTTGAAGGATAGGCAAAAATTGGGTTGTTTGGCTCAGGTAAATTTCCAACCACACGTTAACTTGAGAATTTAATTTTTTCTACTCCTTGAAATTTTTGGATCTTTAGGTCATTTGCATCTTCAACATGTTTCTGGCATGCATATCCACCACATTTAAAACAGGTTAGGATCAATTAGAAATCTCTTTCTTAAAAAATTCCACCAGGCTATTAGGGGTAGTACTAGTGGAATTTCCCAAACATGGACAACAAAACTTTGGAGTTCATTTTTAGTGCGTGAAATAATATTCTTCACTTACATTTATTATAGTTTTCAATTTTTTTTGCTTACATGAACTCTAAAATTTTCATTTTGTTGTGATCATTTTGTTTACGAGAAAAGTAGGACAAATTTGGAATTGAAAACAAATTGAACATACAAAATGGAAATGCACAAATGCTAAGAGAGATAATTCCAAAAAGTATCTATGATTTTGAAGTATAGGCAAAAAGTGGGTTGTTTGGCTCAGGTAAATATCGAACCAGACGTTAACTTGAGAATTTAATTTTTTTCTACTCCTTGAAATTTTATGATCTTTAGGTCATTTGCATCTTCAACATGTCTCTGGCATGCATATCCACCACATTTAAAACATGTTAGGATGAATTAGAAATCTCTTTCTTATAAAATTCCACCAAGCTATTAGGGGTTGTACTGGTGGAATTTCCCAAACATGGATAAATAAACTTTGGATTTCATTTTTAGTGCGTGAAATTTTTTTCTTCACTTTCATTAATTATATAGTTTAATAATTTTTTTTGCATACATGAACTCTAAAATTTTCATTTTGTTGTGATCGTTTTGTTTACGAGAAAAGTAGGACAAGTTTGGAATTGAAAACAAATTGAACATACAAAATGGTAATGCACAAATGCTAAGAGAGATAACTCAAAAAAGTATCTATGATTTTGAAGGATAGGCAAAAAGTGGGTTGTTTGGCTCTGGTAAATATCCAACCACACATTAAATTGAGAATTTGATTTTTTTTTACTCGAAATTTTTGGATCATTAGGTTTTTTGCATCTTCAACATATTTTTGGCATGCATACCACCACATTTAAAACATGTTAGGATCAATTAGAAATCTCTTTCCTATAAAATTCCATAGAGCTATTAGGGGTTGAACTAGTGGAATTTCCCAAAAGGGATAATAAAACTTTGGAGTTCATTTTTAGTGCTTGAAATAATTTTCTTCACTTACATCTATTATAGTTTTCAAATTTTTTGGCATACTTGAACTCTAAAATTTTCATTTTGTTGTGATTGTTTTGTTTACGAGAAAAGTGGGAGAAGTTTGAATTTGAAAAATAATTGAACATCCAAAATTGAAATGCACAAATGCTAAGAGAGATAATTCCAAAAAGTTTCTGTGATTTTGAAGCATACGCAAAAAGTGGGTTGTTTGGCTCTGCCAAATATCCCACCATTCGTAAACTTGAGAATTTAATTTTTTTTCTACTCCTTGAAATTTTTGGATCATTAGGTCATTTGCATTTTCAAGATGTTTCTGGCATGCATATCAACCACATTTAAAACATGTTAGGATCAATTAGAAATCTCTTTCTTATAAAATTCCACCAAGCTAAGAGGGGTTGTACTAATGGAATTTCCCAAATATGGATAAATAAAGTTTGGAGTTCATTTTTAGTACGTGAAATATTTTTCTTCACTTACTTTTATTATATAGTTTAATAATTTTTTTTGCATACATGAACTCAAAAATTTTCATTTTGTTGTGATTGTTTTGTTTACGAGATAAGTAGGACAAGTTTGGAATTGAAAACAACTTGAACATACAAAATGGTAATGCACAAATGCTAAGAGAGATAATTCAAAAAAGTATCTATGATTTTGAAGGATAGGCAAAAAGTGGGTTGTTTGGCTCTTGTAAATATCCAACCACACATTAATTTGAGAATTTAATTTTTTCCTACTCCTTGAATTTTTTGGATCATTAGGTCATTTGCATCTTCAACATGTTTTTGGCATATGCATATCCACCACATTTAAAACATGTTAGGATCAATTAGAAATCTCTTTCCTATAAAATTCCACAGAGCTATTAGGGGTTGAATTAGTGGAATTTCCCAAACATGGATAATAAAACTTTGGAGTTCATTTTTAGTGCGTGAAATAGTTTTCTTCACTTACATCTATTATAATTTTCAAATTTTTTTTCATACTTGAACTCTAAAATTTTCATTTTTTTGTGATAGTTTTCTTTACGAAAAAAGTGGGAGAAGTTTGGATTTGAAAAAAAATTGAACATCCAAAATTGAAATGCACAAATGCTGAGAGAGATAATTCCAAAAAGTTTCTGTGATTTTGAAGCATAAGCAAAAAGTGGGTTGTTTGGCTCTGCTAAATAGCCCACCATACGTTAACTTGAGAATTTAATTTTTTTCTACTCCTTGAAATTTTTGGATCATTAGGTCATTTGCATTTTCACATGTTTCTGGCATGCATATCAACCACATTTAAAACATGTTAGGATCAATTAGAAATCTCTTTCTTATAAAATTCCACCAAGCTAAGAGGGGTTGTACTAATGAAATTTCCCAAACATGGATAAATAAAGTTTGGAGTTCATTTTTTGTACGTGAAATATTTTTCTTCACTTACTTTTATTATATATTTTTTCAATTTGTTTTGCATACATTAACTCTAAAATTTTCATTTTGTTGTGATCGTTTTGTTTACGAGAAAAGTGGGACAAGTTTGGATTTGAAAAAAAATTGAACATCCAAAATGGGAATGCACAAATGCTGAGAGACATAATTCCAAAAAGTATCTGTGATTTTGAAGGATTGACAAAAAGTGGGTTGTTTGGCTCTGGTAAATATCCAACCACACGTTAACTTGAGAATTTAATTTGTTTCTACTCGAAATTTTTGGATCATTAGGTCATTTGCATCTTCAACATTTTTCTGGCATGCATATCTACCACATTTAAAACATGTTAGGATCAATTAGAAATTTCTTTCTTATAAATTCCCCTAAGCTATTAGGGGTTCTACTAGTGGAATTTCCCAAACATGGATAACAAAACATTGGAGTTCATTTCTAGTGCGTGAAATAATTTTCTTCACTTACATTTATTATTCTTTTCAAATTTTTTTGCATATATAAAATCTAAAATTTTCATTTTGTTGTGATATTTTTTTTTGTGAGAAAAGTTGGACAAGTTTGGATTTGATAAAAAATGAACGTCCAAAATGGAAATGCACAGATGCTGAGAGAGATAATTCCAAAAAGTATCTGTGATTTTGAAGGAAAGGCAAAAAGTGACTTCTTTGGCTCTGGTAAATTTCCAACCACACATTAACTTGAGAATTTAATTTTTTTCTACTCTTTGAAATTTTTTGATCATTAGGTCATTTGTATCATCAAAATGTTTCTGGCATGCATATGCACCACATTTAAAACATGTTAGGCTCTATTAGAAATCTCTTTCTTATAAAATTCCACCAACCTATTAGGGGTTGTACTAGTGGAATTTCCCAAACATGGATAACAAAACTTTTGGAGTTCATTTTTAGTGCGTGAAATAATTTTCTTCACTAACATTTATTATATAGTTTTCAATTTTTTTCGTATTCATGAACTTTAAATTTTCATTTTGTTGTGATCGTATTGTTAGCGAGACAAGTGGGAATTGTTTGGATTTTGAAAAAAAATTGAACATCCAAAATGGAAATGCACAAATTCTAAGAGAGATAATTCCGAAAAGTCTCTGTGATTTTGAAGGATAGGCAAAAAGTGGGTTGTTTGGCTCTGGTAAATATCCAACCACGCGTTAACTTGAGAATTTATTTTTTTTCTACTCCTTGAAAATTTTGGATCATTAAGTCATTTGTACCTTTAACATGTTTCTTGCATGGATATCCACCACATTTAAAACATGTAAGGATCAGTTAGAAATCTCCTTCTTATAAAATTCCACCAAGCTATTAGGGGTTGTACAAGTGGAATTTCCCTAACATGGATAACTAAACTTTTGATTTCAATTTTAGAGCACGAAATAATTTTCTTCTCCTACATTTATTATATAGTTTTCAATTTTTTTTCATACATGAACTCTAAAATTTTCATTTTGTTGTGATCGTTTTGTTTACGATAAAAGAGGGACAAGTTTGGATTTGAAAAAGAATCGAACATCCAAAA
Organism: Aristolochia californica; assembly: GCF_029961685.1. Lineage (NCBI taxonomy): Eukaryota > Viridiplantae > Streptophyta > Magnoliopsida > Piperales > Aristolochiaceae > Aristolochia > Aristolochia californica. The sequence goes on from NW_027181826.1 coordinate 17,020,807, forward strand.
TGGAAATGCACAAATGCTGAGAGAGATAATTCAAAAAAGTATCTGTGATTTTGAAGGATAGGCAAAAAGTTGGTTGTTTAGCTCTAGCAAATTCACGCGTTTACTTGAGAATTTAATTTTTTTTCTACTCTAAATTTTTGGATCATTAGGTCATTTGCATCTTCAACATGTTTCTTACAAGTATATCCACGACATTTAAAACAAGTTCGGATCAATTATAAATCTCTTTCTTATAAAATTTCACCAACCTATTAGGGCAACACTAGTGGAATTTCCCAAACAATAATAACAAAACTTTGGAGTTCATTTTCAGTGTGTGAAATAATTTTCTTCACTTACGTTTATTATAGTTTTCAAATTTTTTTGCATACATGAACTCTAAAATTTTCATTTTGTTGTGATCGTTTTATATACGAGAAAAGTGGGACAAGTTTGGATTTGGGAAAAAATTGAACATCCAAAATGGAAATGCACAAATGCTGAGACAGATAATTCGAAAAAATATCTGTGAGTTTGAAGGATAGGCAAAAAGTGGGTTGTTTGGCTCTGGTAAAATATTCAACCACACGTTAACTAGAGAATTTTTTTGTTCAACTCCTTGAAATTTTTGGATCATTAGGTCATTTGCATCTTCAACAAGTTTATGGCATGCATATCCACCACATTTAAAACATGTTAGGATCAATTAGATATCTCTTTCTTATAAAATTCCACCAAGCTATTAGGGCATGTACTAGAGGAATTTCCCAAACATGCATAACAAAAGATTGGAGTTCATTTTTAGTGCATGAAATAATTGTCTTCCCTTACATTTATTATAGCTTTCAAATTTTTTTGTAGACTTGAAGTCTAACATTTTCAATTTGTTGTGATCATTTTGTTTACGAGAAAAGTGGGACAAGTTTGGATTTGAAAAAAAAATTGAACATCCAAAATGGAAATGTAAAAATGCTGAGAGAGATAATTCCAAAAAGTATATGTGATTTTGAAGGATAGGCAAAAAGTGGGTTGTTTGGCTCTGGTAAATATCCAACCACGCGTTAACTTGAGAATTTAATTTCTTTCTACTCCTTGAAATTTTTGGATCATTAGGTCATTAGAATCTTCAAGATGTTTCTAGCATGCATATCCACCACATTTAAAACATATTAGGATCAATTAGAAATCTATACCTTATTAAATTCCACCTATCTATTAGGGGTTGTACTAGTGGAATTTCCCAAACATGGATAACAAAACTTTGGAGTTTATTTTTAGTGCGTGAAATATTTTTCTTCACATACATTTATTATAGTTTTCAATTTTTTTTGCATACATGGACTCTAAAATTTTCATTTTGTTGTGATCGTTTATTTTACGTGAAAAGTGGGACAAGTTTGGATTTGAAAGAAAATTGAATATCTAAATATGGAAATGCACAAATGCTGAGAAAATTAATTCCAAAAACTATCCGTGATTTTGAAGGAAAGGAAAAAAGTGGGTTGGGTGGTTTTGGTAAATATCCAAGCACGCGTTAACTTGAGAATTTAATTTTTTTCTACTCCTTGAAATTTTTGGATAATTAGGTCATTTGCATCTTCAACATGTTTCAGGCATGGATATCCACCACATTTAAAACTTGTTAGGATCAATTAGAAGTCTCTTTCTTATAAAATTCGACCAACCGATTAAGGGTTGTACTAGTGGAATTTCCCACACATGGATAACAAAAGTTTGGTGTTCATTTTTAGTACGTGAAATAATTTTCATTGAGTTGTTTGGCTCTGGTAAATATCCTACCACACGATAACTTGAGAATTTAATTTTTTTCTACTCGAAATTTTTTGATCATTAGGTGATTTGCATCTTCAACATGTTTCTGGCATGCATATCCACCACATTGAAAACATATTAGGATCAAATAAAAATCTCTTTTTTATAAAATTCCACCAAGCTATTAGGGGTTGTACTAGAGGAATTTCCAAAACATGGATAACAAAACTTTGGAGTTCATTTTTAGTGCGTGAATTGATTTTCTTCACTTATATTTTTTATAGTTTTCAATTTTTTTTGCATAGATGAACTCTAAAATTTTCAATTTTTTGTCGTCGTTTTGTTTACGAGAAATGTGGGACAAGTTTGGATTTGAAAAAAAATTGAAAATCCAAAATGGAATTGGACAAATGCTGGGAGAGATAATTCCAAAAAGTATCTGTGATTTTTAAGAATAGGCAAAAAGTGGCTGTTTTGGCTCTGGTAAATATCCAACCACACGCTAGCTTGAGAATTTAATTTTTTTCTACTCCTTGAAATTTTTTGATCATTAGGTGATTTGCAACTTCAACATGTTTCTGGCATGCATATCCACCACATTGAAAACATATTAGGATCAAATAAAAATCTCTTTCTTATAAAATTCCACCAAGCTATTAGGGGTTGTACTAGAGGAATTTCCAAAACATGGATAACAAAACTTTGGAGTTCATTTTTAGTGCGTGAATAAATTTTTTTGACTTACATTTATTGTAGTTTTCAATTTTTTTTGCATAGATGAAGTCTAAAATTTTCAATTTTTTGTCGTCGTTTTGTTTACGAGAAATGTGGGACAAGTTATGATTTGAAAAAAAATTGAAAATCCAAAATGGAATTGGACAAATGCTAGGAGAGATAATTCCAAAAAGTAGCTATGATTATGAAGAATAGGCAAAAAGTGGGTTGTTTGGCTCTGGTAAATATCCAACCACACGTTAACTTGAGAATTTAATTTTTTTCTACTCCTTGAAATTTTTTGATCATTAGGTCATTTGCATCTTCAACATGTTTCTGGCGTGCATATCTACCACATTGAAAACATGTTAGGACCAAATAAAAATCTCTTTCTTATAAAATTCCACCAAGCTATTTGGGGCAGCACTAGAGGAACTTCCCAAACATGGATAACAAAACTTTGGAGTTCTTTTTTAGTGCGTGAAAAAATTTTCATCACTTACATTTATTATAGTTAATTTTTTTTTGCATAGATAAACTATAAAATTTTCAATTTGTTGTCGTCGTTTTGTTTACGAGAAAAGTGGGACAAGTATGGATTTGAAAAAAAATTGAAAATCCAAAATGGAATTGGACAAATGCTGGGAGAGATAATTCCAAAAAGTATCTATGATTTTTAAGAATAGGCAAAAAGTGGCTGTTTTGGCTCTGGTAAATATCCAACCACACGCTAACTTGAGAATTTAATTTTTTTCTACTCCTTGAAATTTTTTGATCATTAGGTGATTTGCATCTTCAACATGTTTCTGGCATGCATATCCACCACATTGAAAACATATTAGCATCAAATAAAAATCACTTTCTTATAAAATTCCACCAAGCTATTAGGGGTTGTACTAGAGGAATTTCCAAAACATGGATAACAAAACTTTGGAGTTCATTTTTAGTGCGTGAATTAATTTTTTTGACTTACATTTATTATAGTTTTCAATTTTTTTTGCATAGATGAAGTGTAAAATTTTCAATTTTTTGTCGTCGTTATGTTTTCGAGAAATGTGGGACAAGTTAGGATTTGAAAAAAAATTGAAAATCAAAAATGGAATTGGACAAATGCTAGGAGAGATAATTCCAAAAAGTAGCTGTGATTATGAAGAATAGGCAAAAAGTGGGTTGTTTGGCTCTGGTAAATATCCAACCACACGTTAACTTGAGAATTTAATTTTTCTCTACGCCATGAAATTTTTTGATCATTAGGTCATTGGCATCTTCAACAAGTTTCTGGTGTGCATATCCACCACATTGAAAACATGTTAGGACCAAATAAAAATCTCTTTCTTATAAAATTCCACCAAGCTATTTGGGGCAGCACTAGAGGAACTTCCCAAACATGGATAACAAAACTTTGGAGTTCTTTTTTAGTGCGTGAAAAAATTTTCATCACTTACATTTATTATAGTTAAATTTTTTTTGCATAGATAAACTCTAAAATTTCCAATTTGTTGTCGTCGTTTTGTTTACGAGAAAAGTGGGACAAGTTTGGATTTGAAAAAAAATTGAAAATCCAAAATGGAATTGGACAAATGCTGGGAGAGATAATTCCAAAAAGTATCTATGATTTTTAAGAATAGGCAAAAAGTGGCTGTTTTGGCTCTGGTAAATATCCAACCACACGCTAACTTGAGAATTTAATTTTTTTCTACTCCTTGAAATTTTTTGATCATTAGGTGATTTGCATCTTCAACATGTTTCTGGCATGCATATCCACCACATTGAAAACATATTAGGATCAAATAAAAATCTCTTTCTTATAAAATTCCACCAAGCTATTAGGGGTTGTACTAGAGGAATTTCCAAAACATGGATAACAAAACTTTGGAGTTCATTTTTAGTGCGTGAATTGATTTTCTTCACTTACATTTTTTATAGTTTTCAATTTTTTTTGCATAGATGAACTCTAAAATTTTCAATTTTTTGTCATCGTTTTGTTTACGAGCAATGTGGGACAAGTTTGGATTTGAAAAAAAATTGAAAATCCAAAATGGAATTGGACAAATGCTGGGAGAGATAATTCCAAAAAGTATCTGTGATTTTTAAGAATAGGCAAAAAGTGGCTATTTTGGCTCTGGTAAATATCCAACCACACGCTAACTTGAGAAATTAATTTTTTTCTACTCCTTGAAATTTTTGGATCATTAGGTGATTTGCATCTTCAACATGTTTCTGGCATGCATATCCACCACATTGAAAACATATTAGGATCAAATAAAAATCTCTTTCTTATAAAATTCCACCAAGCTATTAGGGGTTGTACTAGAGGAATTTCCAAAACATGGATAACAAAACTTTGGAGTTCATTTTTAGTGCGTGAATTAATTTTCTTCACTTATATTTTTTATAGTTTTCAATTTTTTTGCATTGATGAACTCTAAAATTTTTATTTTGTTTTCATCGTTTTGTTTACGAGAAAAGTGGGACAAGTTTGGATTTGAAAAAAAATTGAACATCAAAATGGAAATGAAAAAATTCTGAGAGAGAGAATTCTAAAAAGTATCTGTGATTTTGAAGGATAGGCAAAAAGTGGGGTGTTTGCCTCTGTTAAATATCCATCCACATGATAACTTGAGAATTATTTTTTTCTATTCCTTGCAATTTTTATGATCATTAGGTTAATTGCATCTTCAAATGTTTTTGGCTTGCATATTCACCACATTTAAAACATGTTAGGATCAATTAGAAATCTCTTTCTTATAAAATTCCACATAGCTATTAGGGGTTGTACTAGTGGAATTTCCCAAACTTGGATAACAAAACTTGGGAGATCATTTTTAGTGCTTGAAATAATTTTCTTCTCTCACATTTATTATAGTTTTGCAATTTTTTTGCATACACGAACTCTAAAATTTTCATTTTGTTATCATTGTTTTGTTTACGAGAAAAGTGGGACAAGTTTGGATTTGAAAAAAAATTGAACATCGAAAATGGATATGCACAAATGCTGAGAGAGATAATTCCAAAAAGTATCTGTGATTTTTAGGGATAGGCAAAATTGAGTTGTTTGGCTCTGGTAAATATCCAACCACACGTTAACTTGAGAATTTAATTTTTTTCTACTCTGTGCAATTCTTGTATTATTAGGTCCTTTGCATCTTCAATATGTTTCTGGCATGTATGTCCACCACATTTGAAACATGTTAGGATCAATTACAAATCTCGTTCTTATAAAATTCTACCAAGCTGTTAGGGGTTGTACTAGTGGAATTTCCCAAACAAGGATAAGAAGACTTTGGAGTTCATTTTTAGTACGTGAAATTATTTTCTTCACCTACATTTATTATAGTGTTCAATTTTTTTTGCAAACATGAACTCTAAAATTTTCATTTTGTTGTCAATGTTTTGTTTACGAGAAAAGTGGGACAAGTTTGGATTTGAAAAAAAAATTGACATCCAAAATGAAAATGCACAAATGTTGAGAGAGATAATTCCAAAAAGTATCTGTGATTTTGAAGGATAGGAAAAAATTGGGTTGTTTGCCTCTTGTAAATATCCAACCACAGGTTAACTTGAGAATTTAATTTTTCTTCTCCTTGAAATTTTTGGAACAATAGGTCATTTGCATCTTCAACAAGTTTCAGGCATGCGAATCCACGACATTTAAAACATGTTAGGATCAATTAGAAATCTCTTTCTTATAAAATTCCACCAAGCTATTAGGGGTTGTACTAGTGGAATTTCCCAAACATGGATAACAAAACTTTGGAGTTCATTTTTAGTGTGTGAAATAATTTTTTTCACTTACATTTATTATAGTTTTCAATTTTTTTTGCATAGATGAACTCTAAAATTTAATATTTGTTGTCTTCATTTTGTTTACAAGAAAGGTGGGACAAGTTAGGATTTGAAAAAAAATTGAAAATCCAAAATGGAATTGTACAAATGCTGGGAGAGATAATTCCAAAAAGTATTTGTGATTATGAAGAATAGGGAAAAAGTGGGTTGTTCGGCTCTGGTAAATATCCAACCACACGCTAACTTGAGAATTTAATTTTTTTCTACACCTTGAAATTTTTTTATCATTAGGTCATTTGCATCTTCAACATGTTTCTGGCATGCATGTCCACCACATTGAAAACATGTTCGGACCAAATGAAAATCTCTTTCTTATAAAATTCCACCAAGCTATTAGGGGTTGTACTAGAGGAATTTTCCAAACATGGATAACAAAACTTTGGAGTTCATTTTTAGTGCATGAATTAATTTTCTTCACTTACATTTATTATAGTTTTCAATTTTTTTTGCATAGATAAACTCTAAAATTTTCATTTTGTTTTCATCATTTTGTTTATGAGAAAAGTGGGACAAGTTTGGATTTGAAAAAAAAATTGAACATCCAAAATGGAAATACACAAATTCTGAGAGAGATAATTAAAAAAAGTATTTGTGATTTTGAAGGATTGGCAAAAAGTGGGTTGTTTGGCTCTGGTATATATCCAACCACAAGTTAACTTAAAAATTTAATTTTTTTCTGCTCCATGCAATTTTTTGATCATTAGGTCATTTGTATCTTCAACATGTTTGTGCAATGCATATCAACCACTTTTAAAACATGTTAGGATCAATTAGAAATCTCATTCTTATAAAATTCCACCAAGCTATTAGGGGTTGTACTCGTGGAATTTCCCACACATGGATAACAAAAGTTTGGAGATCATTTTTAGTGCGTGAAATAATTTTCTTCACTAACATTTATTACTTTTTTAAAATTTTTTTGCATACATGAACTCTAAAATTTTCATTTTTTTGTGATCGTTTTGTTTATGAGAAAAGTGGGACAAGTTTAGTTTTGAAAAAAAATTGAACATCCAAAATGGAAATGCAAAAATGCTGAGAGAGATAATTCAAAAAATTATCTGTGATTTTGAAGGATAGGCAAAAAGTGTGTTGTTTGGCTCGTGTAAAAATCCAACCACACGTTAACTTGAGAATTTTTTTTTTTCTACTCCTTGAAATTTTTGTATCATTAGGTCATTTGCATCTTCAACATGTTTTTTTCATGCATATCAACCACATTTAAAACATGTTAGGATCAATTATAAATCTCTTTCTTATAAAATTCCACCAAGCTATTAGGAGTTGTACTAGTGGAATTTCCCAAACATGGATAACAAAACTTTGGAGTTCATTTTTAGTGCGTAAAATAATTTTCTTCACTTACACTTATTTTAGTTTTCAATTTTTTTTTGCATACATGAACTCTAATATTTTCATTTTGTTGTGATCGTTTTGTTTACGAGAAATGTGGGACAAGTTTGGATTTGAAAAAGAATTGAACATCCAAAATGGAAATGCACAAATTCTGAGAGAGAGAATTCAAAATAGTATCTGCGATTTTGAAGGATAGGCAAAAAGTGGGTCGTTTGGCTCCGGTAAATATCCAACCACACGTTAACTAGAGAATTCAATTTTATTCTACTCCTTGAAATTTTCGAATCATTAGGTCATTTGCATCTTCAACATGTTTCTGGTATGCATATCCAACTCATTTTAAACATGTTAGGATCAATTAGAAATCTCGTTCTTATAAAATTCTACCAAGCTATTAGGGGTTATACTAGTGGAATTTCCCAAACATGCATAACAAAACTTTGGAGTTCATTTATAGTGCATGAAATAATGTTCTTCATTTTAATTTTTTATTCTTTTCAAATTTTTTTGCATACATGAACTCTAAAATTTTCATTTTGTTGTGATCGTTTTCTTAACGAGAAAAGTGGGACAAATTTGGATTTGAAAAAAAATTGAACATCCAAAATGGAAATACACAAATACTGAGAGACATAATTCCAAACACTATCTGTGATTTTGACGTATAGGCAAAAAGTGGAATTTTTGGCTTTGGTAAATATCCAACCACACGTCAACTTGAGAATTTAATTTTTTTCTACTCCTTGAAATTTTTGGATCATTAGGTCATATGCATCTTAAACATGTTTCAAGCATGCATATCCACCACATTTAAAACATGTTAGGATCAATTAGAAAACTTGTTCTTATAAAAATCTACCGAGCTATTAGAGGTTGTACTAGTGGAATTTTCCGAACATGGATAACAAAACTTTGGAGTTCATTTTTAGTGCGAGAAATAATTTTCTTCACTTACTTTTATTATAGTTTTCAATTTTATTTTTCATACATGAACTCTAAAATTTTCATTTTGTTGTCATCGTTTTGTTTACGAGAAAAGTGGGACAAGTTTAGATTTGAAAAAAAATTGAACATCCAAAATAGAAATGCACAAATGCTGAGAGAGATAATTCCAAAAATTATCTATGATTTTGAAGGATAGGAAAAAATTGGCATGTTTGGCTCTGGTAAATATCCAACCACACGTTAACTTGAGGATTTAATTTTTTTCTACTCCTAGAAATTTTTGGATCATTAGGTCATTTGCTTCTTCAACATGTTTTTGTTATGCATATCCACCACATTTAAAACATGTTAGGATGGATTAGAAATCTCTTTCCAATAAAATTCCACCAAGCTATTAGGGGTTGTACAAGTGGAATTTACCAAACATGGATAACAAAACTATGGAGTTCATATTTAGAGCGTGTAATAATTTTCTTTACTTACATTTATTATAGTTTTCAATTTTTTTTGCATACATGAATTCTATAATTTTCATTTTGGTGGGAACATTTTGTTTACGAGAAAAGTGGGACAAGTTTGGATTTGATAAAAAATTGAACATCCAAAATGGAAATGCACAAATGTTGAGAGAGATAATTCAAAAAAGTATCTGTGATTTTGAAGGATAGGCAAAAAGTGGTTTGTTTGGCTCTGGTAAATATCGAACCACACGTTAACTTGAGAATTAATTTTTTCTACTCCTTGAAATTTTTGGATCGTTAAGTCATTTGCATCTTCAACATGTTTCTGGCATGCATATCTTTCAATAAAATTCCACCAAGCTATTACGGGTTGTACTAGTGGAATTTCCCAAACATTGATAACAAAACTTTGGAGTTCATTATTAGTGGGTGAAATAATTTTCTTCACTTACATTTATTAGTGTTTTTAATTTTTTTTGCATACTTGACCTCTAAAATTTTCATTTTGTTGTCATTGTTTTGTTTACGAGAAAAGTGGGTCAATTTTTGATTTGAAAAAAAAAAAATTGAACATCCAAAATGAAAATGCACAAATGCTGAGAGAGATAATTCAGAAAAGTATCTGTGATTTTCAAGGATAGGTAAAAAGTGGGTTGTTTGGCTCTAGTAAATATCCAACCACACGTTAACTTGAGAATTTAATTTTTTTCTACTCCGTGAAATTTTTGGATCATTAGGTCATTTGCATCTTCAACATGTTTCTGGCATGCATATCCATCACCTTTAAAACATATTAGTATCAATTAGAAATGTCTTTCTTATAAAATTCCACCAAGCTATTAGGGGTTGTACTAGTGGAATTTCCCAAACATGGATAAGAAAACTTTCGGGTTCCTTTTTAGTGCGTGAAATAATTTTCTTTACTTATATTTATTACAGTTTTCAATTTTTTTTTTTGCATCCATGAGTTTTTAAATTTTCATTTTGTTGTGATCGTTTTGTTTACGAGAAAAGTGGGACGAGTTTGGATTTGAAAAAAAATTGAACATCCGAAATGAAAATGCACAAATGCTGGGGGAGATAATTCCAAAAAGTATCTGTGATTTTGAAGGATAAGAAAAAATTGGGGTTTTTGCCTCTTGTAAATATCCAACCACACGTTAACTTGAGAATATAATTTTTTCTTCTCCTTGAAATTTTTGGATCATTACGTCATTTGCATCTTCAACATGTTTCTGGCATGCATATCCACCACATTTAAAACATGATAGGATCTATTAGAAATCTCTTTCTTATAAAATTCCACCAGGCTATTAGGGGTTGTACTAGTGGAATTTCCCAAATATAGATAACAAAACTCTGGAGTTCATTTTTAGTGAGCGAAATAATTTTCATCACTTATATTTATTATTGTTTTCAAATTTTTTTTCATACATGAACTCTAAAATTTTCATTTTGGTGGGATCGTTTTGTTTACGAGAAAAGTGCAACAAGTTTGGATTTGAAAAAAAATTGAACATCCAAAATGGAAATGCACAAATGCTGAGGAGATAATTCAAAAAAGTATCTGTGATTTTGAAGGATAGATAGGCAAAAAGTGGTTTGTTTGGCTCTGGTAAATATCGAACCACACGTTAACTTGAGAATTTAATTTTTTCTACTCGAAATTTTTGGATCGTTAGGTCATTTGCATCTTCAACATGTTTCTGGCATGCATATCTTTCTTATAAAATTCCGCCAAGATATTAGTGGTTGTACTAGTGGAATTTCGCATACATGCATAACAAAACTTTGGAGTTCATTTTTTGTGCGTGATATAATTTTCTTCACTTACATTTATTATAGTTTTCAAATTTTTTTACATACATGAACTCTAAAATTTTTATTTTGTTGTGATCGTTTTGTTTACGAGAAAAGTGGGACGAGTTTGGATTTGAAAAAAACTTGAACATCCAAAATGGAAATGCACAAATGCTGAGAGAGATAATTCCAAAAAGTATCTGTGATTTCGAAGGATAGGCAAAAAGTGGGTTGTTTGGCTTAGGTAAATATCCAACCACACGTTCACTTGAGAATTTAATTTTTTTCTACTCCTTGAAAATTTTTAATGTTTCTGGCATGCATATCCACTACATTTAAAACATGCTAGGATCAATTAGAAAGATCTTTCTTATAAAATTCCACCATGCTCTTAGGGGTTGTACTAGTGGAATTTCCCAAACATGGATAACAAAACTTTGGAGTTCAATTTTAGTGTGTGAAATAATTTGCTTCACTTACATTTATTTTAGTTTTCAATTTTTTTTGCATACTTGATATCTAAAATTTTCATTTTGTTGTCATCGTTTGGTTTACGAGTAAAGTTGGACAAGTTTGGATTTAAAAAAAAATTTACATCCAAAATGGAAATGCACAAATTCCGAGAGAGATAATTCAAAATTGTATCTGTGATTTTGAAGGATAGGAAAAAAGTGGGTTGTTTGGCTATGGTAAATATCCAACCTCACGTTAACTAGAGAATTTAATTTTTTTCTACTCTGTGCAATTTTTGGATCATTAGGTCATTTGCATCTTCAACAAGTTTCTGGCATGCATATCCACCACATTTAAAACATGTTAGGATCAATTAGAAATCTCGTTCTTATAAAATTCCACCAAGCTATTAGGGGTTGTACTAGTGGAATTTCCCAAACATGCATAACAAAACTTTGGAGTTCATTTTTAGTGCGTGAAATAATTACCTGCACTTACATTTATTATAGTTTTAAAATTTTTTTGCATGCATGAACTCAAAAATTTTCATTTTGTTGTGATCGTTTTGTTTACGAGAAATGTGGGACAAGTTTGGCTTTGAAAAAAATTTTAACATCCAAAATAGAAATGCACAAATGCTGAGAGAGATAATTCCAAAAAGTATCTATAATTTCGAAGGTGTTGGAAGATGGGCTCAGGCCCACAAGCTCAAGACAAGAAGCCCACATGTCAAAGGAGTGGCATATGTGTAAAATATGGTACTTTCCATAAAGATGGCATAGAAGTGTAAATATGTGTTCCTTTTATGTATTTTGTTTTATCAAGTTGTAGCCCTAAGGGTATTGTAAGACTATAAATAAAGGCATTGGCTAAGAGGTAGGGCATTGAAACACTCTCCTCTCTTTCCATAAATTCGTCCAGCCCTCATTTTTCTTTTTGACGCAACCCTCTTCTCCCTTAATCCAAACTCTCTTCTTCCACGTTCTTCTTCTTCTCTTCTCCTTCTCTCTTCTTCTTCTTCTTCTTTCTTGTTGATCTAAAGTTCCTTTCATGAGATCCTAAATTCTACATGGTATCAGAGCAAGGAGTTTAGGATCTCTTCATGGAGTTATTATGAAATCTGTTCAAGAAGTTGTAAAAGGAGTTCAGTCATAAAGAGATAAGTTCATCATCTTCTTATTTACGTTTTTTTTTTGTTTCCTTTTCTTATTTACATACTCTTTTTCACTGTTTTTCTTTACTTCTTGAATTTTGAGTCACATCAAGTCAAGATAAATCTTTATATGTTGTAAAGATTTATTTCTATGACTAAATTGATGTTATAATCTTGACTCCTTGTAAATCAATTACAAGAGTGATCAAGATCATTTGCTGTTTGCATCTTATTAAGATTGATGGGTGAAATTCAATTACCTTTATGTAATTTGGATCCATCTCATTTGAGGTAGAATTCTAGCACATGTTGCTGTATCTTCTCCTACTTAAGGTTGCTCATGGGTTTGTGTTATGTTGTTGGATGCCCATTATATGTTTGATGAAATGCCAATAGCCATTTACCCTTTGTAGTTCCGTTTTTTTTTAACTTCAAAAAATTGAATTTTTTCTTATGTTGAAGTCTCCCATGAGCTAAAGATAAATCTCTTCCAAGTGTCTTGGTTTGTCGTTAAATCTTCTCTAAATTTTTGTCTATTGCTCGTTTGTGTTGGAGTTAGGATTAAGGCCTAATCGGTTGCATCTACTTTCTTCTCTTTGTTCTTATGAATACAAGAGAAGTTGAGTGATGGTTGGATGTTATTATCACTTTCTAAAGTCACAAATTTGTTGATAATTTGGTGTTTTCCCGTGTGAAAGAAATTGGTTCTTGTTCTCTTTTGTTGGTGATTGATTTGGTCTACGGGTTCTTCAAATTACATAAAGTAATTGTTCTTTGAAGAAGGCCTTTTTCCCTTGACCTCCATATTTTACTTGCCTCATTATGGAGATTGGATACAATAGTAATAAGAGTGATATGCTCCGTATTACTACAATTCCACTTAGAGGTCTCTCCAATTACATGAGCTGGTCACAATCGGTTCGGAGGGTTCTTATTACTCGTGACCTCTTGAGCCACGTTGTTAACTTTCCTCCGATTGATGAAGAAGATGTGTCCTACCACAAGTGGGTTAAGGATGATAACATGGTGATAAGTTGGCTCATTAATAGCATGGAAGAGCAGGTGGCCAACAATGTGGTCCACTTGGAAACCGCCAAGAACATATGGGACACTTGTGCCAAGCTTTACTCAAGCACTGCTTCATTACAAAAAATATATGATGTCTTACAAAACATGCTGCATACGAAACATGGAGATAATATTCATGAATTTTTGGCACGGTTTTGCGGTCTTCTTCAAGAATGGAAACTAGCTCAGCCATATTCCTCTGATATTGCCGTTCAAGAACGATAAAGAGAAGCTTTGGCAGCAGCCATTTGCTTATCGAATATTAAACCATACCTTGAGGTGGTGGCCAAAACTCAACTTCTAAGTTCTTCTGCTCTTCCATCATTTGTTGATATTAGTGCTACATTACTTAGGATACTGGATCCATCCCCTCCTTCTCCTATTGATGCTCCATCGGCGATGTTCTCTGGCAACCAGGGAACATCTTCCTCATTCCGAGGACGGGGCAGAAATATGAGAGGGGGTCGAACTATGAAAGGGGCTGAAAATAGAGCTGGTAGAATGGGTCAGAATTCTTTCCGAACTGAGCCTCAACTTTGCACTTATTGTGGTCGTCAGAACCACCTTGTGGCATCATGCTGGAAAATTCATGGCAAGCCTGATTGGGCCATAGCTAACCCAGTCTCAGTTAACGTTGAGAAAAATGAAGATAAGGCTGAATCATCATCTGGAAATGTGACTCTTACGGCTGAGGACTATGCTGCATTTCAGAAAATGAAGTCCTTCATGGAATCATCTATTCCCTCATCATCTACTGCTGCTACTACTATTGCCACAGGTATGCTTTCTTCCTCTTCTTCCTCTTCCTCTTGGATCATCGACTCCGGGGCCTCCGAACATCTATCAGGTAACAAACACTTGTTGCAGTCCTTATCTCCTTGTTATCCTCATAAATTCGTTACTATTGCTGATGGTACCCAAACCAAGGTCCTTGGTAAAGGTTCCTCCTCTCTTACTTCATCTATTCCCCTTCAAGATGTTTTGTTTGTTCCTCAATTTCCTTTAAATTTGCTCTCGGTTAGCCAATTGACCAAACAATTAAATTGCTCTATCACCTTCTCACCGTCTTCTTGTGTCTTTCAGGATCTCACTACGAAGTGGGTGATTGGTGGCGGCCATGAAAAGGGGGGTTTGTACTACTTCACTCTTCCACCATTAGCTGCATTATCTTCCACTACATCTGAGGCCCAACTTTGGCACAACCGACTTGGTCATCCATCTACCCCTTCACTTCGTTCTTTGGTTCCATCTTTAAAAGGACTTTCTAATATCAGTTGTGAGGTTTGTCAATTAAGTAAACATGTCAGGAGTACATATTCTCCTCGTCTTACAACTACAAGTACTGGTCCATTTGAGCTAATACATTCTGATGTATGGGGCCCTTTATGTGTCTCAAATATTTCCCAAGTTAAATATTTTGTCATTTTTGTTGATGATTTTACTCGACTGACTTGGTTATATCTATTTAAAGAGCGTTCCGAAATTCTTCCTTTGTTTAAAATTTTTCATGCTATGGTCTTGACACAATTTGGGAAGAAAATTCAAACCCTTAGATCTGATAATGCTAAGGAATACATGTCTCATGACTTCAAATCATTTTGTGAGAGTAATGGGCTTATTCATCAAACATCATGTGCCTATACTCCTCAACAAAATGGTGTTGCTGAAAGGAAGAATCGTCATCTTCTTGAAGTTGCTCGGGGCCTCCTCTAATCCATGAAGGTACCCTATTTCTATTGGCCTCATGCTATACTTACAGCATGCTTTCTCATTAATAGGTTACCTTCATCAGTCCTTCATCATAAAACTCCTTACTCTGTGTTATTTAATGGTGAAGATTCTTTTTCTCTTCCTTTGAAAGTGTTTGGATGTACATGTTTTGTTCATGTTACATCTCCACATAAAAATAAACTTGATCCTCGGTCTATGAAGTGCATTTTTTTGGGATACTCTCGCACCCAGAAAGGTTATGTCTGTTACAATCCTACCCTTCGGAGGATGTTTATCTCTAGGGATGTGACTTTCTTTGAGGACACTCCCTTCTACTCCTCCCATGATGCTCCTCCAGGATGGACTTGTCCTTCTTCTACTCCTTGTCCGCTTGTGCTGTTCAATCTTGAAGTGGATCCATCCCCTGATACACCGGCCGTACCTTCACCTGTGGAGTTGTCGGATCCACCCGAGGTAAGTCCTTCTCCTCCTATGTATGGGCCTGAATTTGATACTCGGCCTATTGCTTTAAGAAAAGAACGTCGCTCCTGTACTACTTCGCATCCTATCTCAAATTTTATGTCTCACCATCGCTTGTCTTCTGAGTGTTTTCAGTTTCTTGCGTCCCTTTCTTCTACTTCCATTCCGCAGTCGTATTAGGAGGCCTTGAGACATCCAGGATGGAAGGCGGCTATGGATGAAGAAATGCACGCCTTATACGAAAACCAAACCTGGTACTTAACATCACTCCCGAAAGGTAAAAGACCTGTTGGTTGTCGATGGGTTTTTTCGGTGAAACATAATTCGGATGGATCGATTGCTTGTCTTAAAGCTCGACTGGTTGCTAAGGGCTATACGCAGTGCTATGGGATAGATTATGAGGAGACCTTCTCTCCTGTTGCAAAATTGAATTCGATACGCATCATCTTATCTATTACTGCTAACTCCTCATGGCCCGTCTATCAGTTGGATGTTAAAAATGCTTTTTTAAATGGTGATATCAGTGAGGAAATTTATATGGTTCAACCACCTGGTTATGTGGTTGGGGGGGAGTCAGTATGCCGATTAAAAAAGTCTTTATATGGGCTTAAGCAGTCCCCTCGGGCATGGTTTGATAAATTTAGTCAAACACTCCTACGGTTTGGTTTTCATCGGTGCTCAGTTGATCATTCCGTATATTATAAAGATATGGTCAAAGGGAAAATATTATTGGTCGTATATGTGGATGATATTATCTTAACCGGTGATGATGCTTTGAGCATACAAGAGGTGAAACAGATGATATGTCAGGAATTCAAGACTAAAGACCTTGGTATGCTTAAATATTTTTTGGGTATAGAAGTTCTTCAATCCAAACATGGGATAATATTGTCTCAAAGGAAATATGTCTTGGATCTCCTTGAAGAAACAAGAATGAAGGGTTGTAGACCAGTTGACACACCTATGGATACAAATGTAAAATTATGTGACACAAAAGAAGAAGATATTGATATTGGCAAATATCAAAGACTCGTGGGAAAACTGATTTATCTCACGGTAACTAGGCCAGACATATCATATGCTGTAAGTCTGGTGAGTCAATTCATGCACAAACCACAAATTACCCACTGGTAGGCTTTAGAGAGAATATTACGTTATCTAAAAGGAGCTCCAGGAAGAGGATTGCTGTATAAAAAACATGGGCACTTCAACATAGAAGGCTTCTCAGATGCAGATTGGGCTGGATCTCCTGATGATAGAAAATCTACATCAGGATATTGTACTTTGGTTGGGGGAAACTTGGTTACATGGAAAAGTAAGAAGCAAAATGTGGTTGCAAGATCTAGCGCCGAAGCAGAATACAGAGCTATGGCCCATACCGTTAGTGAACTTTTATGGATTAGGACCCTTCTTACCGAACTAGGTTTTTATAAAAAGGGGTCCATGAATCTGCATTGTGATAATCAAGCAGCCATTCATATCACTTCAAATCCAGTTTTTCATGAAAGAACTAAACACATTGAGGTGGATTGTCATTTTATACGGGAGAAGTTTCAAGCAGGAATAATCTCTCTCAAACATGTGTCATCTCAAGAGCAAGTGGCTGATATTCTCACTAAACCCGTTACATCTAAAATCCTATCGTTTATATGTGGCAAACTGCGTATTTATGATGTCTTTTCTCCTCCAGCTTGAGGGGGAGTGTTGGAAGATGGGCTCAAGCTCACAAGCTCAAGACAAGAAGCCCACACATCAAAGGAGTGGCATATGTGTAAAATATGGTACTTTCCATAAAGATGGCATAGAAGTCTAAATATGTGTTCCTTTCATGTATTTTGTTTTATCAAGTTGTAGCCCTAAGGGTATTGTAAAACTATAAATAATGGCATTGGCTAAGAGGTAGGGCATTGAAGCACTCTCCTCTCTTTCCACAAATTCGTCCAGCCCTCATTTTTCTTTTTGACGCAACCCTCTTCTCCCTTAATCCAAACTCTCTTCTTCCACATTCTTCTTCTTATCTTCTCCTTCTCTCTTCTTCTTCTTCTTCTTTCTTGTTGATCTAAATTTCCTTTCATGAGATCCTAAATTCTACATAAGGATAGGCAAAAAGTGGGTTGTTTGGCTTTGGTAAATATCCAACCACACGTTAACTTGAGAATTTAATTTTTTTATACTCCTTGAAATTTTTGGGTCATTAGGTCATTTGCATCTTCAACATGTTTCTGGCATGCATATCCACCACATTTAGATCATGTTAAGACCAATTAGAAATCTTGTTCTTATAAAATTCTAAAAGGCTATTAGGGATTGTACTAGTGGCATTTTCCAAACATGGATAACAAAACTTTGGAGTTCATTTTTAGGGTGTGAAATAATTTTCATCACTTACATTTATTATAGTTTTCAATTTTTTTCCATCCATGAACTCTTAAATTTTCATTTTGTTGTCATCGTTTTGTTTACCAGAAAAGTGGGACAAGTTTGGATTTGAAAAAAATTTGAACATCCAAAATGGAATGCAAAAATGCTGAGAGAGATAATTCCTAAAAGTTTCTGCGATTTTGAAGTATAGGCATAAAGTGGCATGTTTGGCTCTGGTAAATTTCCAACCACACGTTGACTTGAGAATTTAATTTTTTTCTACTCGAAATTTTTGGATCATTAGGTCATTTGCTTCTTCAACATGTTTCTGGCATGCATATCCACCACATTTGAAACATGTTAGGATCAATTAGAAATCTCTTTCTTCTAAAATTCCACCAAACTATTAAGGGTTGTACTAGTGGAATTTCCCAAACAAGGATAACAAAACTTTGGAGTTCATTTTTAGTGCGATAAAAAAATTTCTTCACCTACATTTATTATAGTTTTCAAATTTTTTTGCATACATGAACTCTAAAATTTTCATTTTGTTGTCATCGTTTTGTTTACGAGAAAAGTGGGACAAGCTTGGATTTGTAAAAAAATTGAACATCCAAAATGTAACAACACAAATGCTGAGAGAGATATTTCCAAAAAGTATCTGTGATTTTAAAGGATAGGCAAAATGTGGGTTGTTTGGCTTTAGTAAATATCCAACCACACGTTAAAATTTTTTTCTACTCCTAGAAATTTTTGTATCATTAGGTCATTTGGATCTTCAACATGTTTCTTTCATGCATTTCCACCACATTTAAAACATGTTAGGATCAATTAGAAATCTCGTTCTTATAAAATTCTACCAAGCTATTAGAGGTTGTACCAGTGGAATTTCCCAAACATGGATAACAAAACTTTGGAGTTCATTTTTAGTGCGTGAAATAATTTTCTTCACTTACATTTATTATAGTTTTCAATTTTTTTTTCATACATGAACTCAAAAATTTTCATTTTGTTGTGATCATTTTGTTTATGAGAAAAGTGGGACAAGTTTGGATTTGAAAAAAAATTGAACATCCAAAATGGAAATGCACAAATGCTGAGAGAGATAATTCCAAAAAGTATCTCTGAGTTCGAAGGAAAGGCAAAAAGTGGGTTGTTTGGCTTTCGTAAATATCCAACCACACGTTAACTTCAGAATTTAATTTTTTTCTACTCCATGAAATTTTTGGGTCATTAGGTCATTTGCATCTTCAACGTATTTCTGGCTTGCATATCCACCATATTTAAATCATGTAAGGATCAATTAGAAATCTCGTTCCTATAAAATTCAACAAGGCTATTAGGTGTTGTACTAGTAGAATTTCCCAAACAAGGATAACAAAACTTTGGAGTTCATTTTTAGTGCGTGACATAATTTTCATCACTTATATTTATTTTAATTTTTTATTTTTTTTCACACATAAACTCTAAAATTTTCATTTTGTTGTGATCGTTTTGTTTACGAGAAAAGTGGGACAAGTTTGGATTTGAAAAAAAATTGAACTTCCAAAATGGAAATGCAAAAATTCTAGGAGAAAAAATTCAAAATAGTATCTTTGATTTTTAAGGATAGGCAAAAAATGGGTTGTTTGGCTCTGGTACATATCCAACCACACGGTAACTTGAGAATTTAATTTTTTTCTACTCCTTGAAATTTTTGAATCATTAGGTCATTTGTATCTTCAATATGTTTCTGGCATGCATATCCACCACATTTAAAACATGTTAGGATCAATTAGAAATCTCTTTGTTATAAAATTCCAGCAAGCCATTAGGGATTGTACTAGTGGAATTTCCCAAACATGGATAACAAAACTTGGGAGCTCCTTTTTAGTGCGTGAAATAATTTTCTTCACGTACATTTATTATAGTTTTCAATTTTTTTTGCATACATGTACTCTTAAAATTTCATTTCGTTGTGATCGTTTTGTTTATGAGAAAAGTGGGACATGTTTGGGTTTGAAAAAAAATTGGACATCCAAAATGGAAATGCACAAACACTGAGAGAGATAATTCCAAAAAGTATCTGTGATTTTGAAGGATATGCAAAAAGTGGGTTGTTTGGCTCTGGTAAATATCCAACAACATGTTAACTTGAGTATTTATTTTTTTTCTACTCCTTGAAATTTTTGGATCGTTAGGTCATTTGCATCTTCAACATGTTTCTGGCATGCATATCCATAACATTTAAAACATGTTAGGAACAATTAGAAATCACTTTCTTATAAAATTACACCAAGAAATTAGGGGTTGTATTAGAGGAATTTCCAAAACAGGGATAACAAAACTCTGGATTCATTTTTAGTGTGTGAAATATATTTCTTCACTTACATTTATTATAGTTTTCAATTTTTTTTGCATACATGAACTCTTAAAATTTTCATTTAGTTGTGATCGTTTTGTTGACGAGAAAAGTGGGACAAGTTTGGATTTGAAAAAAAATCAAACATCCAAAATGGAAATGCACAAATGCTGAGAGATGTAATTCCAAAAAGTATCTGTGATTTTGAAGGATAGGCAAAAAGTGGGTTGTTTGGCTCTGGTAAATATCCTACCACGCGTTAACTTGAGAATTTAATTTTTTTCTACTCCTTGAAATTTTTGGATCATTAGGTCATTTGCATCTTGAACATGTTTCTTGCATGCATATCCACCACATTTACAACATCTTAAGATCAATTAGAAATCTATTTCTTATAAAATTCCACCAAGCAATTAGGGGTTGTACTAGTGGAATTTCCCAAAAATGGCAAACAAAACTCTAGAGCTCATTTTTAGTGCATGAAATAATTTTCTTCACTTACAGTTATTATAGTTTTCTTATTTTTTTGCATACATCAACTCTAAAATTTTTATTTTGTTGTGAACGTTTTGTATATGAGAAAAGTGGGACAAGTTTGGATTTGAAAAAAATAATGAACAACCAAAGTGGAAATACACACACGCTGAGACAGATCATTCCAAAAAGTATCTGTGATTTTGAAGGATAAGCAAAAAGTGTGTTGTTTGGCACTAGTTAATATCCAACCACGTGTTAACTTGAAAATTTAATTTTTTTCTACTCGAAATTTTTGGATCATTAGGTCATTTGTGTCTTCAACATGTTTCTGGCATGCATATCCACCACATTTATAAAATGTTAGGATCAATTAGAATTCTCTTTCTTATAAAATTCTACCAAGCTATTAGGGGTTGTTCTAGTGGAATTTTCCAAACTTGGATAAGAAAACTCTGGAATTCATTTTTCGTGAGTGAAATAATTTTCTTCACTTACATTAATTATAGTTTTCAAATTTTTTTGCATACATAAACTCTAAAATTTTCATTTGGTTGTGATCGTTTTGTTTACGAGAAAATTAGGACAAGTTTGGTTTTGAAAAAAAAATTGAACATCCAAAATAGAAATGCACATATGCGGAGAGAGATAATTCCAAAAAGTATCTGTGATTTTGAAGGATAGGCAAAAAGTGGGTTGTTTGGCTCTGGTAAATATCCAACCACGTGTTAACTTGAGAATTTAATTTTGTTCTACTCCTTGAACTTTTATGAATCATTAGGTCATTTGCATCTGCAGCATGTTTCAGGCATGCATATCCACCACCTTTAATACATGTTAGAATCAATTAGACATCTCTTTCTTATAAAATTCCACCAAGCTATTAGGGGTTGTACAAGTGGAATTTCCCAAACATGGATAACAAAACTTTTGAGTTTATTTTTAGTGCGTGAAATAATTTTTTTCACTTACATTTATTACAGTTTTCAATTTTTTTTGCATACATGTACTCTGAAATTTTCATTTTGTGGTGATCCTTTTGTTTACGAGAAAAGTGGGACAGGTTTGGATTTGAAAAAAATTGAACATCCACAATGGAAATGCACAAATGTTGAGAGAGATAATTCCAAAAACTATCTGTGATTTTGAAGGATAGGCAAAAAATTGGTTGTTTAGCTCTGGTAAATATCTAACACACGTTAACTTGAGAATTTAATTTTTTTCTACTCATTAAAATTTTAGGATCATTAGGTCATTTGCATCTTCACCATGTTTCTGGCATGCATATCCACCACATTTAAAACATGTTAGGATCAATTAGAAATCTCTTTCTTATAAAATTCCACCAAGCTATTAGGGGTTGTACTAGAGGAATTTCCCAAACATGGAAAACAAAAAATTTTGGAGTTCATTTTTAGTGCGTGAAATATATTTCTTCACTTACATACATTATAGTTTTCAATTTTTTTTGCATACATGAACTCTAAAATTTTCATTTAGTTGTGATCGTTTTGTTGACGAGAAAAGCTGGACAAGTTTGGATTTGAAAAAAAATCGAACATCCAAAATGGAAATGCACAAATGCTGAGAGAGATAATTCCAAAAAGTATCTTTGATTTTGAAGGGTAGGCAAAAAGTGGGTTGTTTGGCTCTGGTAAATATCCAAGCACGCATTAACTTGACAATTTAATTTTTTTCTACTCCTTGAAATTTTTGTATCATTAGGTCATTTGCATCTTAAACATGTTTCTGGCATGCATATCCACCACATTTAAAACATGTTAGGATCAATAAGAAATCTCTTTCTTATAAAATTCCTCCAATCTATTAGGGGTTGTACTCGTGGAATTTCCCAAACATGGATAACAAAACTTTGGAGTTCATTTTTACTGCGTGAAATAATTTTCTTCACTTACATTTATTATAGTTTTGAAATTTTTTTGCAAACATGAACTCTAAAATTTTCATTTTTTTGTGATCGTTTTGTTTATGAGAAAAGTGGGACAAGTTTGGATTTGAAAAAAAATCGAACATCCAAAAAAAAATGAAAAAATGTTAAGAGAGATAATTCCAAAAACTATCTGTGATTTTAAAGGATAGGCAAAAAGTGGGTTGTTTGACTCTAGTAAATTTTCAACCACGCGTTAACTTGAGACTTTAATATTTTTCTACTCCTTGAAATTTTTGGATCATTAGGTCATTTGCATTTTCAACATGTTTCTGGCTTGCATATCCACCACATTTAAAACATATTAGCATGAATTAAAAATTTCTTTCTTATAAAATTCCACCAAGCTATTAAGGGTTGTACTAGTGGAATTTGCCAAACATGTATAACAAAACTTTGAAGTTAATTTATAGAGCGTGAAATTCTTTTCTTCACTTACATTTATTATACTTTTCAAAATTTTTTGCCAACATAAACTCTAAAAATTTCATTTTGTTCTGATCGTTTTGTTTACGTGAAAAGTGGGACAAGTTTGGATTTGAAAAAAAATTGAACATCCAAAATGGAAATGCAAAAATGCTGAGAAAGATAATTCCACAAAGAATCTGTGATTTTGAAGGATAGGCAAAAAGTTGGTTGTTTGGCCCTGGTAAATATCCAACCACGCGTTAACTTGAGAATTTAATTTCTTTCTACTCCTTGAACTTTTATGAATCATTAGGTCATTTGCATCTGCAGCATGTTTCAGGCATGCATATCCACCACATTTAAAACATGTTAGGATCATTAAGAAATCTCTTTCTTATTAAATTCCACCAAGCTATTAGGGGTTGTACTAGTGGAATTTCCCAAACATGGATAAAAAAAACTTTGGAGTTTATTTTTAGTGCATGAAATAATTTTCTTCACTTACATTTATTATAGTTTCAATTTTTTTTGCATACATGTACTCTGAAATTTTCATTTTGTGGTGATCCTTTTGTTTACGAGAAAAGTGGGATAGGTTTGGATTTGAAAAAAAATTGAACTTCCAAAATGGAAATGAACAAATGCTTAGAGAGATAATTCCAAAAACTATCTGTGATTTTGATGGTTAGGCAAAAAATTGGTTGTTTGGCTCTGGTAAATATCCAGCCACACGTTAACTTGAGAATTTAATTTTTTTCTACTCATTAAAATTTTAGGATCATTAGGTCATTTGCATCTTCAACATCTTTCTGGCATGCATATCCACCACATTTAAAACATGTTAGGATCAATTAGAAATCTCTTTCCTATAAAATTCCACCAAGCTATTAGGGGTTGTACTAGTGGAATTTCCCAAACATGGAAAGCAAAAAATTTTGGAGTTCTTTTTTAGTGCGTGAAATATATTTCTTCACTTACATTTATTATAGTTTCCAAAATTTTTTGCGTACATGAACTCTAAAATTTTCATTTAGTTGTGATCGTTTTGTTGACGAGAAAAGCTGGACAAGTTTGGATTTGAAAAAAAATCGAACATCCAAAATGGAAATGCACAAATGCTGAGAGAGATAATTCCAAAAAGTATCTTTGATTTTGAAGGGTAGGAAAAAAGTGGGTTGTTTGGCTCTGGTAAATATCCAAGCACACATTAACTTGACAATTTAATTTTTTTCTATTCCTTGAAATTTTTCTATCATTAGGTCATTTGCATCTTAAATATGTTTCTGACATGCATATCGACCACATTTAAAACATGTTAGGATCAATAAGAAATCCCTTTCTTATAAAATTCCTCCAAGCTATAAGGGGTTGTACTAGTGGAATTTCCCAAACATGGATAACAAAACTTTGGAATTCATTTTTACTGCGTGAAATAATTTTCTTCACTTACATTTATTATAGTTTTGAAATTTTTTTGCAAACATAAACTCTAAAATTTTCATTTTGTTGTGATCGTTTTGTTTACGATAAAAGTTTGGATTTAAAAAAAATCGTACTTCAAGAAAGAAAATGAAAAAATACTAAGAGAGATAATTCCAAAAACTATCTATGATTTTAAAGGATAGGCAAAAAGTGGGTTGTTTGGCTCTAGTAAATATCCAACCACGCGTTAACTTGAGAATTTAATATTTTTCTATTCCTTGAAAATTTTGGATCATTAGATCATTTACATCTTCAACATGTTTCTTCCTTGCATATCCACCACACTTAAAACATATTAGCATCAATTAAAAAACTCTTTCTTATAAAATTCCACCAAGCTATTACGGGTTGTACTAGTGGAATTTGCCAATCATGTATCACAAAACTTTGGAGTTCATTTATAGTGCGTGAAATAGTTTTCTTCACTTACATTTATTATTGTTTTCAAATTTTTTTGCTTACATAAACTCTAAAAAATTTCATTTTGTTCTGATCGTTTTGTTTACGTGAAAAGTGGGACAAGTTTGGCTTAGAAAAAAAATTGAACATCCAAATTGGAAATGAACAAATGCTGAGAGAGATAATTCCATTAAGAATCTGTGATTTTGAAGGATAGGCAAAAAGTTGGTTGTTTGGCTCTGGTAAATATCCAACCATGCGTTAACTTAAGAATTTAATTTTTTTCTACTCTTTGAAATTTTTGGATCATTAGTTCATTTGCATCTTCAACATGTTTCTAGCATGGATATCCCCGACATTTAAAACATGTTAGGAACAGTTAAAAATCTCTTTCTTATAAAATGCCACCAAGCTATTAGGGGTTGTACTAGTGAAATTTCCCAAACATGGATAACAAAACTTTGGAGTTCATTTTTAGTGCGTGAAATAATTTTCTTCACTTACATTTATTATAGTTTTCAATTTTTTTTGCATACATGAACTCTAAAATTTTCAATATTTGGGATCTTTTCGTTTAATAGAAAAGTGGGAACAATTTGGATTTGGAAAAAAATTGAACATCCGAAATGGAAATGCACAAATGCTGAGAGACATAATTCAAAAAAGTATCTGTGATTTTGAAGGATAGGCAAAAATTGGGTTGTTTGGCTCTGGTAAATATCCAACCACACGTTAACTTGATAGTTTAATTTTTTTCTACTCAAAATTTTTGGATCATTAGGTCATTTCCATATTCAACATGTTTCCTGCATGCATATTCACCACATTTAAAACATGGTAGGACCAATTAGAAATCTCTTTCTTATAAAATTCCACCAAGCTATTAGTGGTTGTACTAGTGGAATTTCTAGAACAGGGATTACAAAACGTTGGAGTTCATTTTTAGTGCGTGAAATAATTTTATTCACTTACATTTATTATAGTTTCAAATTTTTTTTCATACATAAACTGTAAAATTTTCATTTTGTTGTGATCGTTTTGTTTACGAGAAAAGTGAGAGAAGTTTGGATTTGAAAAAAAATCGAACATCCAAAATGGAAATGCACAATTCCTGAGAGAGATAATTCCAAAAATTATCTGTGATTTTAAAGGATAGGCAAAAAGTGGGTTGTTTAGCTCTGGTAAATATCCAACCACGCGTTAACTTGAGAATTTAATTTTTTCTACTCCTTGAAATTTTTGGATCTTTAGGTCATTTGCATCTTCAACATGTTTCTGGCTTGCATATCCACCTCACTTAAAACATGTCAGGATAAATTAAAATTCTCATTCTTATAAAATTCCACCAATCCATTAAGGGTTGTACTAGTGGAATTTCCAAAACATGGATCACGAAACTTTGCAGTTCATTTTTAGTGCGTGAAATAATTTTCTTTTGTTACATTTGTTATTGTTTTCAAATCTTTTTTCATTCATAAACTCTAAAATTTTTATTTTTCTGTGATCATTTTGTTTATGAGAAAAGTGGGACAAGTTTGGATTTGAAAAAAAAATTGAACATCAGTAATGGAAATGCACAAATGATGAGAGAGATAATTCCAAAAACAAGCTCTGATTTTTAAGGATAGGCAAAAAGTGATTTGTTTGGCTCTGGTAAATATCCAACCACACGTTAACTTGAGACATTAATTTTTTCTACACCATGAAATTTTTCGATCACTAGGTCATTTTCATCTTCAACATGTTTCATGCATGCATATCCACCACATTTAAAACATGTTAGGATCAATAAGAAATCTCTTTCTTATAAAATTCCACCAAGCTATTGGGGGTTGTAGTAGTGGAATTTCCCAAACATGGATAACGAAAATTTGGAGTTCATTTTTAGTGCGTGAAATAATTTTCTTCACAGACATTTATTATAGTTTTCAAATTTTTTTGCATACATAAACTCTAGAATTTTCATTTTGTTGTGATCGTTTTGTTTATGAGAAAAGTGGACAAGTTTGGATTTGAAAAAAAATTGAACATCCAAAATGGAAATGCACAAATGCTGAGAGAGATAATTCCAATAAGTATCTGTGATTTTTAAGGATAGGCAAAAACTAGGTTGTTTTGCTCTTGTAAATAACCAACCTCACGTTAACTTGAGAATTTAATTTTTTCTACTCCTTGAAATTTTTGGTTCATTAGGTCATTTGCATCTTCAACATGTTTCTGGCATGCATATCCACCACATTTAAAACATGTTAGGATCAATTAGAAATCTCTTTCTTTTAAAATTCCACCAAGCCATTATGGGTTGTACTAGTGGAATTTCCTAAGCATGGATAACAAAACTTTGTATTTCATTTTCAGTGCGTGAAACAATTTTTTTCACTTATATCTAATATAGTTTTCAAATTTCTTTGTATACATAACTCTAAAATTTTTGTTTTGTTGTGATCATTTTGTTTACAAGAAAAGTGGGACAAGTTTGGATTTTTAAAAAAAAATTGAACATCCAAAATGGAAATGCACAAAAGCTGAGAGAGATAATTCCAAAAAGTATCTTAGATTTTTAAGCATAGGAAAAAAGTAGGTTGTTTGGCTCTTGTAAATATCCAACCACATGTTAACATGAGAATTTAATTTTTTCTACACCTTGAAATTTATGGATCATTAGGTCATTTGCATCTTCAACATGTTTCTGGCATTCATATCCACCACAATTAAAACATGGTTGGATCAACTAGAAATCTCTTTCTGATAAAATTCCACCAAGCTATTAGGAGTTGTACTTGTGGAATTTCCCAAACATGGATAACGAAACTTGGAAGTTCATTTTTGGTGCGTGAAATAAATTTCTTCACTTACATTTATTATAGTTTTTAAATTTTTTTGCATACATAAACTCTAAAATTTTCATTTTGTTGTGATCGTTTTGTTTAAGAGAAAGTTGGATAAGTTTGGATTTGAAAAAAAATTGTACATCCAAAATTTAAATGCACAAATGCTGAGAGAGATAATTCCAAAAAGTATCTGTGATTTTTAAGGATAGGCAAAAAGAGGGTTGTTTGGCTCTGGTAAATATCCATCAACACGTTAAGTTGAGAATTTAATTTTTTCTACTCCTTGAAATTTTTAGATCTTTAGGTCATTTGCATCTTCAACATGTTTCTGGCATGCATATCCACCACATTTCAAACATTTAAGGACCAATAAGATATCTCTTTCTTATAAAATTCCACCAAGCCAATAGGGGTTGTACTAGTAGAATTTCCCAAACATGGATAACAAAACTTTGGAGTTAATTTTTAGTGCGTGAAATAATTTTCTTCACTTACATTTATTATAGTTTTCAAATTTTTTTG
Source organism: Aristolochia californica (assembly GCF_029961685.1). Lineage (NCBI taxonomy): Eukaryota > Viridiplantae > Streptophyta > Magnoliopsida > Piperales > Aristolochiaceae > Aristolochia > Aristolochia californica. The sequence continues at coordinate 17,049,311 of NW_027181826.1, forward strand.
CATACATAAACTCAAAAATTTTCGTTTTGTTGTGATCGTTTTGTTTATGAGAAAAGTGGGACAAGTTTGGATTTGAAAAAAAAAATAAACATCCAAAATGGAAATGCACAAAATCTGATAGAGATAATTCCGTAAAGTTTTTGTGATTTTTAAGGATAGGCAAAAAGTAGTTTGTTTGGCTCTCGTATATCTCCAACCACACGTTAACTTGAGAATTTAATTTTTGCTACTCCTTGAAATTTTTGGATCAATAGGTCATTTGCATCTTCATCATTTCTCAAGCATGCATATCCACCACATTTAAAACTTGTTAGGATCAAGTAGAAATATCTTTCTTATAAAATTCCACCAAGCTATTAGGGGTTGTACTAGTGGAATTTCCAAAACATAGATAACAAAACTTTGAAGTTGATTTTTAGTTCGTGAAATAATTTTCTTCACTTACATTTATTATAGTTTTCAAAATTTTTTACATACATAAACTCTAAAATTTTCATTTTGTTGTGATCCTTTTGTTTACGAGAAGAGTGGGACAAGTTTGGATTTGAAAAAAAATTGAACATCAGAAATAGAAATGAACAAATGCTAAGATAGATAATTGCAAAAAGAATTTGTGATTTTTAAGGATAGGCAAAAAGTGGGTTGTTTGGCTCTGGTAAATATCCAACACACGTTAACTTGAGAATTTAATTTTTTCTACTCCTTGAAATTTTTGGATCAGGTCATTGGCATCTTCAACATGTTCCTGGCATGCATATCCACCACATTTAAAACATGCTAGAATCAATTAGAAATCTCTTTCTTATAAAATTCCACCAAGCCATTAGGGGTTGTTCTAGTGTAATTTCCCAAACATGGATAACAAAACTTTGGAGTTCATTTTTAGTGCGTGAAATAATTTTCTTCACTTACATTTAATATAATTTTCAAAGTTTTTTGTATACAAGAACTCTAAATTTTATTTTTGTTGTAATCGTTTTGTTTATGAGAAAAGTGGGACAAGTTTGGAAATGCACAAATGCTGAGAGAGATAATTCCAAAAACTATCTGTGATTTTGAAGAATAGGCAAAAAGAGGGTTGTTTGGCTCTGGTAAATAGCCAACCACACGTTAACTTGAGAATTTAATTTTTCTACTCCTTGAAATTTTTGGATCATTCGGTCATTTGAATCTGAAACATGTTTCTGGCATGCATATCCACCACATTTAAAACATGTTAGGATCAATAAGAAATCTCTTTCTTATAAAATTCCATCAAGTTATTAGGGGTTGTACTAGTGGAATTTCCCAAACATGGATAACAAAACTTTGGAGTTCATTTTTAATGCGTGAAATAATTTTCTTGACTAACATTTATTATTGTTTTCGAATTTTTTTGCATAAATAAACTTTAAAATGTTCATTTTGTTGTGATTGTTTTTTTTACGAGAAAAGTGGGACAAGTTTGGATTTGAAAAAAAATTGAACATCCAAAATGGAAATACACAAATGCTGAGAGAAATAATTCGACAAAGTATCTGTGATTTTTCAGAATAGGTAAAATGTGGATTGTTTGCCTCTGGTAAATATCCAACCACACATTAACTTGAGAATTTAATTTTTTCTACTCCATGAAATTTTTGGATCATTTGGTCATTTGCATCTTCAACATGTTTCTGGCATGCATATCCACCTCATTTAAAACATGTGAGGATCAATTAGAAATCTCTTCCTTATAAAATTCCCCCAAGCCATTAGGGGTTGTACTAGTGGAATTTCCCAAACATGGCTAACAAAACTTTGGAGTTCATTTTTAGTGCGTGAAATAATTTTCTTCACATACATTAATTATAGTTTTCAAAGTTTTTTGCATACATAAACTCTAAAATTTTCATTTTGTTGTGATCGTTTTGTTTACGAGAAAAGTGGGACAAGTTTGGATTTGAAAAAAAATTGAACATCCAAAATGGAAATGCACAAATGCTGAGAGAGATAATTCCAAAAAGTATCTGTGATTTTTAAGGATAGGCAAAAAATGGGTTGTTTGGCTCTGGTAAATATCCAACCACACGTTAACTTGAGAATTTAATTTTTTCTACTCGAAATTTTTGGATCATTAGGTCATTTGCATCTTCAACTTGTTTCTGGCATGCATATCCACCACATTTAAAACATGTTAGGATCAATTAGAAATCTCTTTCTTATAAAATTCCCCCTAGCTATTTAGTGTTGTACTAGTGGAATTTCCCAAACATGGATTACGAAACTTTTGAGTTCATTTTTAGTGCGTGAAATAATTTTCTTCACGTACATTTATTATAGTTTTCAATTTTTTTTGCATACATAAACCCTAAAATTTTCATTTTGTTGGGATCATTTTGTTTATGAGAAAAGAGGGACAAGTTTGGATTTGAAAAAAAATTGAAGATCCAAAATGGAAATGCACAAATGCAGAGAGACATAATTCATACAGTATTTGTTTTTACTGTTCATATTCCGCATCTATATATATGATCGCCACAGTGTTTGCTTTTAGTGTTCTAAAGTTACTATTCATGGTTACTTTTCTTGTTGCTATTCATGTTTATTGTTCACTAGTCAAAAAGAAATTGTATCAAAATAGTGCCAAATAGGACAGAAGCTAGAGACTAGGAATTATTCGGCTATGCATCGAGGTAGAAAATGAAACGGAGCTGTGCTCTACCCTGCCGAAGCAGCCATAGAGCCCCAACGGTTAATAGGAACGGCTTGGGGCCCTCTGAAGACCGTGAGGATCGCATTGAAGGATTGCCCACGTGGTGGTATGCCGGCAGGAATAGGGTCAAACCCTGAAGAAGTTCTAAGTAGCAGCAGAAGTCATGTTGGGCTTATTAGATAGCTATGAAAATAGACACAAACGAGTATATAGTGGTGATATGTGGTAGGAAGCAGGAGTAATATGGTGGTGAAATGAAAGACTGTCGAAGTGTCACTATAGGAATAGTATTGTGTTAGTCATCGTTGTTTTACGCTGCCTATAGTCAGTATGTAGTTGTGTTCCCTAGGATCTAGTTCTATTGCCCTCATCCCTAGGTTCACCATGTTATTCGTTGTTTAGGCTGTTCAGTCTGCTAGAGACTCGTTGTGTGTATTTATTGGTATCAGGCAATAGTGCTTTCGGTACCATAATCCGCTGTGTGTCTGTGTTAAAGTCTATTAGAGGCTTGTTGTCTTTACAATGGTATCAGAACCAAGTATTAGACTTGAGCTTATATGTGTCAAAGAATTCAAAGCTTAACTTTAATTCTTTCTGTTTAGGTATAAATACTCCCTAACAGTTACGACCCAAACCGGTCACATCCCATGTAACATTTGTAAGGAACAAATGTACAAAACCTTAAAACTTCATATATGGAACAAAATAGGTCTATTCTAGCGATAAGACTTATAAACTATTCGCGACTGCGAGAATATATCATGACAAAAAGGTATGATAATCAAATCGAATTCCAGAAGGTCTAGATTCGACAATTAAAAGATCGGCTCTTATGAGTTCAAGCCAAACTCAAAGAGTTAGAAGAAAATCCTTTAGTTGTAGATTATAACAACGAAGAAATACGGATAATCCGAGATGGATGATTCTTAGGACTCGGTCCAGTAGGATTAAAACAAGTTATGAAAGACCTGAAACACCAAATCAGGATTGAACAACTTGAACTTCAAGAATATGCTATCTAAGCAATTCTTAGAAGATTTGGTAATCATTCTGCAAAGAGAGAACTATAGAATGACCCAAGAAGAAACCGTATCTCAACCTGTAGACACCGCTTCAACAGGAGAAGCCTTTACAAGTATATATGGAAAATCAAAAAAAAAAATACTGGTATGTTGTCTTCATAGGAAGAGAAACAGAAATATATGACAGTTGGGAAGAAGCCCAAGTATAAGTCATAGGATTTCCCCGAAATTCTCATAGGAAATTCCGGACAAAGGAAGATGCTGAACAACCATGGACATCATCTAGAAATAGATGATCTATAGGCTAAAACTTTTAGATCGTTTACAAAGAAAGAGAGATGGCCTTGCCTTCACCCTCTTACTAAGAAACATGCTTCAACCTGAAGATGATACAATCTATTCCATGGAGATGTACTATTTCCATTGGGAAAGATATACAAATTGCATCCATAGACTACAATGCAAGATCGAAAAAATTAAACAAAAGATAAATCTCTTAGCTTTTTGAAAATGGATGAGTTTTCTTTTTAATGGATATGGAAACTCCATTACCATTAGGTCTTCTTGACATCACCGGATGGCTTAAAAACCTAGTGTACTTTCCAACACCTTGCATAGAACCTATAAAAAAGGATCCAACACCATCTGCTTTTAGGATCGCTTCCAAAGCATCATCCTCCACCGATGATGAAGTCTACGCAGAATATAATACTTTCGGTCGCCAACCAATTTATTATGTTCAAGAGGAAAAACATTCCTCTAGTAAGCAACAAGAGCAACATGAGAGTGAACCAGAAGCCTAGGAATCTGATGAAGTTGTAGAAGAAAATACCAAGAAAACAGACTACTCTGCTAAAGACAAAAAGGCAGATGATCTTGGTAAAAGATTTTGAATACTTCATGGTAGCAACCATTTTGAAGCAGAAACATCAAGGGTACGAGACACCCACATGGAAGATAGCTCTCAAGATAACTTTCAAAACCGTACTGCGGTTCACCCGCAAAAACGAGAAAGTTTTTCCCACTCCAAAATATCCCTGGGAGGACAAAGGTATTCGACAAAATACACAAATGTCGATTTATCAAATGCTACTAAGGGACACACATCCATAGATAGCATAAACCCTTTTGGATTTTATCTCAACTTGGATTGCCTCAAGGAAGGAGATTAAGTCTTTAAAGAATGTGAAAGAAGCATGAGCAATGCTGCAAATATGCATGAATCTTGGGACAAAGATTCAACATTTAATTTCTTTACCCATGCTTTATAGGGTAATGTAGCTCATTGGTGGGACAACCTTCCCGAAGACCAAAAATGAGCTAATACCTCAATATCGATAGCCAATATCTTGAAAGGATTAGTGGCTAAGATATCAAAAGAATTTCTAGGAATACATCCAACCCTAGAAGCTTACAATGAGAGTACTAAACAAAGAAAACGTTTAGAAACTCTTCAAAAATTAAACAAGTAACAAATCTGTAACATTTGTTTCTATGAGAAGTGTTATTGCGAATTTGCAAGTTACTTCTATAAACTGCAAAAAGAAGATCAGAAACCTTATCTATCTATCTTTTATGAAAAATTGCCAGAACCTTTTGCACATGTAGCTGAAAATGACTACATAACAAAATATTGGCAAAATAATCCAGAACTTGGTACTTTAACCATGGATACTTTCCTAAACTTTGACACTTTAGGAAGAAGACATAGATTTGTGCAAGACATGTTGGCAAATCCTTGTGAAGTCCAAATACTACAAAAGAAAAGTAGTAAGGCAAATAAACAAACATTATGTTGTTCAAACCAGAACAAAATGTAGGAGCTTATGGTTGTAAAACCACCTCCCTTAAGCAAAGAAAATATCCTAAGAAATTTCAACAGAAAAAATTTATAATACAAAAAAGTTCTAAAACTAGGTATACTCCTAAAAAGAGATACTTTAGAAAAGAACAAATTCCGGCCCTACCACATCCAGTAAAGGGTCAAATGCATATTTTCCAAAGGGGAAAACCCCATGCAAATGTAAATGCTGGATATGCCAGAAAGAAGGACATTTTTCAAATGATTGTCCAAATGATAAACAACAACGGCGATACAGTACTTATATGTTATTAGCCGCAGAAAATGGATTGGAAATCATCCATTATGATGACATCGAGTCAGAAGATGAAGTATATGAACTTCATCTAGAAATTGAGTCCTCCTCCTCGAAAAACTCAGAGAACATGTCGGATGCTTCAAGCACCTTCTCTGGATGCGTATCCGATTAAATGCAGAGCATGTAGCTTCTGGAAATTGTTATATCATGGTCATGCGTAAGCTACCCGGATATATCAAATTCCATATACATGCTCTCGTAGATACAGGAAGTTAATATTACCTAGCCAGACAAAATCTACTTCCCACGGATCTATGGAAACCACTTGAAGTACCCCTTCAAGTAACAGTTGGCTCAGGAGAAAATATATCTCTTCCTGCAGAAGCCTGAAACATTCATCTCGACATTGGAGGTGAAAAGTTTATGATCCCAAAACTCATTAGTTTAGGACCAAACATAAACTCAGGACTAGATTTAGTCCATGGAAATGAATGGCTCATGTTTCATGCCCCTGTAGAGCAAACACCAGCCTACTATAAACTTTGATGTCGCACTCGATGCGAAATCGATAATTCTGCTGTATTTGTCTATGCAGTAAAACCCACTGAAGCCTTTGAAACTTCCGGCAATGGAGATGTTCTCCATCAGGTCTTCAAAAAATGCAGCAAGCGTGGTGATGAGATTCCTCCCTTAGAAACTTTGCTCCTCGCTGAATCCTGCGAATCAGAAGTTCAACAGCTTCTAGAATCCACTTGTTCTGAAAAACCCTTAGAATGGTGGAATAAACAAAAACCATATGCCGACCTCAAACTTCTTGATCCTGAAAAAGAAATCCGAGAAAAACCTATGGTTTACACTCCTTCTGATGTTGAAGGATTCTCAACATAGATAAATGACTTGCTAACTCAAGGTTTGATCCGTGCAAGTTATTCTCCACATACATCTCCTGCTTTCCTAGTTCAGAATCATGCAGAGATAAAACGTGGAAAAGCTAGAATGGTCATTAACTATAAAAAGGTTAATGAAGCTACTATCTTCCTAACAAAGAAAGATTAATAGCTGCCATCAGAGGAAAACAATGGTTTTCTAAATTTGATTGCAAATCCGGGTTTTGGCAAATTCATCTAACTGAAAGAGTTATTCCCCTTACTGCATTCAGTTGTCCTACAGGACATTATGAGTGGCTTGTAATGCCCTTTGGGTTAAAAAAAGGACCCAACATATTTCAAAGAACAATGGACAATATCCTCAAACCATTCTTTAAATTTTGCTTAGTTTATGTTGATGACATCCTAGTCTTTTAAGAAACCAAGGATCAACATAAAGAGCAATTACTTAAGGTATTAAATGCCTTAAAAATACTAGGATAGCACTTAGCAAAAAGAAATCAGAGTTGTTTAAAACCAAGATAGATTTCTTAGGTCTAAACATCTCAAAAGGAGAAATCATTCTCCAAAATCATATTTTGGAAAAACTAGCAGCTTTTCAAAATGAAATTGAAGATATAAAATAACTTCAACGTTTCTTAGGATGCCTAACATATGCTGAACAATTCATACAAAATTTAGCAGAAATTAGGAAACCCTTTCAAAAGAAACTAAAGAAAGACGTCAAATGGGAATGGACCCCCACTGATAGTCAAATAGTAATCAGGATCAAACAAATGATAAAACACCTCCCGGTGTTTAACTCTACCAGATCCAGATGCAAAGCTGATTTTAGAAACTGACGCCTCGGATCATACTTAGGCAGCAGTCCTAAAATGCAAAATCAATGATTCTGAGAGAATATGCAAATATACATCAGGAACATTTTCATCTGCTGAAACAAACTACTATTCTTATGAAAAGGAAATTTTAGCAGTAAAAAATGGTATAAAAAAGTTTTATATTTATCTTGCTCCCAAATAATTTCTGGTAAGAACTGACTGTAAAAATTTTGTCGATTTTATGACAAGAAATTTAGAAGATTCACTTTGTCCCGGTAGATTACTCCGTTGGCAGCAATGGTTTTTTCAATTCTCTTTTATTGTTGAACACATTAAAGGAGATAAAAATTATTTACCTGATACTCTTACACAAGAATTTTCTTGTGTTACAGACAGGTAAAATGGATCCCCTCAGCAGCACCCTGACGGACCTAGCAGCAGCAATTGCCACACTCACGGTATTGCTCTCAACCCTATAGTTACTATTAGACAGTCTTTTAGTTCTCTCAGAATGAGGAGACATAAATGAGAATTGTGCCCAATACTGGTTAAGTGGAGAACTCTTACAACTCAAGGTTAAGGAATTAACCAAAGAGTTAAAAGAACTCACCAAATGGCATGATATGCCAAGCTCCTCCGGGACTTCTACCAGATCTCTCTCGTGAGAAAAGGAAGCCACAACATCAGCTATTCAGCAGACGGATGACTTTAGTGTTTTGATAAACACATGTAGACCCGGGATTTTTACCTGTCATGACAGGCATGAAAAGGAAATCACAACCCAGTCTTCTTTGAAGACAGGGGAATCAGGGATTTCTACCTGCCAGTCTAGAGCTGCAAAGGAAACCTTAACGATTTTGCTGAAATCGAAATCATGGACTTCTACCTGTCAGTCTCGAGCTAAAAAGGAAGTCTTAACGGATCCATCCCTGATGGAAACAGACTTGTCTAGTAATGAGAAATCATTCAAGACAAAATTGGTTACCCCGTCTGAGTTTACAAGGTTGAAAAGCCTAAATAAACCAGATAAAAGAAGTTTTAATGAGTATGAGTTTTTAAAGAAATTTAAACCTTTAAAACTTTTGGACATTATGTTTGAGGAACCCTCGCTACACCCTCAAAAGGTGGACAATGTTTGTTCAAAGATCAAATCTGATCATACTGTTCAATTCCAGAGATGGAATGAACAAATTCGACAAGGGATGAACACTCCCTTCTTCACCACTGAGTCTAGCAACAGTTGGAATCAAGTGAAGCTGAGTCATGAAATAGACTCAAAATATGCATCCACGCTCTATTCATTTGGATTCATAAAACAGATGGTACTTCACTCCACCGACTTATTAGTTTTGGAAAAAATGCCAAAAGAGATTATGGAGGCTTGCAAAAGTTTCATCTCCATAACAAAGAGTAAAGGAATTCGACTTCATTTCGTTTCCTGTATTGATGAAATTGTTACTAACACAAAGATATTTCTGAGCATTTCTGTCATGACTCTTGACGACATCAAAGAAGGTGACACAAAGATGGAATATGATCCCAGACATGATCCAAAAGCCAAGCCATGCCCAGAAGCAGTCTGGCAAACCAGGCGTATTCACGGGCTCAAGAATCTGATACAGCTCATACAACAGCTGATTCAGAAAAAGAAAAGCTTTGTCTACAAGACCTCCGTCCCACTAACGATCATCTCGAAAAGCTATAAAGAGACACCGGCACCTATCCAGACTAGTCTCGAAGCAACGCTGAAGAAACTCCTCAGAGGAAATATCCCCTTCAACAAAGCAACCAAGGAAAGCTTCTGCCAGATGGCCCAGAAGACTTTTTCAAAAGAGCACACCTGTAAATTGTGCACAGAAAGGCAGTTGTCCGAATGAGCAGTCAGCAGCCATTAAGGCTCAAGACGAAATCAAAGTCAGCAAAGGCGGCTACACCAAGTCAACAATGGTGGCTATAATAAATTCCAGCACGTCAGCGTCATGACATCACAAGAGGAAAAGACATTTCTACCCCTGCTTTCGGTGCCGAAAGGTAATAATGCAAGGGTAAAAATGACAAGAAGAAAAGACAAAAGTTACCCTTTGTCTTTAAACACACACCTTTCAATTAGGGGTAAAAGCGAAAGACATGAAAGATCTTCAGCTATAAATTTGAAGCATCCCCAGAGGGTTAGACATTCGAAAAACGGAGAAGCATTAGCCAATTCAAAATCCTACACTCGAGAAGAAGAAGGTGATTTCCGGCGAGCATCCTCCAGCAAGTTCCTTAAAGCACAGTATGTGCTTAACAATAGTAATGGCCGAGTAAAAAAAAGGTAACCGACCGGTGGCACGGTCGGTAACTTCGAGAGTTATGTAGATAAGTGTTTTCTTTACCTTTTTTAAGGGTATGTATTTAGTTGATTTATTTTTGTTTGAACAATGTTTTTATATTTTCCGCATGTTTGTAATATTGTGATTCGTACAGTATTTATTATTACTGTTCATATTCTGCATTTATATATATGATCTCCACATTGTTTGTTTTTACTGTTCCAAAGTTACTATTCAAAAGTATTGTTCATCTTTACTATTCATGATTACTATTCATGTTTACTGTTCACTTGTCCAAAAGAAATAGTATTGAAATAGTGCCAAATAGGACAGAAGCTAGAGACTTGGAATTATTCAGCTACGCTCCGAGGTAGAAAATGAAATGGAGTTGTACTCTACCCTACTGAAACAGCCATGGAGCCACAACGGCTAATAGGAATGGCTTGGGGCCCTCTGGAGACCGTGAGGACCGCATTGACGGATTGCCCTCGTGGTGGTAAGCCGGCAGGAATAGGGTCAAACCCCGAAGAAGTTCTAAGTAGCAGTAGAAGTCATGTTGGGCCTATTAGATAGCTGTGAAAATAGACACAAACGAGTACATAGCAGTGACATGTGGTAGGAAGCAGGAGTAATATGATGGTGAAATGAAAGACTGTTGAAGTGTCACTATAGAAATAGTATTGTGTGAGTCATCATTGTTTTCCGCTGCCTATAGTCAGTATGTAGTTGTGATCCCTAGGATCTAGTTCCGCTGCCCTCATCCCTAGGTTCACCATGTCATTCGCTGTTTAGGCTGTTGAGTCTACTAGAGACTCGTTGTGTGTATTTATTGGTATCAGGCAATAGTGCTTTCGGTACCATAATCCGCTGTGTGTCTGTGTTAAAGTTTTTTAGAGGCTTTTTGTCTTTAAAATGGTATCAAAGCCAAGTATCAGACTTGAGCTTATATGTGTCAAAGAATTCAAATCTTAACTTTAATTCTTTCTGTTTAGGTATAAATACTCCCAAACAGTTACGACCCAAACTAGTCACATCCCATGTAACATTTGTAAGGAACAAATGTACAAAACCTTAAAACTTCCTATATGGAACAAAATAGGTCTTATCCAGTGATAAGACTTATAAACTATTCGCGACTACGAGAATATATCATGACCAAAAGGTATGATAATCAAATCGAATTCTGGAAGGTCTAGATTCGACAATTAAAAAGATCGGCTCTTACGAGTTCAAGCCAAACTCAAAGAGTTAGAAGAAAATCCTTTAGTTGTAGATTATAACAATGAAGGAAGATGGATAATCCGAGATGGGCGATTCTTAGGACTCGGTCCAGTAGGATTAAAACAAGTTATCAAAGACCTGAAACACCAAATCAGGATTGAACAACTTGAACTTCAAGAATATGCTATCTAAGCAATTCTTAGAAAATTTGGTAATCATTCTGCAAAGAGAGATCTACAGAATGACCCAAGAAGAAACCGTATCTCAACCCGTAGACACCGCTTCAACAGGAGAAGCCTCTACAAGTATATACGAAAAACAAAAAAAAAATAATTGTATGTTGTCTTCATAGGAAGAGAAACAGGAATATATGACAACTGGGAAGAAGCCCAAGCACAAGTCATAGGATTTCCTGGAAATTCTCATTGGAAATTCCGGACAAAGGAAGATGTTGAACAAGCATGGACAACATCTAGAAATAGATGATCTATAGGTAAAAACTTTTAGATCATTTACAAAGAAAGATAGATGGCCTTGCCTTCACCCTCTTACTAAGAAACCTGCTTCAACCTAAAGATGATACAATCTATTCCATGGAGATGTACTATTTCCATTGGTAAAGATATACGAATCGCATCCATAGACTACGATGCAAGATCAAAAAAATTAAACAAAAGCTAAATATCTTAGCTTTGTAAAAATGGATGAGCTTCTCTATTTAATGGATATGGAAACTCCATTACCATTAGCTCTTCCTGACATCACTGGATGGCTTAAAAACCTAGTGTACTTTGCAACACCTTGCATAGCACCGAGAAAAAAAGATCCAACAACACCTGCTTTTAGGATCATTTCCAAAGCATCATCCTCCACCGATGATGAAGTTTACGCATAATATAATACTTTCGGTCGCCAACCAATTTATTATGTTCAAGAGGAAAAATCTTCCTCTAGTAAGCAACAAGAGCAACATGACAGTGAACCAGATGCCCGGGAATCTGATGAAGTTGCAGAAGAAAATACCAAGAAAACAGACTACTCTGCTAAAGACAAAAAGGCAGATGATATTGGTAAGAGATTTCGAATGCTTCATGGTAGCAACCATTTTGAAACAGAAACATCAAGGGTACGAGACACCCACATGGAAGATAACTCTCAAGATAACTTTAGAAACCGTACTACGGTTCACCCACAAGAATGAGAAAGTTTGTCCCACTCCAAAATATCCCTGGGTGGACAAAGGTATTCGAAAAAATACACAAATGTCGATCCATCAAATGCTACTAAGGGACACACATCCATAGATAGCATAAACACTTTTGGATTTTATCTCAACTTGGATTGCCCCAAGGATGGAGAAAAAGTCCTTAAAGAATGCGAAAGAAGCATGAGCAATGCTGCAAATATGCATGAATCTTAGGACAAATATTCAGCATTTAATTTCTTTACCCATGCTTTATAGGGTAATGTAGCTCATTGGTGGGACAACCTTCCCGAAGACCAAAAATGAGCTGATACCTCAATATCGGTAGCCAATATCTTGAAAGGATTAGTGGCTAAGATATCAAAAGAATTTCTAGGAATATATCCAATCCTATAAGCTTACAATGAGAGTACTAAACAAAGAAAACGTTTAGAAACTCTTCAGAAATTAAAAAAGTTACAAATCTATAACATTTGTTTCTATGAGAAGTATTATTGCGAATTTGCAAGTAACTTCTATAAACTGCAAAAGAAGATCAGAAACCTTATCTATCTATCTTTTATGCAAAATTCCCAGAATCTTTTGCACATGTAGCTGAAAAAGACTACATAACAAAATATTGGCAAAATAATCCAGAACTTGGTACTTTAACCATGGATACTTTCCTAAACTTTGACACTTTAGGAAGAAGACATAGATTTGTACAAGACATGTTGGCAAATCTTTGTGAAGCCCAAAAACTAAAAAAGAAAAGTAGTAAGGCAAATAAACAAACATTATGTTTTCCAAACCAGAACAAAAATGTAGGAGCTTATGGTTGTAAAACCACCTCCCATAAGCAAAGAAAATATCCTAAGAAATTTCAATAGAAAAAATTTAGGATATAAAAAAGTTCTACAACTAGGTATACTCCTAAAAAGTGATAGTTTAGAAAAAGAACAAATTCCGGCACTACCACATCCAGTAAAGGGTCAAATGCATATTGCCCAAAGGGAATATCACCAAGCAAATGAAAATGTTGGATATGCCAGAAAGAAGGACCTTTTGCTAAATATTGTCCAAATGATAAACAACAACAGCGGTACAATACTTATAAGTTATTAGCCGCAGAAAATGGATTGGAAATCATCCATTGTGATGACATCCAGTCAGAAGATGAAGTATATAAACTTCATCTAGAAACTGAGTCCTCCTCTTCGGAAAACTCAGAGAACATAAATTACATGTCCACCACATTTAAAACATGTTAAGATCAATTAGAAATCTCATTCTTACAAAATTCCACCAAGCCATTAGGGGTTGTGCTAGTGGAATTTCCCAAACATGGATAACAAAACTTTGGAGTTCATTTTTAGTGCGTGAAATAATTTTCTTAAATTATATTTATTATATTTTTCAAATTTTTTTCCATTCACAAACTCTAAAATTTTCATTTTGTTGTGATCGTTTTGTTAACGAGAAAAGTGGGACAAGTTTGGATTTGTAAAAAAAATTGAACATCCAAAATGGAAATGCACAAATGATGAGAGAGATAATTCGAAAAAGTATATGTGATTTTTAAGGATAGGAAAAAAGTGGGTTGTTTCCCTCTGGAAAATATCCAACCACACGTTAACTTGAGAATTTAATTTTTTCTACTCCTAGAAATTTTTAGATCATTAGGTCATTAGCATCTTCAATATGTTTTCGGCATGCATATCCACCACATTTAAAAGATGTTAGGATCAATTATAAATCTCTTTCTTATAAAATTCAACCAAACCATTAGGGGTTGTACTAGTGGAATTTCCCAAACATGGATAACAAAACATTGGAGTTCATTTTTAGTGCTGAAATAATTTTCTTCACTTACATTTATTATAGTTTTCAAATTTTTTTGCATACATAAACTCTAAACTTTTCATTTTGGTGTGATCGTTTTTTTTTACGTTAAAAGTGGGACAAGTTTGGATTTGAAAAAAAAATTGAACATCAGAAATGGAAATGCACAAATGCTGAGAGAGATAATTCCAAAAAGTATATGTGATTTTTAAGGATAGGCAAAAAGTGGGTTGTTTGGTTCTGGTAAATTTCCAACCACAAGTTAACTTGAGAATTTAATTTTTTCTACTCCTTGTAATTTTTGGATCATTAGGTCATTTGCATCTTCAACATGTTTCTTGCATGCATATCCACCACATTTAAAACATGTTAGGATGAATTAGAAATGTCTTTCTTATAAAATTCCACCAAGCTATTAGGGGTTGGACTAGTGTAATTTCCCAAATAGCGATAACAAAACTTTAGAGTTCATTTTTAGTTCGTGAAATTTTTTTCTTTACTTTCATTTATTATAGTTTTCAATTTTTTTTGTATACATAAACTCTAAAATTTTTATTTTGTTGTGATCGTTTTGTTTACGAGAAAAGTGGGACATGTTAGGATTTGAAAAAAAATAGAACATCCAAAATGGAAATGCACAAATACTAAGAGAGATAATTCCAAAAAGTATCTTTGATTTTGAAGGATAGGCAAAAAGTGGATTGTTTGGCTCTGGTAAATATCCATCCACATGTTAACTTGAGAATTTAATTTTTTCTACTCCGTGAAATTTTTGGATCATTAGGTGATTTGCATCTTCAACATGTTTCTGGCATGCATATCCACCACATTTAAAACTTGTTAGGATCAATTAGAAATCTCTTTCTTATAAAATTCCACCAAGGTATTAGGGGTTGTACTAGTGGAATTTCCCAAACATGGATAATGAAACTTTGGAGTACATTTTTAGTGCGTGAAATAATTTTCTTCACTAACATTTAGTACAGTTTTCAATTTTTTTTGCATACATAAACTCTAATATTTTCATTTTGTTGTGAAATTTTGTTTACGAGAAAAGTAGGACATGTTTGGATTTGAAAAAAACTTTAACATCCAAAATGGAAATGCACAAATTCTGAGAGATATAATTCCAAAAAGTATCTGTGATTTTTAAGGATAGGTAAAAAGTGGGTTGTTTGGCTCTGATAAATATCCAACCACCCGTTAACTAGAGAATTTAATTTCTTTTACACCTTGAAATTTTTGGATCATTAGGTCATTTGCATCTTCAACATGTTTCTGGCATGCATATCCACAATATTTAAAACATGGTAGGATCAATTAGAAATTTCTTTCTTATAAAATTCCACCAAGCTATTGGGGTTGTACTAGTGGAATTTCCCTAACATGGATAAAAAAAATTTGGAGCTCATTTTTATTGTGTGAAATAATTTTCTTCACTTACATTTATGATAGTTTTCAAATTTTTTTGCATACTTAAACTCTAAAATTTTCATTTTGTTGTGATCGTTTTGTTTACGACAAAAGTAGGATAAATTTGGATTTGAAAAAAAATTGAATATCCAAAATGGAAATTTATAAATGCTGAGAGATATAATTCCAAAAAGTATCTGTGATTTTTAAGGATAGGCAAAAAGCATGTTGCTTGGCTCTGGTAAATATCCATCCACACGTTAACTTGAGAATTTATTTTTTTCTACTCCGTGAAATTTTTGGATCATTAGGGGATTTGCATCTTGAACATGTTTATGGCATGCATATCCACCACATTTAAAACATGTTAGGATCAATTAGAAATCTCTTTCTTATGAAATTCCACCAAGCTATTAGGGGTTGTACTAGTGGAATTTCCTAAACATGGATAACAAAACTTTGGAGTTGATTTTTAGTGCATGAAATAATTTTCCTGACCTACATTTATTATAGTTTTCAATTTTTTTTTTCCATACATAAACTCTAAAATTTTCATTTTGTTGTGATCTTTTTTTTTACGAGAAAAATGGGACAAGTTTGGATTTGAAAAAAAATTAAACATCCAAAATGGAAATGCACAAATGCTGAGAGAGATAATTCCAAAAAGTATCTGTGATTTTTAAGGAAAGGCAAAAGTGGGTTGTTTAGCTCTTGTAAATATCCAACCACACGTTCAGTTGAGAATTTAATTTTTTCTACTCCTTGAAATTTTTTGATAATTAGGTCATTTGCATCTTCAACATGTTTCTGGCATGCATATCCACCACATTTATTACATGTTAGGATCAATTAGAAATCTCTTTCTTAAAAAATTCCACCAAGCCTTTAGGGGTTGTACAAGTGGAATTTCCCAACAATCGATAACAAAAATTTACAGTTCATTTTTAGTGTGTAAAATAATTTTCTTCACTTACATTTATTATAGTTTCAAATTTTTTTGCAGACTTAAACTCTAAAATTTTCATTTTGTTGTGATCGTTTTGTTTAGGAGAAAAGTGAAACAAGTTTGGATTTGAAAAAAAATTTAACATCCAAAATGGAAATGCACAAATGCTGAGAGAGATAATTCCAAAAAGTATCTGTGATTTATAAGGATAGGCAAAAAAGTGGGTTGTTTGGCTCTCGTAAATATCCAACCACAGGTTAACTTGAGAATTTAATTTTTTCTACTCTTTGAAAATTTTGGATCATTATGTCATTTGCATCTTCAACATGTTTCTGGCATGCATATCCACCACATTTAAAACATGTTAGGATCAATTAGAAATTTCTTACTTATAAAATTCCACCAAGCCATTAGGTGTTGTACTAGTGGAATTTCCCTAACATGGATAATAAAACTTTGGAGTTCATTTTTAGTCCGTGAAATAATTTTCTTCACTTACATTTATTATAGAAATCTAATATTTTTGCATACATAAACTCTATAATTTTCATTTTGTTGTGAACGTTTTGTTTACGAGAAAAGTGGGACAAGTTTGCATTTGAAAAAAAATTGAACATCCAACATGGAAATGCACAAATGCTAAGAGAGATAATTCCAAAATGTATCTGTGATTTTTAAGGATTGGCGAAAAGTTGGTTGTTTGGCTCTTGTAAATAACCAACCATACTTTAACTTGAGAATTTAATTTTTTCTACTCCTTGAAATTTTTGGATTATTAGGTCATTTGGATCTTCAACATGTTTCTAGCATGCATATCCACCACATTTAAAACAAGTTAGGATCAATTAGAAATCTCTTTCATATAAAGTTCCACCAAGCCATTAGGGGTTGTACAAGTGGAATTTCCCAACCATTGATAACAAAACTTTGGAGTTCATTTTTAGTGTGTTAAATAATTTTCTTCACTTACATTTATTATTGTTTTCAAATTTTTTTGCATACTTAAACTGTAAAATTTTTATTTTGTTGTGATCGTTTTGTTTACGAGAAAAGTGAGACAAGTTTGGATTTAAAAAAAAATTGAACATCCAAAATGGAAATGCACATATGCTGAGTGAGATAATTCAAAAAAGTATCTGTGATTTTTAAGGATAGGCAAAAAGTGGGTTGTTTGGCTCTGGTAACTATCCAACCACACGTTAAGTTGAGAATTTAATTTTTTCTACTCCTTGATATTTTTGGATCATTTGGTCATTTGCATCTTCAACATATTTTTGGCTTGCATATCAACCACATTTAAACCAAGTTAGGATCAATTAGAAATCTCTTTCCTAAAATATTCCACCTACCTATTAGGGGTAGTACTTGTGGAATTTCCCTAACATGGATAACAAAACTTTGGAGTTCATTTTTAGTGCGTGAAATAATTTTCTTCACTTACATTTCTTATATCTTTCAAATTTTATTGCATTCTTAAACTCTAAATTTTTCATTTTGTTGTGATCATTTTATTTACGAGAAAAGTGAGACAAGTTTGGATTTGAAAAAAAAATTGAACATCCAAAATGGAAAAGCACAAATGCTGAGAGATATAATTCCAAAAAATATCTGTAATTTTTAAGGATAGGCAAAAAGTGGGTTGTTTGGCTCTGGTAAACATCCAACCACAAGTTAACTTGAGAATTTAATTTGTTCTACACTTTGAAATGTTTGGATCATTAGGTCATTTGCATCTTCAACATGTTTCTGGCATGCATATACACTACATTTAAAACATGGTAGGATCAATTAGAAATCTCTTTCTTATAAAATTCCACCTAGCTATTAGGGGTTGTACAAGTGGAATTTCCCAAACATGGATAACAAAACTTTGGAGTTCATTTTTAGTGCGTCAAATAATTTTCTTCACTTACATTTCTTATAGCTTTAAAATTTTTTTGCATACATAAACACTAAAATTTTCATTTTGTTCTGATCGTTTTGTTTACGAGAAAACTGGGAGAAGTTTGCATTTTAAAAAAAGGTTGAACATCCAAAATGGAAATGCACAAATGCTGAGTGAAATAATTCCAAAAAGTATCTGTGATTTTTATGGAGAGGCAAAATGTGGGTGGTTTGGATCTGTTAAATATCCAACCACATGTCAACTTGAGAATTAAATTTTTTCCACTCCTTGAAATTTTTGGATCATTAGGTCATTTGCATCTTCAATATGTTTCTGGCATGCATATCCACCACATTTAAAACATGTTTGGATCAATTAGAAATCTCTTTCTTATAAAATTCCACCAAGCTATTAGGGGTTGTACTAGTGTAATTTCCCTAACATGGATAACAAAACTTTGGAGTTCATTTTTAGTCCGTGAAATAATTTTCTTCACTTACTTTTATTATAGTTTTCTAATTTTTTTGCATCCATAAACTCTCAAATTTTCATTTTTTTGTGAACGTTTTGTTTAAGAGAAAAGTGGGACAAGTTTGCATTTGAAAAAAAATTGAACATCCAACATGGAAATGCACAAATGCTGAGAGAGATAATTCCAAAAAGTATATGTGATTTTTAAGGATAGGCAAAAAGTGGGTAGTTTGACTTTGGTAAATATCCAACCACACGTTAACTTGAGAATTTAATTTTTTCTGCTCCTTGAATTTTTTGGATTATTCGGTCATTTTGCATCTTAAACATGTTTCTACGATGCATATCGACCACATTTAAAACATGTTAGGATCAATTAGAAATCTCTTTCTTTTAAAATTTCACCAAGCCATTAGGGGTTGTACTAGTGGAATTTGCCAACAATTGATAACAAATCTTTGGAGTTCATTTTTAGTGTGTCAAATAATTTTCTTCACTTACATTTATTATAGTTTCAATTTTTTTTCCATACTTAAACTCTAAAATTTTCATTTTGTTGTGACCGTTTAGTTTAGGAGAAAAGTGAGACAAGTTTGGATTTGAAAAAAAATTGAACATCCAAAATGGAAATGCACAAATATTGAGAGAGATAATTCCAAAAAGTATCTGTGATTTTTAAGGATAGGCAAAAAGTCAGTTGTTTGGCTGTGGTAAAAATCCAACCACACGTTAAGTTCAGAATTTAATTTTTTCTACCCCTTGAAATTTTTGGATCATTTGGTCATTTGCATCTTCAACATGTTTTTGGCATGCATATCCACCACATTTAAACAATGTTAGGATCAATTAGAAATCTATTTCTTAAAAAATTCCACCAAGCTATTAGGGGTTGTACTTGTGGAATTTCCCTAACATGGATAACAAAACTTTGGAGTTCATTTTTAGTGTGTGAAATAATTTTCTTCACTTACATTTATTATTGGTTTTAAATTTTTTTGCTTACATAAACTCGAAAATTTTCGTTTTTCTGTGAACATTTTGTTTACGAGAAAAGTGGGACAAGTTTGGATTTGAAAAAAATTGAACATCCAACATGGAAATGCACAAATGCAAAGAGAGATAATTCCAAAAAGTGGGATGTTTGGCTCCGGTAAATATCCAACCACACGTTAACTTAAGAATTTATTTTTTTCTACTCCTTGAAATTTTTGCATTATTAGGTCATTTGCAACTTCAACTTGTTTCTAGCATGCATGTCCACCACATTTAAAACATGTTAGGATCAATTAGAAATATCTTTCTTATAAAATTCCACCAAGCCATTAGGGGTTGTACTAGTGGAATTTCCCAACCATGGATAATAAAACTTTGGCATTCATTTTTAGTCTGTTAATAATTTTCTTCATTTAAATTTATTATAGTTTTCAAAATTTTTTGCATACTTAAACTCTAAAATTTTCATTTTGTTGTGATCGTTTTGTTTACGAGAAAAGTGAGACAAGTTTGGATTTGAAAAAAAAATTGAACTTCCAAAATTGAAATGCACAAATGTTGAGAGAGATAATTCCAAAAATATATGTGATTTTTAAGGATAGGCAAAAAGTTGGTTGTTTGGCTCTGGTAAAATATCCAACCACACGTTAACTTGAGAATTTAATTTTTTCTACGCCTTGAAATTTTTGGATCATTGGGTCTTTTGCTTCTCCAACATGTTACAGGCATGCATATCCACAACATTTAAAACATGTTAGGATCAATTAGAAATCTCTTTCTTTTAAAATTCCAACAAGCTATTAGGGGTTGTACTAGTGGAATTTCCCAAACATGGATAACAAAACTTTGGAGTTCATTTTTATTGCGTGAAATAATTTTTGTCACTAACATTTCTTGTAGCTTTCAATTTTTTTTGCATACATAAACTCTAAAATTTTCTTTTTCTTGCGATCGTTTTGGTTACGAGAAAACTAGGAGAAGTTCGCATTTTAAAAAAAAGTTGAACATCCAAAATGGAAATGCACAAATGTTGAGTGACATAATTCCAAAAAGTATCTGTGATTTTTAATGATAGGCAAAAAGTGGGTTGTTTGGCTTTGGTAAATATCCAACCACACGTTAACTTGAGAATTTAATTTTTTCCACTCCTTGAAATTTTTGGATCATTCGGTCATTTGCATCTTCAACATGTTTCTGGCATGCATATCCACCACATTTAAAACATGGTAGGATAAATTAGAAATCTCTTTCTTATAAAATTCCACTAAGCTATTACGGGTTGTACTAGTGGAATTTCCCTAACATGGATAACAAAACATTGGAGTTCATTTTTTTGTCCGTGAAATAATTTTTGTCTCTTACATTTGTTATAGTTTTCTAACGTTTTTGCATACACAAATGATAAAATTTTCATTTTAATGTGAACGTTTTGTTTATGAGAAAAGTGGGACAAGTTTGCATTTGAAAAAAAATTGAGAATCTAACATGGAAATGCACAAATGCTGAGAGAGATAATTCCAAAAAGTATCTGTGATTTTTAAAGATAGGGCAGAAATGGGATGTTTGGCCCTTGTAAATAACCAACAACACGTTACCTTTAGAATTTAATTTTTTCTACTCGAAATTTTTGGATTATTAGGTCATATGATGCTTCAACATGTTTCTAGCATGCATATCCCACATGTAAAACATGTGAGGATAAATTAAAATTTTCTTTCTTATAAAATTCCACCAAACCATTAGGGGTTGTACTAGTGGAATTTCCCAAACAAGGATAACAAAACTTTGGAGTTCATTTTAAGTGCGTGAAATAATTTTCTTCACATACATTTATTATAGTTTTCAAATTTTTTTGCATACATAAAATAAAAATTTTTAATTTTGTTGTGATCATTTTGTTTACGAGAAAACTGGGACAAGTTTGTTTTTGAAAAAAAATAGAACATCCAAAATGGAAATGCACTAATGCTGAGAGAGATAATTCCAAAACGTATCTGTGATTTTTAAAGATTGGCAAAAAGTGGGTTGTTTGGCTCTGGTAAATATCCAACCACACGTTAACTTGAGAATTTAATTTTTTCTACTCCATGAAATATTTGGATCATTAGGTCATTTGCATCTTCAACATGTTTCTGGAATGCATATCCACCTCATTTAAAACATGTTAGGATCAATTAGAAATGTCTTTCTTATAAAAATCCACCAAGACATTAGGGGTTGTACTTGTGGAATATCCCAAACATGGATAACAAAACTTTTGAGTTAATTTTTAGTGCATGAAATAATTTTCTTCACTTACATTATTATAGTTTTCAATTTTTTTTGCACACATAACGTCCAAAATTTTTGGTTTGTTGTGAACGTTTTGTTTACGAGAAAAGTGAGACAAGTTTGGATATTAAAAAAAATTGAACATCGAACATGGAAATGCACAAATGCTGAGAGAGATAGTTCCATAAAGTATCTTTGATTTTTAAGGATAGGCAAAAAGTTGGTTGTTTGGCTCTGGTAAATATCCAACCACATGTTAAGTTGAGAATTTAATTTTTTCTACTCGTTGAAATTTTTGGATCATTTGGTCATTTGCATCTTCAACATGTTTCTGGTATGCATATCCACCACATTTAAAGCATGTTAGGATCAATTAGAAATCTCTTTCTTAAAAAATTCCACCAAGCTATTAGGGGTTGTACTTGTGGAATTCCCCTAACATGGATAACAAAACTTTGGAGTACATTTTTGTTGCATGAAATAATTTTCTTCACTTACATTTATTATTATTTTCTAATTTTTTTGCATAGATAAACTCTAAAATTTTCATTTTTTTGAAAACTTTTTGTTTACAAGAAAAGTAGGACAAGTTTGGATTTGAAAAAAAATTGAACATCCAATTTGGAAATGCACAAATACTGAGAAAGATATTTCCTAAAACAATCTATGATTTTTAAAGATAGGTAAAAAGTGGGTTGTTTGTTCTGGTAAATATCCAACCGTACGTTAACTTGAGAATTTAATTTTTTCTACTCGAAATTTTTGGATCATTAGGTCATTTGCAACTTCAACATGTTTCTTGCATGCATATCCACCTCATTTAAAACCTGTTTGGATCAATTAGAAATCTCTTTCTTATAAGATTCCACCAAGTAATTAGGGGTTGTACTAGTGGAAATTCCCTAACATGGATAACAAAACTTTGGAGTTCATTTATAGTGCGTGAAATAATTTTCTTCACATACATTTATTATTTTTTTCAAAATTTTTTGCATACATAAACTCTAAAATGTTCATTTCATTTGCAAGAAAAGTAGGGCAAGTATGGATTTGAAAAAAAATGAACATCCAAAAAGGAAATGCACAAATGCCGAGAGAGATAATTCCAAAAAGTATCTGTGATTTTTAAGGATAGGCAAAAACTGGGTTGTTTGGCTTTGTTAAATATCCAACAACACGTTAACTTGAGAATTTAATTTTTTCTGCTTCCTGAAATTTGTGGATCATTAGGTCATTTGGATCTTCAACATGTTTCTAGTATACATATCCACCTCATTTAAAACATGTTAGGATCAATTGGAAATCTCTTTCTTATGAAAATCCACAAAGCCATTAGGGGTTGCACTAGTGGAATTTCCCTAAGATGGATAACAAAACTTTAGAGCTCATTTTTACTACGTAAAATAATTTTCTTCACTTACATTTATTATAGTTTTCAAATTTTTTTGTATACATAAACTCTAAAATTTTCATTTTGTTGTGAACTTTTTGTTTACGAGAAAAGTGGGACAAGTTTGGATTTTAAAAAAAAATTGAACATCCAACATGGAAATGCACAAATGATGAGAGAGATAATTCCAAAAAGAATCTGTGATTTTTAAGGATAGGTAAAAAGTGGGTTGTTTGGGTATGGTAAATATCCCTCCGCACGTTAACTTGAGAATATAATTTTTTCTACTCCTTGAAATTTTTGGATCATTAGGTCATTTGCAACTTCAACATGTTTTTTGCATGCATATCCACCTGATTTAAAACATGTTTGGATTGTTTAGAATTCTCTTTCTTATAAGATTTAACCAAGTCATTAGGGGTTTTACTAGTGGAAATTTCCTAACATGGATAACAAAACTTTGGAGTTCATTTATAGTGCGAGAAATTATTTTCTTCACTTACATTTATTATAGTTTTCAATTTTTTTTTCATACACAAACTCTTAAATATTCGTTTTGTTTACAAGAAAAGTGGGACAAGTTTGGATATGAAAAAAAATTGAAAATCCAAAATGCAAATGCAAAAATGCTGAGAGAGACAATTTCAAAATGTATCTGTGATTTTTAAGGATAGGCAAAAAGTGGGTTGTTTGGCTTTGGTAAATATCCAACTACACGTTAACTTGAGAATTTAATTTTTTCTGCTTCCTGAAATTTTTGGATCATTAGGTGATTTGGATCTTTAACATGTTTCTGGCATGCATATCCACCTCATTTAAAACATGTTAGGATCAATAAGAAATGTCTTCCTTATAAAATTCCACAGAGCTATTAGGGGTTGTACTAGTGGAATTTCCCAAACATGGATAACAAAACTTTGGAGTTACATTTTTAGTGTGTGAAATAATTTTCTTCAATTACAATTATTATATTTTTCAAATTTTTTTACATACATAAACTCTAAAATTTTCATTTTGTTGTGATAGTTTTGGTTACGAGAAAAGTGGGACAAGTATGGATTTAAAAAAAAAAAGAACGTCCAAAATCGAAATGCACAAATGGTGAGAGAGATAATTGCAAAAAGGATCTGTGATTTTTAAGGATTGGCAAAAAGTGGGTTGTTTTGCTCTGGTAAATATCCAACCACATGTTAACTTGAGAATATAATTATTTCTACCCCTTGGAATTTTTGGATCATTAGGTCATTTGCATGTTCAACATGTTTCTGGCATGCATATCCACCACATTTAAAACATGTTAGGATCAATTAGAAATCTCTTACTTATAAAATTCCACCAAGCTATTAGGGGTTGTACTTGTGGAATTTCCCAAACATGGGCAACGAAACTTTGGAGTTCATTTATAGGGCGTGAAATAATTTTCTTCAGTTACATTTGTTTTGGTGTCAAATTTTTTTGCGTACATAAAGTATGAAATTTTCATTTTGTTGTGATCACAAAAGTGGGACAAGTTTGGATTTGAAAAAAAAATTAAACATCCAAAATGGAAATGCACAAATACGGAGGGAGATAATTCCAAAAAGTATCTAAGATTTTGAAGGATAGGAAAAAAGTGGGTTGTTTAGCTCTGGTAAATATCCAACCACATGTTAAGTTGAGAATTTAATTTTTTCTACTCCTTGAAATTTTTGGATCATTAGGTCATTTGCATCTTCAACATGTTTTTGCCATGCATATCCACCACATTTAATACATGTTAGGATCAATTAGAAATCTCTTTCTAATAAAATTCCACCAAGCCATTAGGGGTTGTACTAGTGGAATTTCCCAACAATTGATAACAAAACTTTGGAGTTCATTTTTAGCGTGTAAAATAATTTTCTTCACTTACATTTATTATAGTTTCAAATTTTTTTGCATACTTAAACTCTAAAATTTTCATTTTGTTCTGATAGTTTTGTTTACGAGAAAAGTGAGACAAGTTTGGAGTTGAAAAAAAATTGAACATCCAAAATGGAAATGCACAAATGCTGAGAGAGATAATTCCAAAAAGTATCTGTGATTTTTAAGGATAGGCAGATAGTGGGTTGTTTGGCTCTGGTAAATATCCAACCACACGTTAAGTTGATAATTTAATTTTTTCTACTCCTTGAAATTTTTGGACCATTTGGTCATTTGCATCTTCAACATGTTTCTGGCATGCATATCCACCACATTTAAAACATGTTAGGATCAATTAGAAATCTCTTTCTTAAAAAATTCCACCAAGTTATTAGGGGTTGTACTTGTAGTAATCCCCCAACATGGATAACAAAACTTTGGAGTTCATTTTTAGTGCGTGAAATAATTTTCTTCACATAAATCAATTATAATTTCCAAATTTTGTTGCTTACATAAACTCAAAAATTTTCATTTCGTTGTGAACGTTTAGTTTAGGAGAAAAGTGGGACAAGTCTGGATTTGAAAAAAACTTGAACATCCAATATGGAAATGCACAAATGTTGAGAGCGATAATTCCAAAATGTATCTGTGATTTTTAAGAATAGGCAAAAAGTGGGTTGTTTGGCTCTGGTAAATATCCAACCACACGATAACTTGAGAATTTAATTTTTTCAACTCTTTGAAATTTTTGGATTATTAGGTCATTTCTATCTTCAACATGTTTCTAGCATGCATATCCACCACATTTTAAACATGTTAGGATCAATTAGAAATCTCTTTCTTATAAAATTCCACCAAACTATTAGGGGTTGTACTTATGGAATTTCCCAAACATGGGCAGCGAAACTTTGGACTTCATTTTTAGTGCATGAAATAATTTTCTTCACTTACATTTATTATGGTGTCAAATTTTTTTGCATACTTAAAGTATGAAATTTTCATTTTGTTGTGATCACAAAAGTGGGACAAGTTTGGATTTGGAAAAAAATTAAACAACCAAAATGGAAATGCACAAATGCGGAGGGAGATAATTCCAAAAAGTATCTAAGATTTTTAAGGATAGGAAAAAAGTGGGTTGTTTAACTCTGGTAAATTTCCAACCACACGTTAAGTTGAGAATTTAATTTTTCAACTCCTTGAAATTTTTGGATCATTAGGTCATTTGCATCTTCAACATGTTTCTGCCATGCATATCCACCACATTTAATACATGTTAGGATCAATTAGAAATCTCTTTCTTATAAAATTCCACCAAGCCATTAGGGGTTGTACTAGTGGAATTTCCCAACAATTGATAACAAAACTTTGGAGTTCATCTTTAGTGTGTAAAATAATTTTCTTCACTTACATTTATTATTGTTTCAAATTTTTTTGCATACTTAAACTCTAAAATTTTCATTTTGTTGTGATCGTTTTGTTTACGCGAAAAGTGACTCAAGTTTGGATTTGAAAAAAATTTAACATCCAAAAAAGAAATGCACAAATGCTGAGAGAGATAATTCCAAAAAGTATCTGTGATTTTCGAGGATAGTCAAAAAGTGGGTTGTTTGGCTCTGGTAAATATCCAACCACACGTTAAGTTGAGAATTTAATTTTTTCTACTCCTTGAAATTTTTTGATCATTTGGTCATTTGCATCTTCAACATGTTTCTGGCATGCATATCCACCACATTTAAAACATGTTAGGATCAATTAGAAATCTCTTTCTTAAAAAATTCCACAGAGCTATTAGGGGTTGTACTTGTGGAATTCCCCCAACATGGATAAAAAAATTTAGGAGTTCATTTTTAGTGCGTGAAATAATTTTCTTCACTTAAATTAGTTATAATTTTCAAATTTTGTTGCTTACATAAACTCGAAAATTTTCATTTCATTGTGAACGTTTAGTTTACGAGAAAAGTGGGACAAGTCTGGATTTGAAAAAAAATTGAACATCCAACATGGAAATGCACAAATGTTGAGGGAGATAATTCCAAAAAGTATCTGTGATTTTTAAGAATAGGCAAAAAGTGGGTTGTTTGGCTGTGGTAAATATCCAACCACACGATAACTTGAGAATTTAATTTTTTCAACTCTTTGAAATTTTTGGATTATTAGGTCATTTGGATCTTCAACATGTTTCAAACATGCATATCCACCACATTTTAAACATGTTAGGATCAATTAGAAATCTCTTTCTTATAGAATTCCACCAAGCCATTAGGGGTTGTACTAGTGGAATTTCCTAAACATGGGTAACAAAACTTTGGAGTTCATTTTTAGTGCGTGAAATAATTTGCTTCACTTACATTTATTATAATTTTCAATTGTTTTTGCATACATAAACTCTAAAATTTTGGTTTTGTTGTGATCGTTTTGTTTACGAGAAAAGTGGGACAAATTTGGATTTGAAAAAATATAGAACATCCAAAATGGAAATGCACAAATTCTGAGAGATATAATTCCAAAAAGTATCTGTGATTTTTAAGGATAGGCAAAAAGTGGGTTGTTTGGCTTTGGTAAATATCCAACCACACGTTAACTTGAGAATTTAATTTTTTCTACTCCTTGAAATTTTTGGATTATTAGGTCATTTGCATCTTCAACATGTTTCTAGCATTTGTGCATATCCACCACATTTAAAACATGTTAGGGTCAATTAGAAATCTCTTTCTTATAAAATTCCACAGAGCTATTAGTGGTTGTACTTGTGGAATTTCCCTAACATGGATAACAAAACTTTGGAGTTCATTTTTGGTGTGTGAAATAATTTTCTTCACATACATTTATTATAGTTTTCAAATTTTTTAGCTTACATAAACTCGAAAATTTTCATTTTGCAGTGAACATTTTGTTTACGAGAAAAGTGGGACAAGTTTGGATTTGAAACAAAATTGAACATCCAACTTGCAAATGCACAAATGCTAAGAGAGATAATTCCAAAAAGTATATGTGATTTTTAAGGGTAGGCAAAAAGTGGTTGTTTGGCTCTAATAAATATCCAACATCACATTAACTTGAATTTTAATTTTTTTCTACTCCTTGAAATTTTTGTATTATTAGGTCATTTGCAACTTCAACATGTTTCTAGCATGCATATCCACCACATTTAAAACATGTTAGGATCAATTAGAAATCTCTTTCTTATAAAATTCCACCAAGCCATTAGGGGTTGTACTAGTGGAATTGCGCAACCATGGATAACAAAACTTTGGAGTTCATTTTTAGTGTGTTAAATAATTTTCTTCACTTACATTTTATATTGTTTTCAATTTTTTTTTCATACTTAAACTCTCAAATTTTCTTTTTGTTGTGATCGTTTTATTTACGAGAAAAATGAGACATGTTTGGATTTGAAAAAAAAATTCAACATCCAAAATTGAAATGCACAAATGCTGAGAGAGAAAATTCCAAAACGTAGCTGTGATTTTTAAGGATAGGCAAAAAGTTGGTTGTTTCGCTCTGGTAAATATCCAACCACACATTAACTTGAGAATTTAATTTTTTTTACACCTTGAAATTTTTCGATCATTAGGTCATTTGCATCTTCAACATATTTCTAGTACGCATATCCACAACATTTAAAACATGTTTGGATAAATTAAAAATCTCTTCCTTATAAAATTCCACCAAGCTATTCGGGGTTGTACTAGTGGAATTTCCCAAATATGGATAGCAAAACTTTGGAGTTCATTTTTAGTGTGTGAAATAATTTTCTTTACTAACATTTTTTATAGCTTTCAAATTTTTTTTGCATACATAAACTTTAAAATTTTCTTTTGTTGTGATCGTTTTGTTTACGAGAAAACTGGGAGAAGTTTGCATTTGAAAAAAAAGTTGAACATCCAAAATGGAAATGCACAAATGCTGAGTGAGATATTTCCTAAAAGTATCTATGATTTTTAACGATAGGCAAAAAGTGGGTTGTTTGGTGCTAGTAAACATCCAACCTCACATTAACTTGAGAATTTAATTTTTTCTACTCCTTGAAATTTTTGGACCATTAGGTCATTTGCATCTTCAACATGTTTCTGGCATGCATATCCACCACATTTAAAACATGGTAGAATAAATTAGAAATCTCTTTATTATAAAATTCCACCAAGCTATTAGGGGTTGTACTAGTGGAATTTCTATAACATGGATAACAAAACTTTGGAATTCTATTTTAGTCCGTGAAATAATTTTCTTCACATACATTTGTTATAGTTTTCTAATTTTTTTGCATACATAAACTCTAAAATTTTCATTTTGTTGTGAACGTTTTGTAAACGAGAAAAGTGGGACAAGTTTGCATTTGAAAAAAATTGAACATCCAACATGGAAATGCACAAATGCTGAGAGAGATAATTCCAAAAAGTATCGGTGATTTTTAAAGACAGGGCAGAAGTGGGATGTTTGGCTCTACCAAATAACCAACCACACGTTAACTTGAGAATTTAATTTTTTCTACTCCTTGAAATTTTTGGATTATTAGGTCTTTTGTATCTTCAACATGTTTCTGGCATGCATATCCACCACATTTAAAACATGTGAGGATAAATTAGAAATTTTTTTCTCATAAAATTCCACCAAACATGGATAACAAAACTTTGGAATTCATTTTTAGTGCGTTACATTTATTATAGTTTTCAAATTTTTTTGCATACATAAACTCTAAAATTTTCATTTTGTTGTGATCGTTTTGTTAACAAGAAAAGTGGGACAAGTTTGTTTTTGAAAAAAAATAGAGCATCCAAAATGAAAATGCAGAAAGGCAGAGAGGGATAATTCCATAAAGTATCTGTCATTTTTAAGGATTAGCAAAAAGTGGGTTGTTTGGCTCTGGTAAATATCCAATCACACGTTAATTTTTTCTCCTCCTTGAAATTTTTTTATCATTAGGTCATTTGCATCTTCAACATGTTTCTGGCATGCATATCCACCTCATTTAAAACATGTTAGGATCAATTAGAAATCTCTTTCTTATAAAATTCCACCAAGCCATTAGGGGTTGTGCTAGTGGAATTTCCCTAACCTGGATAACAAAACTTTGGAGTTCATTTTTGGTGAGTGAAATAATTTTATTCCCATACATTTATTATAGTTTTAATTTTTTTTAATTCATAAACTCTTAAATTTTCGTTTTGTTGTGAACGTTTTGTTTACGAGAAAAGTAGGACAAGTTTTGATTTGAAAAAAAACTGAACATCCAACTTGGAAATGCACAAATGTTGAGAGAGATAATTCCAAAGAGTATCTTTGATTTTTAAGGATAGGCAAAAAGTGGGTTGTTTGGCTATGGTAAATATCCAACCACGCGTTAACTTGACAATTTAATTTTTTCTACTCCTTGAAATTTTTGGATCATAGGTCATTTGCATCTTTAACATGTTTCTGGCTCTCATATCCACCACATTTAAAACATGCTAGTATCAATTACAAATCTCTTTCTTATAAAATTCCACCAAGCCATTAGGGGTTGTATTAGTGGAATTTGTCAAACATGGATAAAAAAACTTTGGAGTTCATTTTTAGTGCGTGAAATAATTTTCTTCACTTACATTTATTATAGTTTTCAAATTTTTATGCAAACATAAACTCTAAAATTTTCATTTTTTTGTGATTATTTTATTTACGAGAAAATTGGGACAAGTTTGGATTTGAAATTAAATTGAACATGCAAAATGGAAATCCACAAATGCTGAGAGAGATAATTCCAAAAAGTATCTGTGATTTCTAAGGAGATGCAAAAAGTTGGTTGTTGAGCTCTGGTAAATATCCAACAACACGTTAACTTGAGAATTTAATTTTTTCTACTCCTTGAAATTTTTGGATCATTAGGTCATTTGCATCTTCAACATGTTTCTGGAATACATATCCACCTCATTGAAAACATGTTAGGATCAATTAGAAATGTCTTTCTTATAAAATTCCACCAAGACATTAGGGGTTGTACTTGTGGAATTTCCCTAACGTGGATAACAAAACTTTGGAGTTCATTTTTAGTGCGTGAAATAATATTCTTCACATACATTTATTATAGTTTTCAAAATTTTTTGCATACATAAAGTCCAAAATTTTCGCTTTGTTGTGAACATTTTGTTTACAAGAAAAGTAGGACAAGGTTGGATTTGAAAAAAAACTGAACATCCAACATGGAAATGCCCAAATGCTGAGAGAGATAATTCCAAAAAGTATCTTTAATTTTTAAGGATAGGCTAAAAGTGGGTTGTTTGGCTCTGTTAAATATCCAACCACACGTTAACTTGAGAATTTAATTTTTTCTACTCCCTGAAATTTTTGGATTATTAGGTCATTTGCATCTTCAACATGTTTCTAGCATGGATATCCACCACATTTAAAGCATGTTAGGATCAATTATAAATCTCTTTCTTATAAAATTCCACCAAGCCATTAGGGGTTGTACTAGTATAATTTCCCAACCATTGATAAAAAAACTTTGGAGTTCATTTTCAGTGTGCTAAATAATTTTCTTCGCTTACATTTATTATAGTTTTCAATTTTTTTTTCATACTTAAACTCTAAAATTTTTATTTTGTTGTGATCGTTTTGTTTACAAGAAAAGTGAGACCAGTTTGGAGTTGAAAAAAAAATTGAACATCCAAAATGGAAATGCACAAATGCTGAGAGAGATAATTCCAAAAAGTATCTGTGATTTTTAAGGATAGGCAAAAAGTTGGTTGTTTGGCTCTGGTAAATATCCAATCACATATTAACTTGAGAATTTAATTTTTTCTACACCTTGAAATTTTTGGATCATTAGGTCATTTGCATCTTCAACATGTTTATGGCATGCATATCCACAACATTTAAAACATGTTAGGATTAAATAAAAATCTCTTTCTTATAAAATTCCACCAAGCCATTCGGGGTTGTACAAGTGGAATTTCCCAAACAGGGATAGCAAAACTTTGGAGTTCATTTTTAGTGTGTGAAATAATTTTCTTTACTAACATTTGTTATAGCTTTCATTTTTTTTGCATACATAAACTTTAAAATTTTCTTTTGTTTTGATCGTTTTGTTTACGAGAAAACTGGGAGAAGTTTGCATTTTAAAAAAAAATTGAACATCCAACATGGAAATGCACAAATGATATGAGAGATAATTCCAAAAAGAATCTGTGATTTTTAAGGATAGGTAAAAAGTGGGTTGTTTGTTTTGGTAAATATCCCTCCGCACGTTAACTTGAGAATTTAATTTTTTCTACTCTTTTAAATTTTTGGATCATTAGGTCATTTGCAACTTCAACATGTTTCTTGCATGCATATCCACCTCATTTAAAACCTGTTTGGATCAATTAGAAATCTCTTTCTTATAAGATTCCACCAAGTCATTTGGGGTTGTACTTGTGGAAATTCCCTAACATGGATAAAAAAACTTTGGAGTTCATTTATAGTGCGCGAAATAATTTTCTTCACATTCATTTTTTATAGTTTTCAAATTTTTTTGCATACATAAACTCTAAAATGTTCGTTTTATTTACAAGAAAAGTGGGGCAAGTTTGGATTTGAAAAAAAAAATTGAACATCCAAAAAGAAAATGCACAAACGCTGAGAGAGATAATTCCAAAAAGTATCTGTGATTTTAATGGATAGGCAAAAACTAGGTTGTTTGACTTTGGTAAATATCCAACCACACGTTAACTTGAGAATTTAATTTTTTCTGCTTCCTGAAATTTGTGGATCATTAGGTCATTTCGATCTTCAACATGTTTCTGGCATGCATATCCACCTCATTTGAAACATGTTAGAATCAATTGGAAATCTTTTTCTGATGAAAATTCACAAAGCCATTAGGGGTTGTACTAATGGAAATTCCCAAACATGGATAACAAATCTTAGGAGTTCATTTTTACTGCGTGAAATAATTTTCTTCACTTACATTTATTATATTTTTCTATTTTTTTTGCATACATAAACTCTAAAATTTTCATTTTGTTGTGATCGTTTTTTTTACAAGAAAAGTGGGGCAAGTTTGGATTTGAAAAAAAAATGAACATCCAAAAAGTATATGCACAAATGTTGAGAGAGATAGTTCCAAAAAGTGGGTTGTTTGCCTCTAGTAAATATCCAAACACACGTTTGCTTGAGAATCTAATTTTTTCTACCCCTTGGAATTTTTGGATCGTTAGGTCATTTGCATGTTCAACATGTTTCTGGCATGCATATCCACCACATTTAAAATATGTTAGGATCAATTAGAAATCTCTTTCTTATAAAATTCCACCAAACTATTAGGGGTTGTACTTGTGGAATTTCCCAAACAAGGACAACGAAACTTTGGAGTTCATTTTTAGTGCGTGAAATAATTTTCTTCACTTACATTTATTAAGGTTTCAAATTTTTTTGCATACATAAACTATGAAATTTTCATTTTGTTATGATCCTTTTGTTTAAAACAAAAGTGGGTCAAGTTTGGATTTGAAAAACATTTAACATCCAAAATGGAAATGCACAAATGCGGAGGGAGATAATTCCAAAAAGTATCTATGATTTTTAAGGATAGGAAAAAAGTGGGTTGTTTGGCTCTGGTAAATATCCAACCACACGTTAACTTGAGAATTTCATTTTTCTACTCGTTGAAAGTTTTGGATCATTAGGTCATTTGTACCTTCAACATGTTTCTGGCATGCATACCCCCACATTTAAAACATGTTAGGATCAATTAGAAATCTCATTCTTATAAAATTCCACCAAGCCATTAGGGGTTGTACTAGTGGAATTTCCCTAACACGGTTAACAAAACTTTGGAGTTAATTTTTTGTGCGTGAAATAATTTTCTTCACTTACATTTATTATAGTATTCAAATTTTTTTGCATACATAAAGTCTAAAATTTTTCGTTTTGTTGTGATCGTTTTGTTTACGAGAAAAGTGGGACAAGTTTGGATTTGAAAAAAAATAGAACATCCAAAATGGAAAGACACAAATGCTGAGAGAGATAATTCCAAAAAGTATCAGTGATTTTTAAGGATAGGCAAAAAGTGGGTTGTTTGGCTCTGGTAATTATCCAACCACACCTTAACTTGAGAATTTAATTTTTTCTACTGCTTGAAATTTTTTGATCATTAGGTCATTTGCATCTTCAACATGTTTCTAGCATGCATATCCACCTCATTACAAACATGTTAGGATCCATTAGAAATCTCTTTCTTATAAAAATCCACCAAGCCATTAGGGGTTGTACTAGTGGAATTTTCCTAACATGGATAACAAAACTTTGCAGTTCATTTTTAGTACGTGAAATGATTTTCTTTTCAATTTTTTTGTATACATAAACTCTAAAATTTTTGTTTTCTGGTGAACGTTTTGTTTACGAGAAAATCGGGACAAGTTTGGATTTGAAAAAAAATTGAACATCCAACTTGGAAATGCAGAAATGCTGAGACACATAATTCCAAAAAATATATGTGACTTTTAAGGATAGGCAAAAAGTGGGTTGTTTCGTTCGAGTAAATATCCAACCACACGTTAACTTGAGAATTTAATTTTTTCTACTCCTTGAAATTTTTGGATCATTAGGTCATTTGCATCTTCAACATGTTTTTGGCATGCATATCCACCACATTTAAAACATGTTAGGATCAATTAGAAATCTCTTTCTTAAAAAAATCCACCAAGCTATTAGAGGTTGTACTGGTGGAATTTTGCTAACATGGGTAACAAAACTTTGGAGTTCATTTTTATTGCGAAAAATAATTTTCCTCACTTACATTTATTATAGTTTCCAAATTTTTTTGCATACTTAAACTCTAAAATTAACATTTTGTTGTGAACATTTTGTTAACGAGGAAAGTACGACAAGTTTGGATTTGAAAAAAAATTGAACATCCAACAAGGAAATGCACAAATGCTGAGAGAGATAATTCCAAAAAGTATCAGTGGTTTTTAAGGATAGGCAAAAAGTTGGTTGTTTGGCTCTGGTAAAAATCCAAACTCACGTTATTTTTTTCTACTCCTTGAAATATTTTGATCATTAGGTCATTTGAATCTTCAACATGTTTCTGGCAAGCATATCCACCTCATTTAAAACATGTTAGGATCAATTAGAAATCTCTTTCTTATAAAATTCCACCAAGCCATTAGGGGTTGTACTAGTGAAATTTCCCTAACTTGGATAACAAAACTTTGCAGTTCATTTTTAGTACGTTAAATAATTTTCTTCACTTACATTTATTATAGTTTTCAATTTTTTTTTTTGCATAGATAAACTCTTAAATTTTCATTTTGTTGTGAACGTTTTGCTAACGAGAAAAGTGGGTCAAGTTTCGATTTGAAAAAAAATTGAACATTCCACATGGAAATGCACAAATGCTGAGAGACATAAATCAAAAAAGTATATGTGATTTTTAAGGATAGGCAAAAAGTGGGTTGTTTGGCTCGGGTAAATATCCAACCACACGTTAACTTGAGAATTTAATTTTTTCTACTTCTTGAAATTTTTGGATCATTAGGTCATTTGCATCTTCAACATGTTTCTGGCATGCATATCCACCACATTTAAAACATGTTAGGATCAATTAGAAATCTCTTTCTTAAAACATTCCTCCAAGCTATTAGGGGTTGTACTAGTGGAATTTCGCTAACATTGGTAAAGAACTTTGGAGATCATTTTATGTGTGTGAAATAATTTTCTTCAACTACATTTATTATAGTTTCCAAAATTTTTTGCATACATAAACTCTAAAATTTTCATTTTTTTTGGACATTTTGTTTATGAAAAAAGTGGGACAAGTTTGGATTAGAAAAAAAATTGAACATCCAACATGGAAATGCACAAATGCTGAGAGAGATAATTCCAAAAATATAAGTGATTTTTAAGGATAGTCAAAAAGTGGGTTGTTTGGCTCTGGTAAAAATCCAACGTCACGTTAACTTGAGAATTTAATTTTTTCTACTCCTTGAAATTTTTGGATTATTAGGTCATTTGCATCTTCAACAAGTTTCTCCCATGAACACCCACCACATTTAAAACATGCTAGGATCAATTAGAAATCTCTATCTTAAAAAATTCTACCAAGCTATTAGGGGTTGTACGAGTGGAATTTCCCAAACATGGATAACAATACTTTGGAGTTCAATTTTAGTACGTGAAATAATTTTTTTCACTTACATTTATTATAGTTTTCAAATTTTTTTGCATACATAAACTCTAAAATTTTCATTTTGTTGTGTTCATTTTGTTTACAAGAAAAGTGGGACAAGTTTGGATTTGAAAAAAAATCGAACATCCAAAATGGAAATGCACAAATTATGTGAGAGATAATTCCAAAAACTATCTGTGATTTTTAAGGATAGGCAAAAAGAGGGTTGTTTGGCTCGGGTTAAAATCCAACCACAAGTTAACTTGAGAATTTAATTTTTTCTACTCCTTGAAATTTTTGGATCATTAGGTTATTTGCATCTTCAACATTTTTCTAGCATGCATAACCACTTCATTTAAAACATTTTAGGGTCAATTACAAATCTCTTTCTTATCAAATTCTACCAAGCCAATAGGGGTTGTACTAGTGGAATTTCCCAAACATAGATTAAAAATCTTTGGAGTTCATTTTTAGTGCGTGATATAGTTTT
Source organism: Aristolochia californica (assembly GCF_029961685.1). Lineage (NCBI taxonomy): Eukaryota > Viridiplantae > Streptophyta > Magnoliopsida > Piperales > Aristolochiaceae > Aristolochia > Aristolochia californica. The sequence goes on from NW_027181826.1 coordinate 17,086,237, forward strand.
CTTCACTTACATTTATTATATTTTTCAAATGCTTTTGCAAACATAAACTCTAAAATTTTCGTTTTGTTGTGCACGTTTTGTTTACAATAAAAGTGGCACAAGTTTGGATATAAAAAAAAAATTGAACATCCAAAATGGAAATGCACAATTGCTGAGACAGATAATTCCAAAATGTATCTGTGATTTTTAGGGATCGGCAAAATGTGGGTTGTTTGGCTCTGGTAAATATCCAAACACACGTGAACTTGAGAATTTAATTTTTTTTACTCCTTGAAATTTTATGATCATTAGGTCATTTGCATCTTCGACATCTTTCTGGCATGCATATCCACCACATTTAAAACATGTTAGTATCAATTAGAAATCTCTTTCTTATTAAATTCCACCAAGCTATTAGGGTTGTACTAGTGGAATTACTGAAACATGGATAACAAATCTTTGGAGTTCATTTGCATCTTCTAATTTTTTTGGATACATAAACTGTAAAATTTTCATTTTGTTGTTAACGTTTTGTTTACGAGAAAAGTGGGAGAAGTTTGGACTTGAAAAAAAATTGAACATACAACATGGAAATGCACAAATGCTTAGAGAGATAATTCCAAAAAGTATCTGTGATTTTTAAGGATAGGCAAAATGTGGGTAGTTTGGCTATGGTAAATAACCAACGACACGTTAACTTGAGAATTTAACTTTTTCTACTCCTTGAAATTTTTGGATTGTTAGGTCGTTTGCATCTTCAACATGTTTCTAGCATGCATATTCTTCATATTTAAAACATGTTACGATCAATTAGAAATCTCTTTCTTATAAAATTCCACCAAGCCTTAAGGGATTGTACTAGTGGAATTTCCCAAACATGGATAACAAAACTTTGGAGTTCATTTTTAGTGCGTTGAATAATTTTCTCCACTTACATTTATTACAGTTTTTTGCATACATAAACTCTAAATTTCATTTTGTTGTGATCGTTTTGTTTACGTGAAAAGTGGGACAAATTTGGATTTAAGAAAAAAATAGAACATCCAAAATGGAAATCCACAAATGCTGAGAGAGATAATTCCATAAAGTAGCTGTGATTTTTAAGGATAGGCAAAAAGTTGGTTGTTTGGCTCTGGTAAATATCCAACCACACGTTAACTTGAGAATTCAAATTTTTCTACTCCTTGAAATTTTTTGATCTCTAGGTTATTTGCTTCTTCAACATGTTTCTGGCATGCCTATCCACCTCAATTCATACATGTTAGGATCAATTAGAAATCTCTTTCTTTTAGAATTCCACCAAGCCATTGGGGTTGTACTAGTGAAATTTCCCTAACATGGATAACAATACTTTTGAGTTAATTTTTAGTACGTGAAATAATTTTCTTCACTTACATTTATTATAGTTTTCAAATTTTTTTGCATATATAAACTCTAAAATTTTTCGTTTTGTTGTGAACGTTTTTTTTCGTGAAAAGAGGGACAAGTTTGGATTTGAAAAAATATTTTACATCCAACATGGAAATCCAAAAATGCTGAGAGAGATAATTCCAAAAAGTATCTGCGATTTTTAAGGATAGGCAAAAAGTGGGTTGTTTGGCTCTGGTAAAAATCCAACTACACGTTACCCTAAGAATTTAATTTTTTCTACTCTTTTAAATTTTTGGATTATTAGGTCATTTGCATCTTCAACATATTTCTAGCATATCCACCACATTTAAAACGTGCTAGGATTGATTAGAAATCTCTTTCTAACAAAATTCCACCAAGCCATTAGGGGTTGTACTAGTGGAATTTCCCGAACACGGAGAACAAAACGTTGGAGTTCCTTTTTAGTGCGTGAAATAATTTTATTCACTTACATTTATTATAGTTTTCAAATTTTTTGCATACATAAACTCTAATATTTTCATTTTGTTGTGATCGTTTTGTTTACGAGAGAAATGGGACAAGTTTGGATTTGACAAAGAAATTGAACCGCCAAAATGGAAATGCCCAAATGCTGAGAGAGATAATTCCAAAAAGTATCTATGATCTTTAAGGATAGGTAAAAATTGGGTTGTTGGGCTCTGGTACATATCCAACCACACGTTAACATGAGAATTTAATTTTTTCTTCTCCTTGAAAATTTTGGATCATTAGGTCATTTGCATCTTCAAAATGTTTCTAGCATGCACATCCACCACATTTAAAACATGTTAGGATCAATTAAAAATCTCTTTCTTATAAAATTCCACCAAGCCATTAAGGGTTGTACTAGTGGAACTTCTCAAACATAGAAAAAGAAACTTGGGAGTTCATTTTTAGTGCTTGAAATAATTTTCTTCACTTACATTTATTATAGTTTTCTAATTTTTTTAATACGTTAACTCTAAAATTTTCATTTTGTTGTTATCCTTTTGTTTACGAGAAAAGTGGGACCAGTTTAGATTTGATAAAGAAATTGAACAACCAAAATGGAAATGCACAAATGCTGAAAGAGATAATTCCAAAAAAGATATGTAATTTTTAAGGATAGGAAAAAAGTGGGTTGTTTGGCTCGGGTAAATATCCAACCACACGTTAACTTGAGAATTTAATTTTTTCAACTCCTTGAAATTTTTGGATCATTAGGTCATTTGCATCTTCAACTTGTTTCTGGCATGCAAATCCAACTCATTTAAAACATGTTAGAATCAATTAGAAATCTCTTTCTTATAAAATTCCACCAAGCCATTAGGGTTGTACTAGTGGAATTTCCCAATCATGGATAACAAAAGTTTGGAGTTCATTTTTAGTCCTTGAAATAATTTTCTTCACTTAAATTTATTATTGTTTTCAAATATTTTGGCATACATAAACTCTAAAATTTTGTTTTTTTGTGATCGCTTTGTTTACAAGAAAAGTGGGAAGGGTTTGCATTTTAAAAAAGAGTTGAACATCCAAAATGGAATTGCACAAATGCTGAGAGATATAATTCCAAAAAGTATCTATGATTTTTAAGGATAGGCAAAAAGTAGGCTGTTTGGCTCTTCTAAATATCCAACCATATGTTAACTTGAGAATTTAATGTTTTCAACTCCTTGAATTTTGTGGATCATTAGGTCATTTGACTCTTCAACTTGTTTTTGGCACGTATATCCACCACATTTAGAACATGTTGGGATCAATTAGAAATCTCCTTCTTATAAAATTCGACCAAGCTATAAGGGGTTGCACTAGTGGAATTTCCCAAACATGGATAACAAAACTTTGGAGTTAATTTTTAGTGCATGAAATAATTTCCTTCACTTACATTTATTAGAGTTTCCAAATTTTTTTGCATACATAAAATCTAAAATTTTCATTTTGTTGTGATCGTTTTGTTTACAAGAAAAGTGGGACAAGTTTGGATTAGAAAAAAAAATTGAACATCCAAAATGGAAATGCATAAATGGTAAGAGAGATAATTCCAAAAAGTATCTGTGATTTTTAAGGAAAGACAAAAAGTGGGTTGTTTGGCTCTGGTAAATATCCAACCACACGTTAACTTGAGAATTTAATGTTTTCTACTCCTTAAAATTTTTGGATCATTAAGTCATTTGCATCTTCAACATGTTTTTGGCATGCATATCCACCACATTTAAAACATGTTAGGATCAATTAGAAATCTCTTTCTTATAAAATTCCACCAAGCTATTAGGGGTTGTACTAGTGGAATTTCTCAAACATGGATAACAAAACTTTGGAGTTCATTTTTAGTGCGTGAAATAATTTTCTTCACATACATTTATTATAGTTTTCAAAAAATTTTGCATACATAAACTCTAAAATTTTCATTTTGTCGTGATCCTTTTGTTTACGTGAAAAGTGGGAGAAGTCTGGATTTGAAAAAAATTGAACATCCAAAATGGAAAAGCACAAATGCTGAGTGAGATAATTCCAAAAAGTATCTGTGATTTTTAAGGATCGGGTAAAAGTGGGTTGTTTGGCAACGGTAAATATCCAACCACACGTTAACTTCAGAATTTAATTTTTTCAACTCCTTGAAAATTTTGGATCATTAGGTCATTTGCATCTTCAACATGTTTTCTGGCATGCATATCCACCACATTTAAAACATGTTAGGATTAATTAGAAATCTCTTTGTTATAAAATTCCACCAAGCTATTTGGGGTTGTACTTGTGGAATTTCCCAAACATGGATAACAAAACTTTGGGGTTCATTTTTAGTGCGTGAAATAATTTTCTTCACTTACATTTATTATAGTTTTCAAATTTTTTTTGCATACATAAACTCTAACATTTTCATTTTGTTGTGATCATTTAGTTTACAAGAAAAGTGGGACTAGTTCGGATTTGAAAAAAAAATAAGACATCCAAAATGTAAATGCACAAATGATGACCGAGATAATTCCATAAAGTATCTTTGATTTTTAAGGATAGGCAAAAAGTGGGTTGTTTGGCTCCAGTAAATATCCAACCACACGTTAACTTAAGAATTTAATTTTTTCTCCTCCTTGAAATTTTTGGATCATTAGGTCATTTGCATCTTCAACATGTTTCTAGGATAAATATCCACCACATTTAAAACATGTTAGGATCAATTAGAAATCTCTTTCTTTTATAATTTGACCAACCTATCAACGGTTATACAAGTGGAATTTCCCAAACATGGATAATAAACTTTGGAGTTCATTTTTAGTGCGTGAAATAATTTTCTTTACTTAAAGTTATTATTGTTTTCAAAATTTTTTGGATACATAAACTTAAAAATTTTCATTTTGTTGTGATCGTTATGTTTACGAGAAAAGTGGGACAAGTTTGGATTTGAAAAAAAATTAAACTTCCTAAAAGGAAATGCACAAATGCTGAGAGAGGTAATTCCAAAAAGTATCTATGATTTTTAAGGGTAGGCAAAAAGTGGGTTGTTTGGTTCTGGTAAATATCCAACCACACGTTAACTACAGAATTTAATTTTTTCTACTTGAAATTTTTGGATGATTAGGTCATTTGCAACTTCAACATGTTTCTGGCATGCATATCCACCGCATTTAAAACATGTTAGGATCAATTATAAATCTCATTCTTTTAAAATTCCACCAAGCCATTAGGGTTTGTACTAGTGGAATTTCCCAAACATGGATAACAAAATTTTGGAGTTCATTTTTAGTGCGAGAAATAATTTTCTTGACATACATTTATTATAGTTTTCAAAATTTTTTGCATACATAAAAACTAAAATTTTAACTTTGTTGTGATCATTTTGTTTACGAGAAAAGAAGGACAAGTTTGGATTTGAAAAAAATGGAAATGCACAAATGCTGAGAGAGATAATTCCAAAAAGAATCGAAGATTTTTAAAAATAGGCAAAAAGTAGGTTGTTTGGCTCTGGTAAATATTCAACCACACGTCAACTTAAGAATTTCTTTTTTTTTACTCCAATTTTTTGGATCATTCGGTCATTTGCATCTTCAACTTGTTTCTGGCATGCAAATCCACCAAATTTAAAACATGTTAGGATCAATTAGACTCTTTCTTATAAAATTCCACCAAGCCATTAGGGGTTGTACTATTGGAGTTTCCCAAACATGGATAACAAAACTTTGGAGTTCATTTTTAGTGCGTAAAATAATTTTCTTCACTTACATTTATTATAGTTTTCAAATTTTTTTTGCATACATAAACTCTAACATTTTCATTTTGTTGTGATCATTTAGTTTACGAGAAAAGTGGGACTAGTTCGGATTTGAAAAAAAAATAAGACATCCAAAATGTAAATGCACAAATGATGACCGAGATAATTCCATAAAGTATCTTTGATTTTTAAGGATAGGCAAAAAGTGGGTTGTTTGGCTCCAGTAAATATCCAACCACACGTTAACTTAAGAATTTAATTTTTTCTCCTCCTTGAAATTTTTGGATCATTAGGTCATTTGCATCTTCAACATGTTTCTAGGATAAATATCCACCACATTTAAAACATGTTAGGATCAATTAGAAATCTCTTTCTTTTATAATTTGACCAACCTATCAACGGTTATACAAGTGGAATTTCCCAAACATGGATAATAAACTTTGGAGTTCATTTTTAGTGCGTGAAATAATTTTCTTTACTTAAAGTTATTATTGTTTTCAAAATTTTTTGGATACATAAACTTAAAAATTTTCATTTTGTTGTGATCGTTATGTTTACGAGAAAAGTGGGACAAGTTTGGATTTGAAAAAAAATTAAACTTCCTAAAAGGAAATGCACAAATGCTGAGAGAGGTAATTCCAAAAAGTATCTATGATTTTTAAGGGTAGGCAAAAAGTGGGTTGTTTGGCTTTGGTAAATATCCAACCACACGTTAACTACAGAATTTAATTTTTTCTACTTGAAATTTTTGGATGATTAGGTCATTTGCAACTTCAACATGTTTCTGGCATGCATATCCACCGCATTTAAAACATGTTAGGATCAATTATAAATCTCATTCTTTTAAAATTCCACCAAGCCATTAGGGTTTGTACTAGTGGAATTTCCCAACCATGGATAACAAAATTTTGGAGTTCATTTTTAGTGCGAGAAATAATTTTCTTGACATACATTTATTATAGTTTTCAAAATTTTTTGCATACATAAAAACTAAAATTTTAACTTTGTTGTGATCATTTTGTTTACGAGAAAAGAAGGACAAGTTTGGAATTGAAAAAAAAATTGAACATCCAAAATGGAAATGCACAAATGCTGAGAGAGATAATTCCAAAAAGAATCGAAGATTTTTAAAAATAGGCAAAAAGTAGGTTGTTTGGCTCTGGTAAATATTCAACCACACGTTAACTTAAGAATTTCTTTTTTTTTACTCCAATTTTTTGGATCATTCGGTCATTTGCATCTTCAACTTGTTTCTGGCATGCAAATCCACCAAATTTAAAACATGTTAGGATCAATTAGAAATCTCTTTCTTATAAAATTCCACCAAGCCATTAGGGGTTGTACTATTGGAGTTTCCCAAACATGGATAACAAAACTTTGGAGTTCATTTTTAGTGCGTAAAATAATTTTCTTCACTTACATTTATTATAGTTTTCAAATTTTTTTTGCATACATAAACTCTAATATTTTCATTTTGTTGTGATCATTTAGTTTACGAGAAAAGTGGGACTAGTTCGGATTTGAAAAAAAAATAAGACATCCAAAATGTAAATGCACAAATGATGACCGAGATAATTCCATAAAGTATCTTTGATTTTTAAGGATAGGCAAAAAGTGGGTTGTTTGGCTCCAGTAAATATCCAACCACACGTTAACTTAAGAATTTAATTTTTTCTCCTCCTTGAAATTTTTGGATCATTAGGTCATTTGCATCTTCAACATGTTTCTAGGATAAATATCCACCACATTTAAAACATGTTAGGATCAATTAGAAATCTCTTTCTTTTATAATTTGACCAACCTATCAACGGTTATACAAGTGGAATTTCCCAAACATGGATAATAAACTTTGGAGTTCATTTTTAGTGCGTGAAATAATTTTCTTTACTTAAAGTTATTATTGTTTTCAAATTTTTTTGGATACATAAACTTAAAAATTTTCATGTTGTTGTGATCGTTATGTTTACGAGAAAAGTGGGACAAGTTTGGATTTGAAAAAAAATTAAACTTCCTAAAAGGAAATGCACAAATGCTGAGAGAGGTAATTCCAAAAAGTATCTATGATTTTTAAGGGTAGGCAAAAAGTGGGTTGTTTGGCTCTGGTAAATATCCAACCACACGTTAACTACAGAATTTAATTTTTTCTACTTGAAATTTTTGGATGATTAGGTCATTTGCAACTTCAACATGTTTCCGGCATGCATATCCACCGCATTTAAAACATGTTAGGATCAATTATAAATCTCATTCTTTTAAAATTCCACCAAGCCATTAGGGTTTGTACTAGTGGAATTTCCCAAACATGGATAACAAAATTTTGGAGTTCATTTTTAGTGCGAGAAATAATTTTCTTGACATACATTTATTATAGTTTTCAAAATTTTTTGCATACATAAAAACTAAAATTTTAACTTTGTTGTGATCATTTTGTTTACGAGAAAAGAAGGACAAGTTTGGATTTGAAAAAAAAATTGAACATCCAAAATGGAAATGCACAAATGCTGAGAGAGATAATTCCAAAAAGAATCGAAGATTTTTAAAGATAGGCAAAAAGTAGGTTGTTTGGCTCTGGTAAATATTCAACCACACGTTAACTTAAGAATTTCTTTTTTTTTACTCCAATTTTTTGGATCATTCGGTCATTTGCATCTTCAACTTGTTTCTGGCATGCAAATCCACCAAATTTAAAACATGTTAGGATCAATTAGAAATCTCTTTCTTTTAGTTTACGATAAAAATGGGAGAGAGAAAAACTCAAGTTTGGATTTGATAAAAAAATTGAACATCCAAAATGGAAATGCACAAATGCTGAGAGAGATAATTCCAAAAAGTATCTGTGATTTTTAAGGATTGTAAACTCTTTTAGTTTTTTATATATTGGGTTTTGCAAACATCAGAAGTGGGGGCAAGGCATTTTTAACAGAGTGTTGACTCCCAAACCATAAGTCATTTATAACAAAAATTATAGCCGTTACACATCATTAATCGATCAAAATATTTACGATGATCTATGATTGTTAGGTTCGCTTTTTTTAAAATAGCCAAAAAGTGGGATGTTTGGCTTTGGTAAATATCCCATCGCACGTTAACTTGAGAATTTAATTTCTTCTACTCCTTGAAATTTTTAGATCATTAGGTCATTCGCATCTTCAACATGTTTTGGGCATGCTTATCCACCACATTTAAAACATGTTTGGATCAATTCGAAATCTCTTTCTTATAAAATTCCACCAAGCTATTAGGGGTTGTACTAGTGGAATTTTCCAAACATGGATAACAAAACTTTGGTGTTCGTTTTTTTAGCGTGAAATAATTTGCTTCACTTACATTTATATTAGTTTTCAAATTTTTTTTGCCTACATAAACTCTAAAATTTTCATTTTGTTGTGATCTATTTGCCTAATCTTTTTGTTTATGAGAAAAATCGGAGAGTGAAAACTCAAGTTTGGATTTGAAAAAAAATTGAACATCCAAAATGGAAATGCACAAATGCTGAGAGAGATAATTCCCCAAAGTATTTGTTATTTTTAAGGATTGTAAACTCTTTTAGATTTTTATATATTGGGTTTTGCAATCATCGGAAGTGGGGGCATGACATTTTTAACTGAGGGTTGTCTCCCAAACCATAAGTCATTTCTAACAAAATTATAGCCGTTACACATCATTAAACGATCAAAACATTTACAATGATCTATGATTGTTAGGTCCACTTTTTGTAAAATACGCAAAAAGTGGGTTGTTTGGCTCTTGTACATATCCCAACGCACGTTAACTTGCGAATTTAATTTTTTTTACACCTTGAAATTTTTGGATCATTAGGTCATTTGCATCTTCAGCATGTTTTTGGCATGAATATCCACCACATTTAAAACATTTTATGTTCAATTAGAAATCTCTTTCTTATAAAATTCTGCCAAGCTATTAGGGGTTGTACTAGTGGAATTTCCCAAACATGGATAAAAAAACTTTGGTGTTCATTTTTAGTGCATGAAATAATTTTCTACACTTACATTTATTATAGTTTTCAAAAACATTTCCCATACATAAACTCTAAATTTTGTTTTTGTTGTGATCTATTTTCCAAATCTTTTTTTTTATGAGAAAATGGGAGAGTGAAAACTCAAGTTTGGATTTGAAAAAAAATTGAACATCCAAAATGGAAATGCACAAATGCTGAAAGAGATAATTCCATAAAGTATATGTGATTTTTAAGGATTGTAAACTCTTTTAAGTTTTTATATATTTGGTTTTACAATCATCAAAAGAGAAGGGAGGGGTGTGTGTGTGTGTGTGTGTGTGTGTGTGTGGGGGGGGGGGGGGGGGGGGGGGGGGGGGGGGAGGGGTGTTTGGGGGAATCGAGTCATTTTTAAACTGAGTGTTGACTCCTAAACCATAAGTCATTTCTAAAAAAATATAGCCGTTACACATCATTAATCGGTAAAAACATTTACGATGATCTATGTTTGTTAGGTCCGCTTTTTGTAAAATAGGCAAAAAGTGGGTTGTTTGGTTCTGGTAAATATCCCTCCGCACATTAACTTGAGAATTGAAAACTTTTGTGTTCATTTTTAGTGCAAGAAATAATTTTCTTCACTTACATTTATTATCATTTTCAAATATTTTTACATACATGAACTCTAAAATTTTCATTTTTTTGTGATCTATTTGCCTTATCTTTTTGTTTACGTGAAAAATGAGAGAGTGGAAACTCAAGTTTGGATTTGAAAAAAAATGAACATCCAAAATGGAAATGCACAAATGCTAAGAGAGATAATTCCAAAAAGTATCTATGATTTTTAAGGATTCTAAACTCTTCTAGTTTTTTATATATTGGGTTTTGCTATCATCGAAAGAGGCGGGCGAGGCATTTTTACATGAGTGTTGACTCCCAAACCATAAGTCATTATTAACAAAAATTATTGCCATTACACATCATTAATCGATCAAAACATTTAAGATGATCTATGATTGTTGTGTCTGCTTTTTGTAAAATTGGCAAAAAGTGGTTGTTTGGCTCTAGTATATATCCCACTGCACGTTAACTTGAGAATTTAATTTTTTCTACTCCTTGAAAATTTTGTATCATTAGGTCATTTGCATCTTCAACATGTTTCTGGCATGCATATCCACCACATTTAAAACATGTTAGGATCAATTAGAAATCTCTTTCTTATAAAATTCCACCAACCTATTAGGGGTTGTAATAGTGGAATTTCCCAAACATGGATAACAAAACTTTGGTGTTCATTTTTAGTGCGTAAAATAATTTTCTTCACATACATTTATTATAGTTTTCAATTTTTTTTGCCTACATAAACTCTAAAATTTTCATTTTGTGATCTATTTGCCTTATCTTTTTGTTTTTCGAGAAAAAATGGGAGCCTGAAAACACAAGTTTGGATTTGAAAAAATATAGAACGTCCAAAATGGAAATTTACAAATGCTGAGAGAGATAATTCTAAATAGTATCTACAATTTTTAAGGATTGTAAAATCTTTTAGTTGTTTATATATTGGGTTCTGCACTCATCGGAAGAGGTATTTTTCACTGAGTGTTGACTCCCAAACCATAAGTCATTTCTAACAAAAATTATAGCCATTACACATCATTAATCAATCAAAACATTTACGATGATCTATGATTGTTAGGTCCACTTTTTGTAAAATAGGCAAAAAGTGGGTTGTTTGGCACTAGTAAGTATCCCACCGGACGTTAACTTGAGAATTTAATTTTTTGGACCCCTTGAAATTTTTGGATCATTAGGTCATTTGCATATTCAACATGTCTCTGGTATACATATCCACCACATTTAAAACATGTTAGGATCATATAGAAATCTTTTTCTTAAAAAATTTCACCAAGCTATTAAGGGTTGCACTTGTGGAATTTCCCAAACATGGATAACAAAACATTGATGTTCATTTTTAGTGCATGAAATAATTTTCTTCACTTACATTTATTATACTTTTCAAATTTTTTTGTATACATAAACTCTCAAATTTTCATTTTTTTGTGATCTATTTGCCTTATCTTTTTATTTACGAGAAAAAAGAGAGTGAAAACTCAAGTTTGCTGTTGAAAAAAAATAGAACATCCAAAATGGAAATGCACAAATGCTGAGAGAGATAATTCCAAGAAGTATCTGTGATTTTTAAGGATTGTAAACTCTTTTAGTTTTTTATATATTTGGTTTTGAAATCATCGGAGGAGGGGGGGCGAAGAATTTTTAACAGAGTGTTGGCTCCCAAAACATAAGTCATTTCTAAAAAAAATTATAGCAATTACATACCAATAATCGATCAAAACATTTACGATGATCTATGATTGTTAGGTCCACTTTTTGTAAAATAGGCAAAAAGTAGGTTGTTTGGCTCTTGTAAATATTCCACTGCACGTTAACTTAAGAATTTAATTTTTTCTACTCCGTGAAATTTTTGGATCATTAGGTCATTTGCATCTTGAACATGTTTCTAGCTTGCATATCCACTCCATTTAAAACATGTTAGGATCAATTAGAAATCTCTTTCTTAAAATTCCACCAAACTATTTGGGGTTGTACTAGTTGAATTTCCAAAACATGGATAACAAAACTTAGGTGTTTATTTTTAGTGCGTGAAATAATTTTCTTCACTTACATTTATTACAGTTTTCAAATTTTTTTGCATACATAAACTTTAAATTTTTCATTTTGTGATGATCTATTTGCCTTATCTTTTTGTTTATCAGAAAAATGGGAGAGTGAAAACTAAAGTTTGGATTTGAAAAAAAAATTGAACATCCAAAGTGAAAATGTACAAATGCTGAGAGAGATAATTCAGAAAAGTATCTATGATTTTTAAGGATTGTAAACTCTTTTAGTTTTTTATATATTGGGTTTTGCTATCATCAGAAGAGGGGGGCAAGGCATTTTTAACAGAGTGTTGACTCCCAAACCATAAGTCATTTCTAACAAAAATTATTGCCGTTACACATCATTAATCGATCAAAACATTTACGATGATCAATGATTTTTGAGGTCCGCTTTTTGTAAAATAGGCAAAAAGTGGGTTGTTTGGCTCAAGTAAATATCCCACTGCACGTTAACATGATAGTTTAATTTTTTCTACTCCATGAAATTTTTGGATCATTAGGTCATTTGAATCTTCAACATGTTTATGGCATGCATATCCACCACATTTAAAACATGTTAGGATCAATTAGAAATCTCTTTCTTATAAAATTCCACCAAGCTATTAGGGGTTGTACTAGTGGAATTTCCAAAAACATGGATAACAAAACATTGATGTTCATTTTAGTGCATGAAACTATTTTCTTCACTTATATTTATTTAGTTTTCAAATTGTTTTGCATACAGAAACACTCAAATTTTCATTTTGTTGTGATCTATTTTCCTTATCTTCTTATTTACGAGAAAAAAGGGAGAGTGAAAACTCAAGTTTGGATTTGAGAAAAAATTGAACATCCAAATTGGAAATGCAAACATGCTGAGAGAGATAATTCCAAAAAGTATCTGTGATTTTTAAGGATTGTAAACTCTTTTAGTTCTTTATATATTGGGTTTTGCAATCATCGGAAGAGGGGGGCGACGAATTTTTAACAGAGTGTTGACTCCCAAACCATAAGTCATTTCTAACAAAAATTATAGCTGTTACACATCATTAATTGATCAAAAAATTTATGATTATCTAAGATTGTTACATCTGCTTTTTGTAAAATAGGCAAAAAGTGGGTTGTTTGGCTTTAGTAAATATCCCACTGTACATTAACTTGAGAATTTAATTTTTTCTACACCTTGAAATTATTGAATCATTAGGTCATTTGCATCTTCAACATGTTTCTGGCATGCATATACACCACATTTAAAAAAACTTAGGATCAATTAGAAATATCTTTCTTATAAAATTCAACTTAGCAATTAGGGGTTGTACTAGTCGAATTTCCCAAACATGGATAAGAAAACTTTGGTGTTCAATTTTAGTGTGTGAAATAATTATCTTTACTTACATTTATTATATTTTTCAAATTTTTTGAATACATAAACTCTAAAATTTTCATTTTGTTGTGATCTAATTGCCTTATCTTTTTTTTTACCAAAAAAATGGAAGAGTGAAAATTCAATTATGGATTTGACAAAAAATTGAACATCCAAAAAGGAAATGCACAAATGCTGAGAGAGATAATTCCAAAAAGTATTTATGATTTTTAAGGATTGTAAAATCTTTTTGTTTTTTATATATTGGGTTTTGCAATCATCGAAAGATGGGGGACAAGACATTTTTAACAGAGGGTTGTCTCCCAAACCATAAGTCATTTCTAACAAAAATTATTGGCTTTACACATCATTAATCAATCAAAACATTTATGACGATCTATGATTGTGAGGTCCGCTTTTTGTAAAATAGGCAAAAAGTAGGTTGTTTGACTCTTTTAAATAACCCACGGCACGTTAACTTCAAAATTTTATTTTTTCTACTCCTTGAAATTTTAAGATCATTAAGTCATTTGCATCTTCAACAAGTTTCTGGCATGCATATCCACCACATTTAAAATATGTTAGGATCAATTAGAAATCTCTTTCTTATAAAATTCCTCCAAGCTATTAGGAATTGTACTAGTGGAATTTTCCAAACATGCATAACAAAACTTTTGTGTTCATTTTTAGTGGAAAAAATAGTTTTCTTCACTTACATTTATTATAGTTTTCAAATTTTTTTGCATACATAAACTCTCAAATTTTAATTTTGTTATGAACTTTTGGCCATATGTTTTTGTTTCCAGAAAAATAGGAGAGTGAAAACTCAAGTTTGGATTTGAAAAAATATTTAACATCCAAAATGGAAATGAAAAAATGGTGAGCGAGATAGTTCCAAAAATTATCTGTGATTTTTAACGATTGTATACTATTTTAGTATTTTATATATTTGGTTTTGCAATCATCGGAAGAGTGGGGGCGAGGCATTTTTAACAGTGTTGACTCCCAAACCATAAGTCATTTCTAACAAAAACTATACCTGTTACACACCATTAATTGATCAAAACATTTACGATGATCTATTATTGTTAGGTCCTCTTTTTGTATAATAGGCAAAAAGTGGGTTGTTTGGCTCTGGTAAATATACCCACTGCACGTTAACTTGAGAATTTAATTTTTTCTACTCCTTGAAATATTTGGATCATTAGGTCATTTTCATCTTCAACATGTTTCTGGAATGCATATCCATCACATTTAAAACATGTTAGGATCACTTAGAAATCTCTTTCTTATAAAATTCCGCCAAGCTATTAGGGGTTGTGCTAGTGGAATTTCCAAAACATGGATCAAAAAACTTTGGTGTTTATTTTTTGAGCATGAAATAATTTTCTTCACTTACATGTATTATAGTTTTCAAATGTGTTTGCATACATTAACTCTAAAATTTTCATTTTGTTGTGATCTATTTGCCTTCTCTTTTTGGTTACGAGAAAAATGGGAGTGAGAAAACTGAATTTTCGATTTGAAAAAAAAATTGAACATCCAAAATAGAAATTCACAAATTCTGAGAGAGATAATTCCAAAAATTATAGGTGATTTTTAAGTATTTTAAACTCTTTTAGTTTTTCATATATTGGGTTTTTCAATAATCGGAAGAGGGGGGCGAGGCAATTTTAACCGAGTGTTGACTCCCAAACCATAAGTCATTTCTAACAAAAAATATAGCCGTTACACACTATTAATCGATCAAAACATTTATGATGATCTATAATTGTTAGGTCTACTTTTTTTAAAATAGGCAAAAAGTGGGATGTTTGGCTCTGGTAAATATCCTACCGCATGTTAACTTGAGCATTTAATTTTTTCTACTCCTTGAAATTTTTGGATCATTAGGTCATTTGAATCTTCAACATGTTTTTGACATGCATATCCACCACATTTAAAACATGTTAGGATCAATTAAAAATCTCTTTCTAAGAAAATTCCACCATGCGATTAGGGGTGGTACTAGTGGAATTTCCCAAACATGGATAACAAAACTTTGGTGTTCATTTTTTGTGCTTGAAATAATTTTCATCACTTACATTTATTATAGTTTTCAATTTTTTTTTGCATACATAAACTCTAAAATTTTCATTTTGTTATCATCTATTTGCCTTATCTTTTTGTTTACGAGAAAAATGGGAGTGTGAAAACTCAAGTTTTGATTTGAAAAAAAATTGAACATCCAAAATGGAAATGCACAAATGCTGAGAGAGATAATTCCAAAAAAGTATCTATGATTTTAATTATTTTAAACTCTTTTAGTTTTTTATATATTGGGTTTTGCAATCAAAGGAAGAGGGGGAACAGGCGCGGCATGCTTAATTGATTGTTGACTTGCAGACCATAAGTCATTTCTAAAAAAAATATATCGTTGGTACACTTCTCTAATCGATCAAAACATTTATGAAGATCTATGATTGTTAGGTCCATTTTTGTAAAATAGGCAAAAAGTGGGTTGTTTGGCTCTGGTAAATATCCCATCGCACGTTAACTTGAGAATTTAATTTTTTCTACTCCATGAAATTTTTGGATCATTACGTCATTTTCATCTTCAACATGTTTCTGGCATGCATATCCACTACATTTAAAACATGTTAGGAACAATTATAAATCTCTTTCTTATGAAATTCCACCAAGCTATTAGGGGTTGTACTAGTGGAACTTACCAAAAATGGATAACAAAACTTTGGTGTTCAGTTTAGTGCGTGAAATAATTTTCACACTTACATTTGTAATATTTTTCCATTTATTTTTGAATACATAAACTCTAAAATTTTCATTTTGTTGTGATCTATTTGCCTTATCATTTTTTTTACCAGAAAAATGGGAGAGTGAAAATTCAAGTTTGGATTTTTAAAAAAATTGAACATCCAAAATGGAAATGCACAAATAATGACAGAGATAATTCCAAAAAGTATCTGTGATTTTTAAGGATTTTAAACACTTTTAGTTTTTTATATATTGGGTTTTTCAATCATCAGTCATTTCTAAAAAAAATTATCGCCTTTACACATCATTAATCGATCAAAACACTTATGATGATCTATGATTGTTAGGTCCTTTCTTTGAAAAATAGGCAAAATGTGGGTTGTTTGGCTCTGGAAATATCCTTCCGCATGTTAACTTGAGAATTTAATTTTTTCTACTCCTTGAAATTTTTGGATCATTACGTCATTTGCGTCTTCAACATGTTTCTAGCATGCATATCTACCACATTTAAAACATGTTAGGATCAATTAGAAATCTCTTTCTTATAAAATTCCACCAAGCTATTAGGGGTTGTACGAGTTGAATTTACCAAACATGGATAAGGAAACTTTGGTGTTCATTTTTAGTGTGTGAAATAATTTTCTCACTTACATTTATAATAGTTTTCAATTTCTTTTTGCATACATAAAATCTAAAATTTTCATTTTGTTGTGATCTATTTGCCTTATCTTTTTGTTTACCTGAAAAATGGGAGAGCGAAAACTCAAGTTTGGATTTGAAAAAAAATTGAAAATCCAAAATTGAAATGCACAAATGCTGAGAGAGATAATTCCAAAAAGTATCTATGATTTTTAAGGATTTTAAACTCTTTATTTTTTTATATATTTGGTTTTGAAATAATCGGAAGAGGGCTGGGGGGGTGGGGGGTGCGGGGAGACATTTTTAACAAAGTGTTGGCTCCCAAAATATTAGTCATTTCTAACAAAAATTATAGCCGTTACTCACCATTAATCGATCAAAACATTTACATTGATCTATGAATTTTAGGTCATCTTTTTGTAAAATAGGCAAAAAGTGGGTTGTCTGGCTCTTGTAAATATCCCCCAGCACGTGAACTTGAGAATCTAATTTTTTCTACTCCTTGTAATTTTTGGATCATCAGGTCATTTGCATCTTGAACATGTTTCTTGATTTCATATCCACTACATTTAAAACATGTTAGGATTAATTAGAAATCTCTTTCTTATAAAACTCCACCAAGCTATTAGGGGTTGTACTAGTTGAATTTCCCAAACAAGGATAACGAAACTTTGGCGTTCATTTTTAGTGTGTGAAATAATTTTCTTCACTTATATTTATTATTGTTTTCAAATTTTTTTGCATACATAAACTCTAAAATTTTCATTTTGTTGTGATCTGTTTGCCTTAACTTTTTCTTTACTAGATAAATGGGAGAGTGAAAACACAAGTTTGGATTTGAAAAAAATTTGAACATCCAAAATGGAAATGCACAAATGTTGAGAGAGAAAGTTCCAAAAATTATCTATGATTTTTAAGGATTGTAAACTCTTTTAGTTTTTTATATATTGGGTTTTGCAATCATCTGTAGAGGGGGGTGTCATTTTTTACAGAGTGTTGACTCCCAAACCACAAGTCATTTCTAACAAAAATTATAGATAGTAGACATCATTAATCGATAAAAACATTTACGAAGATCTATGCTTGTTAGGTCTGCTTTTTGTTAAATAGGCAAAAAGTGGATTGTTTTGCTCTGGTAAATATGCCTCCGCACATTAACTTTAGAATTTAATTTTTTCTAATCTTCAAGTTTTTTGTATCATTAGGTCTTTTGAATCTTCAACATGTTTCTGGCATACATATCCACCACATTTAAAACATATTAGGATCAATTAGAAATCTCTTTCTTATAAAATTCCACCAAGCTATTAGGGGTTGTACTAGTTGTATTTTCCAAACATGGATAACAAAACTTTGGTGTTAATTTTTAGTGCGTGAAATACTTTTCTTCACTCACATTTATTATAGTTTTCAAATTTTTTAGCATACATAAAATTTTAAATTTTCATTTTGTTAAAATCTTTTTGCTTTTTCTTTTTGTTTATAAGAAAAATGGGAGAGTGAAAACTCAAGTTTGGATTTAAAAACAAATTGAACATCCAAAATGGAAATGCACAAATACTGACTGAGATAATTCCAAAAATTATTAGTGATTTTTAAGGATTGTAAACTCTTTTAGTGTTTTATATATTTTGTTTTGCACTCATCGAAAGAGGAGCGGGCAAGGCATTTTTAACAGAGTGTTGACTGCCAAAACATAAGTCATTTCTAAATAAAATTATCGCCGTTAGACATCATTAATCGATCAAAATATTTACTATGATATATGATTGTTAGGTCTGCTTTTTGTAAAATAGGCAAAAAGTGGTTTGTTTGGTTGTGTTACATATCCCACTATACGTTATCTTGAGACTTTAATTTTTTCTACTCCTAGAAATTATTGGACTATTAGGTCATTTGCATTTTCAACATGTTTCTGGCATGCATATCCACCACATTTAAAACATGTTAGGATCAATTAGAAATCTCTTTCTTATAAAATTTCACCAAGCTATTAGGGGTTGTACTAGTGGAATTTCTCAAACATGGATAACAAAACATTGATGTTCATTTTTAGTGCGTTAAAATAATTTTATTTACTTACATTTATTATAGTTTTCAAAATTTTTTGCATACATAAACTCTAAAATTTTCAATTTGTTGTGATCAATTTGCCTTATCTTTTCCTTTACGAGAAAAAACGAAGAGTGAAAACACAAGTTTGGATTTGAAATAAATTGAACATCCAAAATGGAAATGCACAAATGCTAAGTGAGATAATTCCAAAAAGTATCCGTGATTTTTAAGGATTGTAAACTCTTTTAGTTTTTAATATATTGGGTTTTGCAATCATCGGAAGACGTGGGCGGGCATTTTTAAAAGAGTGTTGACTCTCAAACCATAAATCATTTCTAAAAACAAATTATAGTCATTACACATCATTAATCGATCAAAAAATTTATGATTATCTATGATTGTTAGGTCTGCTTTTTGTAAAATAGGCAAAAAGTGGGTTGTTTGGCTCTTGTAAATATCCCACCACACGTTAACTTGAGACTTTATTTTTTTTCTACTCCATGAAATTATTGGATCATTAGGTCATTTGCATCTTCAACATGTTCCTGGCATGCATATCCTCCACATTTAAAACATGTTAGGATCATTTGGAAATCTCTTTCTTATAAAATTCCACGAAGCTATTCGGGGTTGTACTAGTGAAATTTCCCAAACATGGAAAAAGAAACTTTGGAGTTCATTTTTAGCGCGTGAACTAATTTTCTTCACTTACATTTATTATAGTTTTCAAATTTTTTTGCAAACATAAACTCTGAAATTTTCATTTTGTTTTGATCTATTTGCCTTATTTTTTTGTTTACCAACAAAATGGGAGAGTGAAAACATAAGTTTGGATTTGAAAAAAATTGAACATCCAAAATGGAAATGCACAAATGCTGAGAGAGATAATTCCAAAAAGTATCTATAATTTTTCAGAATTGTAAACTCTTTTAGTTTTTTATATATTGCGTTTCGCAATCATCCGAAGAGGAGACTAGGGGGGGCTTCATTTTTAACCGAGTGTTGACTCTCAAACCATAAGTCATTTCTAACAAAAATTATAGCCGTTACACATCATTAATCGATCAAAATTTTTTTGATTATCTATGATTGTTAGGTTCGCTTTTGTAAAATAGGCAAAAAGTGGGTTGTTTGTCTGTGGTAATTATCCCACCACACATTAACTTGAGAATTTTATTTTTTCTACTCTTTGAAAATTTTCAATCATTAGGTCATTTGCAACTTCAACATGTTTTTGGCATGCTAATCCACCGTATTTAAAACATATTAGGATCAATTAGAAATCTCTTTCTTATAAAATTCCACCAAGCTATTTGGGGTTGTTCTAGTGGAATTTTCCAAAATTGGATAACAAAACTTTGCTGTTCATTGTTAGTGCGTAAAATAGTTTTCTTCACTTACATTTTTTATATTTTTTAATTTTTTTGCATACATAAATGATAGATGCCAGATTCTGACATGAGAACTAGGTTAATTATAATAGAATAGCCCTTATAAATGTCTTATAGGTGGGTTTTTATCATTTTTCAAATGAAACGTGCATTTAATGAATTTGGTATTAATCACTGTCTATATTGCATATTTTTTCTCTCCTGAATTATATTTCGTTGCTTTTAGGGTTTATTTCTTCCTGAAATGATTTTTATGGATTCAATTATGGAATTTTAGGAGAATTTTGGTGGATAAGGAGATATTTACCAAAATGCCATTAGTGAAAGAGGGAGATTTTTAGGGTAACGGCGTTTTGAAAGAAGAGGGAGCTCGAGGGGAAAAACTCGGGGGGGGGGGGGGGGGGGGGGGGGGGGGGGGGGGGGGGGTTGACCGAAAAGAAGGGAGAAACAGGGGAGGCTGCTGACCGTTCGATGGGGAGACCCGAGAGGGCTCCCTCCGAACGGCGTTCGTCACCGTCGTCCACGACCATCCGGCAACCGAGAACAGACCTGAGGAGAGCTCGAGAGAGTCTCCATCACGGTGAGTTCGATGCTGCCATTCTCTACTTGCCAGGCCGAGAGGTGACCCGAGAGGGCTCCTCCGGGGCCGATTCCGCATTCCGACCATCCTCCGGCGTCGATTACCCATTTCCGACCATTTCCAAAGCTATTTCGACTCCGACCGAGACTCGAGAGAGCCGGTCAGAGGATTTTGGCTCCATTCCATCATCCGCCGCACCACCTCCATCCGTGGGTTTCTATCCCTCTTCGCCGGTGTCGTCTCTACCTCCGATCACTCGCTCTTGCAACCCGAAGCCATCAATTTCGGGAAATTGCAGCACCCATGAGAACGAGTCTGCTGCCTGAGCGAGAGGAAGGAGAAGGGGAGTAATCCGTCATTTTGGAATTTAATTTTCCTATAGTTTGAACTTAGGTTTTGAATGTTTATTAAATTTGCTTTGAGAATTAATGTTTATCAAATATTTGTTTTCCTTATATTTGACTAAATTAGATAATTAGGGTAGGATTGTAATCTAGGTTGGATTTTGGTATTTTAATCCGATTTCTATCTTTCACTCTATGCGCCCGAGAGGGGATAGACGCAAGGATTGAGAAATCGGATTCGTGGTTACGTGGCGCTCGAGAGAGGCACGTATCATGATAAAATCCAGAGTTGATAATTTTAGCATCATCATAATAGGAAATTGATTCTCTGCATTCTATTGTAATCCGATCTCTGTCAATAACTCTAGGCGCCCTAGAGGGGCTAGACGCAAGGATTGAGAATCTGGATTCATGGTTACGTGGCACTTGAGAGAGGCACATATCACGGTAAAATCCAGAGTAGACGTTTCCTGTTGCGCAAGTAGTTAATTAGATTATTGCTTGGTAATTTAGAACATAATTAGTGTTTAGTTCAGATTAATTCATCATATTAGGTTAGGCTAGTTGACTGAAGAATACAACAAATTCAGTCCTCCCTGTGGATATGACCCTCACTTCCCGCAAGATTACATGAACGATTCGTACGCTTGCAAGGTATAAAAGCCGATGTAAATAAATTTCACATCAATAAACTCTAAAATTATCATTTTTTGAGATCTTTTAGCCTTATCTTTTTGTTTACGGGAAAAATGGGAGAGTGAAAACTCACGTTTGGATTTGAAAAAACATTGAACATCGAAAATGGAAATGCACAAATACTGAGAGTGATAATTCCAAAGATTATCTATGATTTTTAAGGATTTTATAATCTTATTATTTTTTATATATTGGGTTTTGCAATCATCGGATGAGGGGGGGCGAGGCATTTTTAACTGAGTGTTGACTCCCAAACCATAAGTCATTTCTAAAAAAAAATATAACCGTTGAACATCATTAATCGATCAAAACCTTTACGATGATCTATGACTAATAGGTCCGCTTTTTGTAAAATAGGCAAAAAGTGGGTTGTTTGGCTCTAGTAAATATCCCACTGCACGTTAACTTGAGAATTTAATTTTTTCTACTCGAAATTTTGTGATCATTAGGTCGATTCCATCTTCAACATGTTTATGGCATGCAAATCCACCACATTTAAAACATATTAGGATCAATTAGAAATCTCTTTCTTATAAAATTCCACCAAGCTATACTAGAGGAATCTCCCAAACATGGATAACAAAACTTTGGTGTTCATTTTTAGTGCGTGAAATAATTTTCTTCACTTACATTTATTATAGTTTTCAATTTTTTGCATACATAAACTCTAAAATTTTCATTTGGTTGTGATCTATTTGCCTTATCTTCTTGTTTAGCATAAAAATGGGAGAGTGAAAACTCAAGTTTGGATTTGAAAAAAAAATTAACATCCAAAATGGAAATGCACAAATGCTGAGAAACATAATTCCCAAAAGTATCTGTGATTTTTAAGGACAGTAAACACTTTTAGTTTTTTATATATTGGGTTTTTCAATCCTCGAAAGAGGGGGGGGGAGGCATTTTTAACTTAGTGTTGACTCCCAAACCATAAGCCATTTCTAACAAAAATTATAGCCGTTACACATCATTAATTGATCAAAACATTTACTATGATCTATGATTGTTAGGTTCGCTTTTTGTAAAATAGGCAAAAAGTTGGTTGTTTGGCTTTAGTAAATATCCCACTGCACATTTACTTGAGAATTTATTTTTTTCAACTCCTTGAAATTTTTGGATCATTAGGTCATTTGCATCTTCAACATGTTTCTGGCATGCATATCCACCACATTTAAACATGTTAGGATCAATTAGAAATCTCTTTCTTATAAAATTCCACCAAGCTATTAGGGGTTGTACTTGTGGAATTCCCCAAATATGGATAACAAAAGATTAGTGTTCATTTTTAGTGTGTGAAATAATTTTCCTCACTTACATTTATTATTGTTTTCAAATGTTTTTTGCATACATAAACTCTGAAATTTTCATTTTTTTGTGATCTATTTGCCTTATCTTTTGTTTACATGAAAACTGGGATAGTGAAAACTCATGTTTGGATTTGAAAAAAAATTGAACATCCAAAAAGGAAGTGCACAAATTCTGAGAGAGATTATTCCAAAAAGTAAATAGGGGGGGGGGGGGGGGGGGGGTTTTGGGGTGGTTTGGGTGGGGAGGCACTTTTAACTGAGTCTTGACTCCCAAACCAAAATTGTTTTCTAACAAAAATTATAGCCGTTAGACATCATTAAAGCATCAAAACATTTACGATGTTATATGAATTTTAGGTACGCTTTTTATAAAATAGGCAAAAAGTGGGTTGTTTGGCTCTGGTAAATATCCCACCGCACGTTAACTTGACAATTTCATTTTTTCTAGTCCTTGAAATTTTTGGATCATTTAGTCATTTGCATCATCAACATGTTTCTGGCATGCATATCCACAACATTTAAAACATGTTAGGATCAATTAGAAATTTCTTTCTTATAAAATTCGACCAAGCTATTAGGGGTTGTACTAGTGGAATTTCCCAAACATGGATAACAAAACTTTGGTGTTCATTTTTAGTGTGTGAAATAATTTTCTTCACTTACATTTATTATAGTTTTCATTTTTTTTGCATACATAAACTCTAAAATTTTCATTATGTTGTGATCTATTTTCCTTATGTTTTTGTTTACAATAAAAATGGGAGAGTAAAAACTCAAGTTTGGATTTGAAAACAAATTGAACATCCAAAATGGAAATGCACAAATGCTGAGAGAGATAATTCTAAATAGTATCTGTGATTTTTAAGGATTTTAAACTCTTTTAGTTTTTTATATATTGGGTTTTGTAATCATCGGAAAAGGGGGACAAGGCATTTTTAACTGAGTGTTGTCTCCCAAACTATAAATCATTTCTAACAAAAAATTTAACCATTACACATCATTAATCGATCAAAACATTAGAGATGTTATATGATTGTTAGGTCTGCTTTTTTTAAATTAAGCAAAAAATTGGTTGTTTTGCTTTGGTAATTATCCCACCGCATGTTAACTTTAGAATTTAATTTTTTTTACTCCTTGAAATTTTTGGTCCATTAGCTCATTTGCATCTTCTACATGTTTTTGGCTTGCATACCCCCCACATTTAAAACATGTTAGTATCAATTACAAATATATTTCTTTTAAAATTCCACCAAGCTATTAGGGGTTGTACAAGTGGAATTTCCTAAACATGGATAACAAAACTTTGGTGTTCATTTTTAGTGCATGAAATAATTTTTTTCACTTACATTTATTATAGTTTTCAATTTTTTTTGCATACATAAACTCTGAAATTTTCATTTTATTGTAATCTATTTGTCTTATCTTTTTGTCTCCCAGAAAAATGGGAGAGTGAAAACTCAAGTTTGGATTTGAAAAAAAATTGAACTTTCAAAATGGAAAAGCACAACTGCCGAGAGAAATAATTCCAAAAAGTATCTGTGATTTTTAAGGATTGTCAACTCTTTTGTTTTTTATATATTGTGTTTTTGAATCATCGGAAGAGTGGGGCGAGGCATTTTTAACTGAGTGTTGACTGCCTAACCAAAAGTCAACTCTTTTAGTTTTTTATATATTGGATTTCGGAATCAACAAAAGAGGGGGGTGGGGGGGGGGGGGGGGGAGGTGGTGGGTGTGAGGTTTTTTTAACTGAGTGTTGACTCCTCAACCAAAAGTCATTTCTAACCAAAATTATAGCCGTTACACATCATTAATCGATCAAAACATTTACGATGTAATATGATTGTAAGGTCCACTTTTTGCAAAATAGGCAAAAAATGGGTTGTTTGGCTCTGGTAAATATCCCACCGCAAGTTAACTTGACAATTTCATTTTTTCTAGTCCTTGAAATTTTTGGATCATTCAGTCATTTGCATCATCAACATGTTTCTGGCATGCATATCCACCACATTTAAAACATGTTAGGATCAATTAGAAATCTCTTTCTTATAAAATTCGACCAAGCTATTAGGGGTTGTACTAGTGGAATTTCCCAAACATGGATAACAAAACTTTGGTGTTCATTTTTAGTGTGTGAAATAATTTTCTTCACTTACATTTATTATAGTTTTCAAATTTTTTTGCATACATAAACTCTAAAATTTTCATTATGTTGTGATCTTATCTTTTTGTTTCCCAGAAAAATGGGAGAGTGAAAACTCAAGTTTGGATTTGAAAAAAAATTGAACTTCCAAAATGGAAAAGCACAATTGTTGAGAGAAATAATTCCAAAAAGTATATGTGATTTTTAAGGATTGTCAACTCTTTTGTTTTTTATATATTGTGTTTTTGAATCATCGAAAGAGTGGGGAGAGGCATTTTTAACTGAGTGTTGACTGCCAAACCAAAAGTCAACTCTTTTAGTTTTTTATATAATGGATTTCGGAATCAACAAAAGAGGGGGGGGGGGGGGGGTGAGGCATTTTTAACTGAGTGTTGACTCCTCAACCAAAAGTCATTTCGAACCAAAATTATAGCCGTTACACATCATTAATCGATCAAAACATTTACGATGTTATATGATTGTTAGGTCCACTTTTTGCAAAATAGGCAAAAAGTGGGTTGTTTGGCTCTCGTAAATATCCCACCGCACTTTAACTTGACAATTTCATTGTTTCTAGTCCTTGAAATTTTTGGATCATTTAGTCATTTGCATCTTCATTATGTTTCTAGCATGCATATCCACATTTCAAACATGACAGGATCAATTAGAAATATTTTTCTTATAAAATTCCACCAAGAAATTAGGGGTTGTACTAGTGGAATTTTCCAAACATGGATAACAAAACATTGGTGTTCATTCTTTGTGCGTGAAAAAAAATTTCACTAACATTTATTATAGTTTTAAAATTTTTTTTGCATACATAAACCCAAAAAATTTCATTTTGTTGTGATCTATTTGCCTTATCTTTTTATTTACCTAAAAAAAGGGAGAGAAAACTCAAGTTTGGATTTGAACAAAAATTGAATATCGAAAATTGAAATGCACAAATGTTGAGAGTGATAATTCCAAAAATTATCTGTGATTTTTAAGGATTGTAAAATCTTTAAGTTTTTTATATATTGGATTTTGAAATATTCGGAAAGGGGGGGGGCGAGGCATTTTTTATTGAGTGTTGACTCCTAAACCATAAGTAGTTTATATAAAAAATTATAACCGTTACTCATTATTAATCGATCAAAACATTACGATGATCTATGATTGTTAGGTCCACTTTTTGTAAAATAGGCAAAAAGTGGGTTGTTTGGCTCTGGGAAATATCCCACCGCACGTTAACTTGAGAATTTAATTTTTTCTACTCTATGAAATTTTTGGATCATAAGGTCATTTGCATCTTCAACATGTTTCAGGCATGCATATCCACCACATTTAACACATGTTAGGATCAATTATAAATCTCTTTCTAATAAAATTCCATCAAGCAATTAGGGATTGTACTAGTGGAATTTCCCACACATGGATAACAAAACTTTGGTGTTCATTTTTAGTTCGTGAAATCATTTTCTTCACATACATTTATTATATTTTTCTAATTTTTTGCATACATAAACTCTATATTTTTCATTTTGTTGTGATCTATTTGGCATATCTTTTTGTTTACCAGAAAAATGGGAGCATGAAAACTCAAGTTGGGATTTGAAAAAAAGTTGAACATCCACATTGGAAATGCGAAAATGTTGAGAGATATAATTAAAAAAAGTACCTGTGATTGCTAAGGATTGTGAAATATTTTTGTTTTTCATATATGGGGTTTCGAAATAGACGGAAGAGGGGACCCGCGAGGCATTTTTAACTGAGTGTTGACTCTCGAACCAAAAGTCATTTCTAACAAAAAATATATCCGTTACACATCATTAATTGATCCAAATATTTACGATGATATATAATTGTTAGCTCCGCTTTTTGTCAAATAGGCAAAAAGTTGTATGTTTGGCTCTGGTCAATATCCTACCGTACGTTCACTTGAGAATTTAATTTTTTCTACTCCTTGAAATTTATGGATCATTAGCTTATTTGCAATTTCAACATGTTTTTGGCATGCATACCCACCACATTTAAAACATGTTAGGAACAATTAGAAATCTCTTTCTTATAAAATTCCACCAAGGTATTAGGGGATGTAGTAGTGGAATTTCCCAAACATGGATAACAAAACATTGGTGTACATTTTTAGTGCGTGAAATAATTTTCTTCACTTACGTTTATTACAGTTATCAATTTTTTTTGCATACATAAACTCTAAAATTTTCATTTCGTTGTGATCTATTTGCCTTATCTTTTTGTTTACCAGAAAAATGGGAGAGTGAAAACTCAAGTTTGGATTTGAAAAAAAATTGAACATCCAAAATTGAAATGCACAAATGCTGAGAGAGATAATTCCAAAAATATCTTTGACTTTTAAGGATTGTAAACTCTTTAGTATTTTATATATTGGATTTTGTAATCATCAGAAGAGGGGGGTCGAGGCATTTTTAACTGAGTGTTGACTCCTAAACCATAAGTCATTTATAAAAATAATTATAAGTGTTACACACCATTAATCAATCAAAACATTTATGACGATCTATGATTCTTAGGTCCACTTTTTGTAAAATAGGCAAAAAGTGGGTTGTTCGGCTCTGGTAAATATCTCACCGCAAGTTAACTTGAGAATTTAATATTTTTTTCTCCTTGAAATTATTGGATCAGTACGTCATTTGCATCTTCAACATGTTTTTGGCATGCATATCCACCACATTTAAAACATGTTAGGATCAATTATAAATCTCTTTGTTATAAAATTCCATCAAACTATTAAGGGTTGCACTAGTGGAATTTCCCAAACAAGGATAAAAAAACTTTGGTGTTCATTTTTAGTGCGTGAAATAATTTTCTTCACTTATATTTGTTATAGTTTTCAAATGTTTTTTGCATACATAAACTCTAAAATTTTAATTTTTTTGTGATGTATTTGTCTTATCTTTTTGTTTACCGGAAAAATGGGAGAGAGAAATCTCATGTTTGGATTTGAAAAAAAATTGAGTTTCCAAAATGAAAATACACAACTGCTGAGAGTGATAATTCCAAAAAGTATCTGTTATTTTTAAGGATTGTCAACTCTTTTTGTTTTTTATATATTGGGTTTTGGAATCATCGGAAGAGTGGGGCGAAACATTTTTAACTAAGTGTTGAGTCCCAAACAAAAAGTCATTTCTAACAAAAATTATAGTCATTACACATCATTAATCGATCAAAACATTTGTGATGATATATGATTCTTATGCCCATTTTTTTAAATAGAAAAAAAGTGGGTTGTTTTGCTCTGATAAGTATCCCACTGCACGTTAACGTGAGAATTTAATTTTTTCTACTCCTTGAATTTTTTGGATCATTAGGTCATTTGCATCTTCAACATGTTTTTGGCATGCATACCCACCACATTTCAAACATTTTAGGATCAATTAGAAATCTCTTTCTTATAAAATTCTACCAAGCTATTTGGGGTTGTACTAGTGGAATTTCCCACACATGGACAGCAAAACTTTGTTGTTCATTTTTAGTGTGTGAGATAATTTTCTTCACTAACATTTATTATTGATTTCAAATTTTTTTGCATACTTATGCTCTAAAATTTTCATTTTGTTGTGATCTATTTGCCTTATCTTTTTGTTTACCTGAAAAATGGGATAGTGAAAACTCAAGTTTGGATTTGAAGAAAAATTGAACATCCTAAAAGGAAATGCTCAAATGCTGAGAGAGATAATTCCAAAAAGTATCTGTGATTTTTAAGGATTGTAAACTCTTTTATTTTTTTATATATTGGGTTTTGCAATCATTGAATGAGGGGGGCAAGGCATTTTTAATTGTGTGTTGACTCCGAAACCAAAAGTCATTTCTAAAAAACATTTTTGATGTTACAAATCATTAATTGATTGAAACAGTTACGATGTCATATGATTGTTAGGTCCGCTTTTTGTAGAATAGGCAAAAAGTGGGGTTGTTGGGCTCTGGTAAATATCCCACCGCCGTTAACTTAAGAATTTAATTTTTTATAGTCCTTGAAATATTTGGATCATTAGGTCATTTGCATCTTCAACATGTTTCAGGCATGCATATCCACCACATTTAAAACATGTTAGAATCAATTAGAAATCTCTTTCTTATAAAATTCCACCAAGCTATTAGGGGTTATACTAGAGGAATCTCCCAAACATGGATAACAAAACTTTGGTGTTCATTTTTAGTGCGTGAAATAATTTTCTTCACTTACATCTATTATAGTTTTAATTTTTTGCATACATAAACTCTTAAATTTTCATTTGGTTGTGATCTATTTGCCTTATATTTTTGTTTAGCATAAAAATGGGAGAGTGAAAACTCAAGTTTGGATTTGAAAAAAAAATTAACATCCAAAATGGAAATGCACAAATGCTGAGAGAGATAATTCCAAAAAGTATCTATGATTTTTAAGGATGGTAAACTCTTTTAGTTTTTTATATATTGGGTTTTTCAATCATCGAAAGAGGGGGGCAAGACATTTTTAACTGAGTGTTGACTCCCAAACCATATGTCATTTCTAAAAAAACTTATAGCCATTACACATAATTAATCGATCAAAACATTTATGATGATCTATAATTGTTAGGTCCGCTTTTTGTAAAATAGGCAAAAAGTGGGTTTTTTGGCTCTAGTAAATATCCCACCGCACGTTAACTTGGAAAATTAATTTTTTCTACTCCTTGAAAATTTTGGATCATTAAGTCATTTGCATCTTCAACATGTTTCTGGCATGCATATCCACCACATTTAAAATATGTTAGGATCAATTAGAAATCTCTTTCTTATAAAATTCCACCAAGCAATTAGGGGTTGTACTAGTGGAATTTCCCAAACATGGATAACAAAACTTTGGTGTTTCTTTTTAGTGCGTGAAAAAATTTTCTTCACTTACATTTATAGTAGTTTTCAATTTTTTTTGCATACATAAACTCTAAAATTTTCATTTTGTTGTGATCTATTTTCCTTATCTTTTTGTTTACGAGAAAAATGGGAGAGTGAAAACTCAAGCTTGGTTTGAAAAAAAGTATATGTGATTTTTGAGGATTGTAAACTCATTTTTTTTTTTTATATATAGGGTTTTGCAATCATCGGGAGAGGGGGGGGGGGGGGGGGGGGGGGGGGGGGGAAGGGCAAGGATGATCTATGATTGTCAGGTCCGCTTTTTGTAAAATAGGCAAAACGAGGGATGTTTGGCTCTGGTAAATATCCCATCGCACGTTAACTTGATAATATAATTTTTTCTACTCCTTGAAATTTCATCATGTTTCTGGCATGCAAATCCACTACATTTCCATGTTTAAAACATGTTAGGATCAATTAGAAATCTCTTTCTTATAAAATTCCTCCAAGCTATTAACGGGGTTACAAGTGGAATTTCACAAATTTTGGTAACAAAAGTTCGGTGTTCATTTTTAGTGCATGAAATAATTTTCTTCACTTACATTTATTATAGTTTTCTATTTTTTTCATGCATAAACTCTAAAATTTTCATTTTGTTGTGATGTAATTTCCTTATCTTTTTGTTTACGAGAAAAATGGGTGGGTAAAAACTCAAATTTGGATTTGAAAAAAAATTGAACATCTAAAATGGAAATGCACAAATACTGAGAGAGATAATTTCAAAAAGTATTTTTGAATTTGAAGGATTGTAAACTCTTTTAGTTTTTTATATATTGGGTTTTGCAATAATCGGAAGAGGGGAGCGAGGCATTTTTAACTGAGCTTTGACTCCAAAACCATAAGTCATTTCTAACAAAAATTATAGCCGTTATACATCACTAATTGATCAAAACATTTACGATGATCTATGATTGTTATATCCGCTTTTTGTAAAATAGGCTAAAACTGGGTTGTTTGGCTCTGGTAAATATCCCAACACTTGTTAACTTGAGAATTTAATTTTTTCAACTCCTTGAAATTTTTGGATCATTAAGTCGTTTTCATCTTCAACATGTTTTAGGCATGCATATCTACCACATTTAAAACATGTTAGGATCAATTAGAAATCTCTTTCTTATAAAATTCCACCAAGCAACTAGGGTTTGTACTAGTGGAATTTCCCAAACATGGATAACAAAACTTTGGTGTTCATTTTTAGTGCGTGAAATAATTTTCTTCACTTACATTAATTATAGCTTTCAATTTTTTACCTACTTAAATTCTAAAATTTTCTTTTTGAAAGTGATCTTTTTACCTTATCTTTATGTTTACGAGAAAAAAAGGAGAGTGAAAACTCTAGCTTGGATTTGAAAAAAAATTGAACATCCAAAATTGAAATGTACAAATGCTCAGAGAGATAATTCTGAAAGGTATCTGCGATTTTTAAGGATCGTAAAATCTTTTAGTTTTTCATATATTGGGTTTTGCAATCGTCGGAAGAGGGGCGGCGAGGCATTTTTAAGTGAGTGTTGACTCCCAAACCATAAGTCAATTCTAACAAAAATTATAGTCGTTACACATCAATAATCGATCAAAATATTTACGATGATCTATAATTGTTAGGTCCACTTTTTGAAAAATAGGCAAAAAATGGGATGTTTGGCTCTGGTAAATATCCCATTGAACGTTAACTTGAGAATTTAAATTTTTTCTACTCCTTGAAATTTTGGATCATTAGGTCATTTGCATCTTCATCATGTTTCTGGCATGCATATCCACCACATTTAAAACATGTTAGGATCAATTAGAAATCTCTTTCTTATAAAATTCCACCAAGCTATTAGGGGTTGTACTAGTGAAATTTCCAAAACATGGATAACAAAACTTTTGGTGTTCATTTTTAGTGCATGAAATAATTTTCTTCACTTACATTTATTATAGTTTTCTATTTTTTTCATGCATAAACTCTAAAATTTTCATTTTGTTGTGATGTAATTTCCTTATCTTTTTGTTTACGAGAAAAATGGGAGGCTAAAAACTCAAATTTGGATTTGAAAAAAAGTTGAACATCTAAAATGGAAATGCACAAATACTGAGAAAGATATTTTTAAAAAGTATCTGTGAATTTGAAGGATTGTAAATTCTTTTAGTTTTTTATAGTTTGGGTTTTGCAATAAACGGAAGAGGGGGGCGAGGCATTTTTAACTGATCTTTGACTCATTTCTAACAAAAACTATAGCCGTTATACATCACTAATCGATCAAAACATTTACGATGATCTATGATTGTTATATCCGTTTTTTTTGTATATAAGGCTAAAAGTGGGTTGTTTGACTCTAGTAAATATCCCAACACAAGTTAACTTGAGAATTTAATTTTTTCTACTCCTTGAAATTTTTGGATCATTAAGTCGTTTTCATCTTCAATATGTTTCAGACATGCATATCCACCAAATTTAAAACATGTTAGGATCAATTAGAAATCTCTTTCGTATAAAATTCCACCAAGCAACTAGGGTTTTTTGTACTAGTGGAATTTCCCAAACATGGATAACAAAACTTTGGTGTTCATTTTTAGTGCGTGAAATAATTTTCTTCACTTAAATTAATTATAGCTTTCAATTTTTTGCATACATAAACTCTAAATTTTCTTTTTGTAAGTGATCTATTTGCCTTATCTTTTTGTTTACGAGAAAAAGGGAGAGTGAAAACTCTAGTTTGGATTTGAAAAAAAATTGAACATCCAAAATGGAAATGCACAAATGCTCAAAGAGATAATTCCGAAAGGTATCTGCGATTTTTAAGGATTGTAAACTCTTTTAGTTTTTCATATATTGGGTTTTTCAATCGTCGGAAGAGGGGCGGCGAGGCATTTTTAACTGAGTGTTGACTCCCAAACTATAAGTCATTTCTAATAAAAATTATAGTTGTTACACATCAATAATCGATCAAATCATTTATGATGATCTATGATTGTTAGGTCCTTTTTTTGTAAAATACGCAAAAAGAGGGATGTTGGGCTCTGGTAAATATCCCATCTCACGTTAACTTGAGAATTTAATTTTTTCTACTCCTTGAAATTTTCTGATCATTAGGTCATTTGTTTTCTGGCAAGCATATCCACCACATTTAAAACATGTTAGGATCAATTAGAAATCTCTTTCTTTTCAAATTTCACCAAGCTATTAGGGGTTGTACTAGTGGAATTTCTAAAACATGGATAACAAAACTTTCGTGTTCATTTT
Organism: Aristolochia californica; assembly: GCF_029961685.1. Classification (NCBI taxonomy): domain Eukaryota; kingdom Viridiplantae; phylum Streptophyta; class Magnoliopsida; order Piperales; family Aristolochiaceae; genus Aristolochia; species Aristolochia californica. Next base: position 17,119,806 of record NW_027181826.1, read on the forward strand.
TAGTGTGTGAAATAATTTTCTTCACATACATTTATTATAATTTTCAATTTTTTGCATATATAAACTCTAAATTTTTCATTTTTTTGTGATGTATTTGCCTTATCTTTTTGTTTACGAGAAAAATTGGTGGGTAAAAACTCAAATTTGAATTTGAAAAAAAATTGAACATCTAAAATGGAAATGCACAAATACTGAGAGAGATAATTTCAAAAAGTATCTGTGAATTTGAAGGATTGTAAACTCTTTTAGTTTTTTATATATTAGGTTTTACAATAATCGGAAGATGGGGGCGAGGCATTTTTAACTAAGCTTTGACTCCCAAACCATAACTCATTTCTATCAAAAATTATAGCCGTTATACATCACTAATCGATCAAAATATTTACGATGATGTATGATTGTTATATCCGCTTTTTGTAAAATAGGCTAAAAGTTGGTTGTTTGGCTCTGGTAAATATCAACACATGTTAACTTGAGAATTTAATTTTTTCTACTCCTTGAAATTTTTGGATCATTAAGTCGTTTTCATCTTCAACATGTTTTAGGCATGTATATCCACCACATTTAAAACATGTTAGGATCAATTAGAAATCTCTTTCTTATAAAATTCCACCAAGCAACTAGGGTTTTTTGTACTAGTGGAATTTCCCAAACATGGATAACAAAAATTTGGTGTTCATTTTTAGTGCGTAAAATAATTTTCTCCCCTTACATTTATTATAGTTTTCAATTTTTTTCTGATATAGTTTTCAATTTTTTGCTTACATAAACTCTAAGATTTTCATTTTTTTGTGATCTATTTGCCTTATGTTTTTGTTTACGAGAAAAATACGAGAGCGAAAACACAAGTTTGGATTTTTAAAAAAATTAAACATCCAAAACAAATGCTGATAGAGATAATTCCAAAAAGTATCTGTGATTTTTAAGGATGGTAAACTCTTTTAGTTTTTTATATATTGGGTTTTGTAATTATTGGATGAGGGGGGTCGAGATCATTTTAACTGAGTGGTGACTCCCAAACCAAAAATCATTTCTAACAAAAATTATAGCAATTACACATCAATAATCGATCAAAACATTTATGGTGATCTATGATTGTTAGGTCCGCTTTTTGTAAAATAGGCAAATACTTGGTTGTTTGGCTCTGGTAAATATCCCACCGCATGTTTACTTGAGAATTTAATTTTTTCTACTCGAAATTTTTGGATCATTAGGTCATTTGCATCTTCAACATGTTTCAGGCATGCATATCCACCTCATTTAAAACATTTTAGGATTAATTAGAAATCTCTTTTTTATAAAATTCCACCAAGCTATTAGGGGTTTTACTAGTGGAACTTCCCAAACTTGGATAACAAAACTTTGGTGTTCATTTTTAGTGCGTGAAATAATTTTCTTCACTTACATTTATTATATTTTTCAATTTTTTTCACACATAAACTATAAAATTTTCATTTTTTGGTGATTTGTTTGCCTTATCTTTTTTTTACGAGAAAAATGGGAGAGTGAAAACTCAAGTTTGGATTTGAAAAAAAATTGAACATCCAAAATGGAAATTCTCAAATGATGAGAGAGGTAGTTCCAATGTATCTGCGAATTTTAAGGAATTTAAACTCTTTTAGTTTTTTATATATTGGGTTTTGCAATCATCGGAAGAGGGGGTGAGGCATTTTTAACTGAGTCTTGACTCCAAAACCATAAGTCATTTTGAAAAAAAAATTTAGCCGTTACACATAATTAATCGATCAAAACATTTACGATGATCTATGATTGTTAGGTCCACATTTTGTAAAATAGGCAAAAAGAGGGTTATTTGGCTCTGATAAATATCCCACCGCACGTTAACTTGAGAATTTAATTTTTTCTTCTCCTGGAAATTTTTTGATCATTAGGTTATTTGCATCTTTAACATGTTTCAGACATGCATATCCACCACATTTAAAACATGTTAGGATCCACTAGAAATCTCTGTCTTATAAAATTCCACAAAGCTAATTGTGGTTGTACTAGTGGAATTTTCCAAACATGGATAACAAAACTTTCTTGTTCTTTTTTAGTGCATCAAATAATTTTCTTCACTTACATTAATTATATTTTTCAATTTTTTGCTTACATAAACTCTAAGATTTTCATTTTGTTGTGATCTATTTGCCTTATGTTTTTGTTTACGAGAAAAATACGAGAGTGAAAACTCATGTTTGGATTTGAAAAAAAAATTGAATATCCAATATGGAAACCGACAAATGCTGAGAGAGATAAATCCAAAAAGTATCTGTGATTGTTAAGGATGGTAAACTCTTTTTGTTTTTTATATATTGGGTTTTTCGATCATCGGAAGAGGGGGGGGGGGGAGGGGGGGGGGGGGGGGCGAGGCATTTTTATCTGAGTGTTGATTCCCAAACCATAAGTCATTTCTAACAAAAATTATGGCCATTACACATCATCAATCGATCAAAACAATAACGATGATCTATGATTGTTTGGTCCACTTTTTGTGAAATAGGCAAAAAGTGAGTTGTTTTTTACAAGTAAATATCCCACTGCACCTTAATTTGAGAGTTTAATTTTTTCTACTCAAAATTTTTGGATCACTAGGTCATTTGCATCTTCAACACGTTTCAGACATGCATATCCACCACATTTAAAACATGTTAGGATCAATTAGAAATCACTTTCTTATAAAATTCCACAATGGTATAAGGGATTGTACTAGTGGAATTACCCAAACATTGATAACAAAACTTTGGTGTCATTTTTAGTGCCTGAAATAAGTTTTTTCACTTACATTTTTTATAGTTTTCTATTTTTTGCATACATAAACTCTAAGATTTTCATTTTGTGGCAATCTATTTGCCTTATCTTTTTGTTTACGAGAAAGATAGGAGAGTGAAAACTCAAGTTTGGATTTGAAGAAAAATTGAATATCCAAAATGGAAATGCACAATTGCTGAGAGAGATAATTCCAAAAAGTTTCTGTGATTTTGTAGGTTGGTAAACTCTTTTAGTTTTTTAAATATTGGGTTTTCCAATCGTCAGAATAGGGGAGCGAGGACTTTTTAACTGAGTGTTTACTCCCAAACCATAACTCATTTCTAGGAAAAATTATAGCCGTTACGCATCAATAATCGATCAAAACATTTACGATGATCTATGATTGTTAGATCCTCTTTTAGTAAAATAGGCAAAAAGTGGGTTGTTTGGCTCTATTAAATATCCGCACGTTAACTACAGAATTTAATTTTTTCTTCTGCTTGAAATTTTTGGATCATTAGGTCATTGGCATCTTCAACAAGTTTCAAGCATGCATATCCACCACATTTAAAACATGTTAGGATCAATTAGAAATCTCTTTCTTATAAAATTCCACCATCCTATAAGGGGTTGTACTAGTGGAATTTCCCAAAAATGGATAACAAAACTTTGGTGTTCATTTTAAGTCCGTGAAATAATTTTTTTCACTTACTTTTATTTTATTTTTCAATTATTTACATACATAAACTCCAAAATTTTCATTTTGTTGTGATCTATTTGCCTTATCTTTTTGTTTACAAGAAAAATGGGAGAGTGAAAACTCAAGTTTGGATTTGAAAAAAAGATGAACATCCAAAATAAAAATGCCCAAATGCTGAGAGAGATTATTCCAAAAATTATCTATGATTTTTAAGGATGGTAAACACTTTTAGTTTTTTATATATTGGGCTTTGCAATCATCGGAAGAGGGCGGGGGAAAGGCCTTTTTAACTGAGTGTAGATTCCCAAACCATAAACCATTTCTAACAAAAATTATAGCCATTACACATCAATAATTGATCAAAACATTTATGATGATCAATGATTGTTAGGTCCGCCTTTTGTAAAATAGGCAAAAAGTGGGTTGTTTGGCTATGGTAAATACCCCACCGCACATTCACTTGAGAATTTAATGTTTTCAACTCCTTGAAAATTTTTGATCATTAGGTCATTTGCATCTTCAACATGTTTCAGACATGCATATCCACCACATTTAAAACATGTTAGGATCAATTAGAAATCTCTTTCGTATCAAATTCCACCAAGCTATTAGGGGTTGTACTAGTGGAATTTTCTAACATGGATAACAAAAGTTTGGCGTTCATTTTTAGTGCGTGAAATAATTTTCTTCACTTACATTTATTATAGTTTTATATTTTTTCCATAGATAAACTCTAAAATTTTCTTTTTTTTGTCATCTATTTGCCTTATCTTTTTGTTTACGAGAAAAATGGGAGAGTGAAAAGTCAAGTTTGGATTTGAAAAAAAATTGAACATCCAAAAAGGAAATTCAGAAGAGGTGAGAGAGATTATTCCAAAAATTATCTGTGGACTTTAAGGATTTTAAACTCTTTTAGTTTTTTATATATTGGGTTTTGCAATCATCGAAAGAGGGGGGTGATGCATTTTTAACTGAGTGTTGACTCCAAAATCATAAATCATTTCTAACAAAACTTTTAGCTGTTACACAAAATTAATCGATCAAAACATTTATGATGATCGATGAATTTTAGGTCCGCTTTTTGTAAAATAGGCAAAACATGGGTTGTTTGGCTCTCGTAAATATCCCGCCGCACGTTATCTTGAGAATTTAATTTTTTCTACTCCTGAAAATTTTTGGATCATTAGGTCATTTGCTTCTTCAACATGTTTCAGGCATGCATATCCACCACATTTAAAACATGTTAGGATCCACTAAAAATCTCTTTCTTATAAAATTCCACCAAGCTATTAGGGGCCGTACTAGTGGAATTAACCAAACATGGATAACAAAAATTTGGTGTTAATTTTTAGTGCGTGAAATAATTTTCTTCCCTTACATTTATTATAGTTTTCAATTTTTAGCTGATATAGTTTACAATTTTTTGCTTACATAAACTCTAAGATTTTCATTTTGTTGTGATCTATTTGCCTTATGTTTTTGTTTACGAGAAAAAAACGAGAGTGAAAACTGAAATTTGGATTTGAAAAAAAATTGAACATCCAAAATGGAAATGCACAAATGCTGTGAGAGATAATTCAAAAAGTATCTGTGATTTTTAAGGATGGTAAATTCTTTTAGTTTTTTATATATTGGGTATTTCAATCATCGGAAGAGGGGGGTCGAGGCCTTTTTAACTGAGTGGTGACTCCCAAACCATAAGTCACTTCTAACAAAAATTATAGCCGTTACACATCAATCAAAATATTTACGATGATCTATAATTGTTAGGTCCGTTTTTTGTAAAATAGGCTAATAGTGGGTTGTTTGGCTCTGGTAAATATCCCACCGCATGTTTACTTGAGAATTTAACTTTTTCTACTCCTTCAAATTTTTGGATCATTAGGTCATTTGCATCTTTAACATGTTTCAGGCATGCATATCCACCTCATTTAAAACATGTTAGGATTAATTAGAAATTTCTTTCTTATAAAATTCCACCAAGCTATAGGGGTTGTACTTGTGGAATTTCCCAAACTTGGATAACAAAACTTTGGAGTTCATTTTTAGTGCGTGAAATAATTCTCTTAACTTACATTTATTATAGTGTTCAATTTTTTGCATACATAAACTCTAAAATTTTCATTTTGTTGCGATCTATTTTCCATATCTTTTTGTTTACGAGAAAAATATTAGAGAGAAAACTCAAGTTTGGATTTGAAAAAAAATTGAACATCCAAAATGGAAATGCACAAATGCTGAGAGCGATAATGCAAAAAGGTATCTGTGATTTTTAAGGATGGTAAACTCTTTTAGTTTTTTATATATTGGGTTTTGTAATCATTGGAAGAGGGGAGTCGAGGCCTTTTTAAATGAGTGGTGACTCCCAAACCATAAGTCTTTTCTAACAAAAAATATAGCCGTTGCACATCATTAATCGATCAAAACATTTACGATGATCGAAGATTGTTAGGTCCGCTTTTTCTAAAATAGGCAAAAAGTGGGTTGTTTGGCTCTGGTAAATATCCCACCACATGTTAACTTGTGAATTTAATTTTTTCTACTCCTTGAAATGTTTGGATCATTAGGTCATTTGCTTCTTCAACATGTTTCAGGCATGCATATACACCACATTTAAAACATGTTAGGATCATTCAGAAACCTCTTTCTTATAAAATTCTACCAATCTATTAGGGGATGTACTAGTGGAATTTTCCAAACATGGATACCAAAACTTTGGTGTTCATTTTTAGTGCGTGAAATAATTTTCTTCACTTCTATTTATTATAGATTTCAATTTTTTGCATACATAAACTCTAAAATTTTCATTTTGTTGTGATCTATTTGCCTTATCTTTTTGTTTACAAAAACAAAATGGGATAGAAAACACAAGTTTGGAATTGAAAAAAAAATTCACGTCCAAAATGGAAATGGACAAATGCTAAGAGAGATAATGCCAAAAAGTATCTGTGATTTTTAAGGATTATAAACACTTTTAGTTCTTCCTATATTGGGTTTTACAATTATAGGAAGAGAGGGGCGAGGCATTTCTAACTAAGTGTTGACTCCCAAACCATAAGTCATTTTTAACAAAAATTATAGCCATTACATACAAGTAATCGATCAAAATAGTCAAAAAGAGGGTTGTTTGGCTCTAGTAAATATCCCACTGCACGTTAACTTGAGAATTTAATTTTTTTCTACTCCATGAAATTTTTGGATGATTAGATCATTTGCATCTTCCACATGTTTCAGGCATGCATATCCACCACAATTAAAACATATTAAGATCAATTAGAAATCTCTTTCTTATAAAATCCCACCAAGCTATTAGGGGTTGTACTAGTGGAATTTCCAGAACATATATAAGAAAACTCTGGTGTTAATTTTTAGTGCAAGAAATAATTTTCTTCACTTACATTTCTTTTAGTTTTCCATTTTTTGCATAAATAAACTCTCAAATTTTCATTTGGTTGCGATCTATTTGCTTTATCTTTTTGTTTACGAGAAAAATGGGAGAGTAAAAATTCAAGTTTGGATTTGAAAAAAAATTGAACATCCAAAATGGAAATGCACAAATGCTTAGATAGATAATTTACAAAAGTATCTGTGATTTTAAAGGATTTTAAACTTATTTAGTTTTTTCTATATTTGGTTTTCCAATGATAGGAAGAGGGGGGCGAGGCATTTTTTTCACTGAGTGTTGATTCCCAAACCATAAGTCATTTCTAAAAAAAGTTATGGCTGTTACACATCATTAATCGATCAAAACATTTACGATGATCTATGATTGTTTGGTCGGCCTTTTGAAAAATAGGCAAAAAGTTGGTTGTTTGGCTTTGGTAAACATCCCACCACACGTTAAAATGTAAATTTAATTTTTTCAACTCCTTGAAATTTTTTTTATCACAAGGTCATTTGCATCTTCAACATGTTTCAGGGATGCATATCCACCACATTTAAAACATGTTAGGATCAATTAGAAATCTCTATCTTATAAAATTCCACCAACCTGTTAGGGGTTGTACTAGTGGAATTTCCCAAACATTGATAACAAAACTTTGGTGTTTATTTTTAGTGCGTGAAATAATTTTCTTCACTTACTTTTTTTATAGTTTTCTATTTTTTGCATACATAAACTCTAAGATTTTCATTTTGTTGTGATCTATTTGCCTAATCTTTTTGTTTACGAGATAAATTGGAGAGTGAAAACACAGTGGGTTGTTTGGCTCTAGTAAATATCCCACCGCACGATAACTTGAGAATTTAATTTTTTCTACTCCTAGAAATTTTTGGATCATTAGGTCATTTGCATCTTCAACATTTTTCAGGCATGCATATCCACCACATTTACAACTTGTTAGGATCAATTAGAAATCTCTTTCTGATAAAATTCCACCAAGGTATTAGGGGTTGTACTAATGACATTTTCCAAACAAGGATAACAAAACTTTGGTGTTCTTTTTTACTGCGTTAAATAATTTTCCTCACTTACATTTAGTATTGGTTTCATTTTTTTTCAAACTTAAACTCTAAAATTTTCATTTTGTTGTGATCTATTTGCCTTATCTTTTTATTTTTGAGAAAAATGGCAGAGGAAAAACTTGAGTTTGGATTTGAAAAAAAATTGAACATCGAAAATGGAAATGCACAAATGTTGAGAGAGATAATTCCAAAAAGTATCAGTGACTTTTAAAGATTGTAAACTCTTTTAGTTTATTATATATTGGGGTTTGCAATCATCGGAAGAGAGGGGGCGAGGCATTTTTAGCTGAGTGTTGACTCCCAAACCATAAGCAATTTCTAACAAAAATTATAGTCGTAAAAAATCATTAATCGATAAAAAATTTTACGATGATCTATGATTGTAAGGTCTGCTTTTTGTAAAAATAGGCAAAAAGTGGGTTGTTTGGCTCTGGTAAATATTCTTGCACACGATAACTTGAGAATTTAATTTTTTTCTACTACAAATTTTTGGATCATTAGGTCATTTGCATCTTCAACATGTTTCAGGCATGCACATCCACCACATTTAAAACATGTTAGGATCAATTATAAATCTTTTTCTTATACAATTCCACCAAGCTATTTGGTGTTGTACTACTGGAATTTCCCAAACATGGTTAACAAAACTTTTGTGTTCATTTTAAGTGCGTGAAATAATTTTCTACACTTACATTTATTATAGTTTTCAATTTTTTTCATACATAAATTCTAAAATTTTCATATTGTTGTGATCTATTTGCCTTATCTTTTTGTTTACGAGAAAAATGGGAGACTCAAAACTCAAGTTTGGTTTTGAAAAAAAATTGAACATCCAAAATGGAAAAGCACAAATGCAGAGAGAGATAATTCCAAAAATAATCTTTGATTTTTGAGATTTGTAAACTCTTTTAGTTTTTTATATATTGGGTTTCACAATCATTGGAACTGGGGGGGGGGGGGGGGGGTGCTAGCTTTTTTAACATAGTGTTGAAACCCAAACCATAAGTCATTTATAATAAAAATAATAGCCGTTACACATCATTAATCGATCAAAAAATTTACGATGATCTATGATTGTTAGGTCCGATTTTTGTAAAATAGGCTAAAAGTGGGTTGTTTGGCATAGGTAAATATCCTACCGCATGTAAACTTGAGAATTTAATTTTTTCTACTCCTTGAAATTTTTGGATCATTAGGTCATTTGCATCTTCAACATGTTTCAGGCATGCATATCTACCACATTTAAAACATGTTAGGATCAATTAGAAATCTCATTCTTATAAAATTCTATCAAGCTATTAGGGGTTGTACTAGTGAAATTTCCCAAACATGGATAATAAAACATTGGTGTAAATTTTTTGTGCGTGAAATAATTTCTTCACATACATTTATTATATTTTTCAATTTTTTGCATACATAAACTCTAAAATTTTCATTTTTTGTGGTCTATTTGACTTTTTTTTTGTTTATGAGAAAAATGGGAGATTGAAAACTCAAGTTTGGATTTGAAAAAAAATTGAACATCCAAAATGAAAATGCACAAATGCTAAGAGAGATAATTCCAAAAAGTATCTGTGATTTTTAAGGATTGTAAATTCATTTAGTTTTTTCTATATAGGGTTTTGCAATCATCGGAAGAGGGGGGCGAGGCATTTTTAATTGAGTTTTGACTCCAAAACCATAAGTCATTTCTAAGAAAAATTATTGCAGTTACACATCATTAATCGATAAAAGCATTTACGATGATCTGTGATTGTTAGGACCGCTTTTTGTAAAATTGGCAAAAAGTGGGTTGTTTGGCTCTTGTAAATATCCCACCGCACGTTAACTTGAGAATTTAATTTTTTCTTCTCCTCAAAATTTTTGGATCATTAGGTCATTTGCATCTTCAACATGTTTCGGCCATGCATATCCACCACATTTAAAACATGTTAGGATCAATTAGAAATATCTTTCTTATAAAATTCCATCAAGCTATTAGGGGTTGTACTAGTGGAATTTCCCAAACATGGATAACCAAACTGTGGTGTTTATTTTTACTGCATGAAATAAGTTTCTTCACTTACATTTGTTATAGTTATCAATTTTTTTTATACATAAACCCTAAAATTTTCATTTTGTTGTGATCTATTTGCCTTATTTTTTTGTTTACGAGAAAAATGGGTGATTGAAAAGTCAAATTTTGATATGAAAAAAAATTGAACATCCAACATGGAAATGCACAAATTCTTAGGGAGATAATTCCAAATAGTATCTGTGATTTTTCAGGATTGTAAACTCTTTTAGTTTTTTATATATTGGCTTTTGCAATCATCGGAAGAGAGGGCCGAGGCAGTTTTAACTATGTGTTGACTCCCAAACCTTATGTCATTTGTAACAAAAATTATAGCCATTACACATCATTAATTGTTCTAAACATTTATGATGATCTATGATTGTTAGGTCCGCTTTTTGTAAAATAGGCAAAAAGTGGGATGTTTGGCTCTGGTAAATATCCCACCGCATGTTAACTTGAGAATTTAATTTTTTCTACTCCTTGAAATTTTGTAGCATAAGGTCATATGCATCTTCAACATGTTTTAGGCATGCATATCCCCCACATTTAAAACATATTAGGATCAATTAGAAATCTCTTTTTCTTATAAAATTCGACCAAGTTATTAGGGGTTGTTCCAGTGGAATTTCTCAAACATGGATAGCAAAACTTTGGCGTTCATTTTTAGTATGTGAAATAATTTTCTTTACTTACATTTATTATTGTTTTCAATTTTTTTCACACATTAACTCTAAAATTTTCATTTTGTTGTGATCTATTTGCCTTATTTTTTTGTTTACAAGAAAAATGGGAAATTGAAAACTCATGTTTGGAATTGAAAAAAAATTGAACATCCAAAATGGAAATGCACAAATGCTGAGAGAGATAATTCCAAAATTTTTTTATGATTTTTCAGGATTATAAAGTCTTTTAGTTTTTTATATATTGGGTTTTTAACTGAGTGTTGACTCCCAAACCATAAGTCATTTCTAACAAAAATTATATTTGTTACACATCATTAATTGATCAAAACATTTACGAAGATATATGATTGTTAGGTCCGATTTTTGTAAAATAGGCAAAAAGTGGGTTGTTTGGCTCTAGTAAATATCCCACCGCACGTTAACTTGAAAATTTAATTTTTTCTACTCCTTGAAATTTTTGGATCATTTGGTCATTTGCATCTTCTACATGTTTCAGGCATGCATATCCACCACATTAAAAACATCTTAGGATCAATTAGAAATATCTTTCTTATAAAATTCCACCAAGATATTAGGGGTTGTACTAGTGGAATATCCTAAACATGGATAACAAAACTTTAGTGTCCATTTTTAGTCCGTGAAATAATTTTCTTCACTTACATTTATTATTGATTTCAATTTTTTGCATACATAAACTCTAAAATTTTCATTTTGTTGTGATCTATTTGCCTTATTTTTTTGTTTACAAGAAGAATGGGAGATTGAAAACTCAAGTTTGGAATTGAAAAAAAATTGAACATTCGAAATGGAAATGCACAAATGCTGAGAGAGATAATTCCAAAAAATTTCTGTGATTTTTCAGGATTATGAAGTCTTTTAGTTTTTTATATATTCGGTTTTGTAATCATCGGAAGAGAGGAGGGGGGGGGGGGGGGGGGGGGGGGGGGGGGGGGGGGGGGGGTGTTGAGGGGAGGCATTTTTAATTGTGTGTTGACTCCCTAACCATAAGTCATTTCTAACAAAAATTATACCCGTTACACATTTTTAATGGATCAAAATATTTACAATGATCTATGTTTGTAAGGTCCACTTTTTGTAAAATAGACAAAAAGTGGGTTCTTTGGCTTTGGCAAATATTCCACCGCACGTTAACTTGAGAATTTAATTTTTTCTACTCCTAGAAATTTTTGGATCATTAGCTCATTTGCATCTTCAACATGTTTCAGGCATGCATATCCACCACATTTACAACTTGTTAGGATCAATTAGAAATCTCTTTCTGATAAAATTCCACCAAGCTATTAGGGGTTGTACTAGGGTTTAGGGTTTAGGAATATGGATAAAAACAATTTTGGTGTTCATTTTTAGTATGTGAGATAATTTTCTTCACGTACATTTATTAAAGTTTTCATTTTTTTGCATACATAAACTTTAACATTTTCATTCTGTTGTGATCTATTTGCCTTATCGTTTTGTTTACGAGAAAAATGGGTAGTGAAAACACGAGTCATGATTTGAAAAAAAATTGAACATCCAAAATTGAAATGCACAAATGATGAGAGAGATAATTCCAAAACGTATCTGTGATTTTTAAGGATTGTAAACTCTTTTAGTTTTTTATACATTGGGGTTTGCAATCATCGGAAGAGGAAGGGGGGGGGAGGCGTTTTTAACAGAGTGATGACTCCAAAATAAAATATCATTTCTAAAAAAAATAATAGCCATTACACATCATAAATCGCTCAAAACATTTAAGATGATCCATGATTCTCACGTATGCTTTTTTGTAAAATAGACAAAAAGTGCGTTGTTTTGCTCTGGTAAATATCCTACCGCAAGATAACTTGAGAATTTAATTTTTTCTTCTCCTTGAAATTTTTAGATCATTAGGTCATTTGCATCTTCAATATGTTTCAGGCATGCATATCCACCACATTTAAAACATGTTAGGATCAATTAGAAATCTCTTTCTTATAAAATTCCACCAAGCTATTTGGGGTTGAACTAATGGAATTTCCCAAACATCGATAACAAAACTTTGATGTTCATTTTTAGTGCCTGAAATAGTTTTCTTCACTTACATTTATAATAGTTTTCAATTTTTTTCATACATAAACTCTAAAATTTTCATTTTGTTGTGATCTATTTGCCTTATCTTTTTTTACACAAGAAAAATGGGAGAGTGAAAACACAAGTTTGGATTTGAAAAGAAATACAACATCCAAAATAAAAATGCACAAATGCTGAGAGAGATAATTCCAAAAGTTTCTGTCATTTTTAAGGATTGTAAACTTTTCTAGTTTTTTATATATTTGGTTTAGCAATCATCGGAAGAGGGGGGGAGAGGCATTTTTAATTGAGTGTTGACTCCAAAACCATAAGTCTTTTCTAAGAAAAATTATAGCCGTTACACATTGTTAATCAATCAAAACATTTATGATGAACTATGATTGTTAGGTCTACTTTTTGTAAAATAGGCAAAAAGTGGTTTGTTTGGCTCTGGTAAGTATCCCACCTCACGTTAACAAGAGAATTTAATTTTTTCTATCTTTGAAAGTTTTGGATCATTTGGTCATTTGCATCATAAACATGTTTCATGCATGAATATCCACCACATTTAAAACATGTTAGGATCAATTAGAAATCTCTTTCTTACAAAATTCCACAAGGTTATTAGGGGTTGTAGTAGTGAAATTTCCCAAACATGGATAACAAAACTTTGGTGTTCATTTTTAGTGCGTGAAATAATTTTCTTCACTTACCTTTATTATAGTTTTCAATTTTTTTCATTCATAAACTCTAAAATTTTAATTTGGTTGTGAAGTATTTGCCTTATCTTTTTGTTTACGAGAAAAATGGGAGAGTGAAAACTCTAGTTTGGTTTTGAAAAAAAATTGAACATCGAAAATGGAAATTGAAAAATGCCGAGAGAGATAATTCCAAAAAGAATTTGTGATTTTTTAGGATTGTAAACTCTTTTAGTTTTTTATATATTGGGTTTTGCAATCATCAGAAGAGGGGGGGGAGGCATTTTAAACTGAGTGTTGACTCCCAAACCATAAGTTATTTCTAACAAAAATTATAGCTGTTACACATCATTAATTGACAGAAACTTTTATGATGATCTATGATTGTTAGGTCCTGTTTTTGTAAAATAGGCAAAAAGTGGGATGTTTGGCTCTGGTAAATATCCCACCGCACGTTAACTTGAGAATATAATTTTTTTGACTCCTTGAAATTTTTGGATCATTAGGTCATTTGCATCTTCAACATGTTTCAGGCATGCATATCCATCACATTTAAAACATGTCAGGATCAATTAGAAATGTTTTTCTTATAAAATTCCACCAAGCTATTAGGGGTTGTTTAAGTGGAATTTCTCAAACATCGTTAAACAAGCTTTGATGTTCATTTTTAGTGCGTGAAATAATTTTCTTCACTAACATTTATTATAGTTTTCAATTTTTTACATACGTAAACTCTAAAATTTTCATTTTGTTGTGATCTATTTGCCTTATTTTTTTGTTTACGAGAAAAATGGAAGATTGAAAACTCAAGTTTGGATTTGATAAAAAATTGAAGACCCAAAATGGAAACACACAAATGCTGAGAGAGATTATTCTAGAAAGTATCTGTGATTTTTTTTGGATTGTAAACTCTTTCTAATTTTTTATATATTGGGTTATGCAATCATCGGAAGAGGGGCGAGACATTTTTAACTAAGTGTTGACTCCCAAACCATAAGTCATTTCTAACAAAAATTATAGCCGGTACACATCTGTAATCGATCAAAACATTTACGATGATCTATGATTGTAAGGTCCACTCTTTGGAAAATACGCAAAAAGTGGGATGTTTGCCTCTGGCAAATATCCCACCGCATGCTAACTTGAGAATTTAATTTTTTCTACTCCTAGAGATTTTTGGATCATTAGGTCATTTTCATCTTCAACATGTTTCAGGCATGCATATCCACCACATTTACAACTTGTTAGGATCAGTTAGAAATCTCTTTCTGATAAAATTTCACCCAGCTATTAGGGTTTGTACTAATGACATTTCCCAGATTAGGATAACAAAACTTTGGTGTTCTTTTTTAGTGTGTTAAATAATTTTATTCACTTACATTTGTTATTTTTTTCATTTTTTTCAAACTTAAACTCTAAAATTTTCATTTTGTTGTGATCTATTTGCCTTATCTTTTTATTTACGAGAAAAATGGGAGAGAAAACTCGAGTTTGGATTTGAAAAAAAATTGAACATCGAAAATGGAAATGCACAAATGTTGAGAGAGATAATTCAAAAAAGTATCAGTGACTTTTAAGGATTGTAAACTCTTTTAGTTTATTATATATTGGGGTTTGCAATCATCGGAAGAGAGGGGGCGAGGCATTTTTAACTGAGTGTTGACTCCCAAACCATAAGTCATTTCTAACAAAAATTATAGCCATTACAAAGCATTAATCGATCAAAAAATTTATGATGATCTATGATTGTAAGGTCCGCTTTTTGTAAAATAGGCAAAAAGTGGGTTGTTTGGCTTTGGTAAATATTCTAGCACACGATAACTTGAGAATTTAATTTTTTTCTACTCAAAATTTTTGGATCATTAGGTAATTTGCATCTTCAACATGTTTTGACGCATGCAAATCCACCAAATTTAAAACATGTTAGGAACAATTATAAATCTTTTTCTTATAAAATTCCACCAAGCTATTTTGGGTTGTACTACTGGAATTTCCCAAACATGGTTAACAAAACTTTTGTGTTCTTTTTAAGTGCGTGAAATAATTTTCTACACTTACATTTATTATAGTTTTCAATTTTTTGCATACATAAACTCTAAAATTTTCATATTGTTGTTATCTATTTGCCTTGTCTTTTTGTTTACGAGAAAAATGGGAGAGTGAAAACTCAAGTTTGGTTTTGAAAAAAAATTGAACATCTAAAATGGAAATGCACAAATTCTAAGAGAGATAATTCCAAAAAAAATCTTTGATTTTTAAGGATTGTAAACTCTTTTAGTTTTTTATATATTGGGTTTCGCAATCATCGAAAGTGGGGGGGGGGGGGGGGGGGGGGGGGGGGGGGCAAGCATTTTTAACGTAGTGTTGACACCCAAACCATAAGTCATTTCTATCAAAAATTATAGCAGTTACACATAATTTATCGATCAAAACATTTACGATGATCTATGATTGTTGGGTCCGCTTTTTGTAAAATAGGCAAAAAGTGGGTTGTTTGGCTTTGGTAAATATCCCACTGCACGTTAACTTAAAAATTTAATTTTTTCTACTCTTTTAAATTTTTGGATCATGAGGTCATTTGCATCTTCTACATGTTTCCGGCATGCATATCCACCACATTTAAAATATGTTAGGATCAATTAGAGATCTCTTTCTAATAAAATTCCACCAAGCTATTAGGGGTTGTACTATTGGAATTTCC
>NW_027181826.1:17136007-17224979 GCF_029961685.1 Aristolochia californica
CCGTTACACATCATTAATCTATCTAAACATTTACGATGATCAATAATTGTTAGGTCAACTTTTTGTAAAATAGACAAAAAGTGGGTTGTTTGGCTCTAGTAAATGTCCCATCACACGTTAACTCGTGAATTTGATTTTTTCTACTCGAAATTTTTGGATCATTAGGTCATTTGCATCTTCAATATGTTTTAGGCATGCATATCCACCTCTTTTAAAACATGTTAGGATCAATTAGAAATCTCTTTGTTATAAAATTCCACCAAGGTATTAGGGGTATGTGCCAGTGGAATTTCCCAAACACAGTTAACAAAACTTTGGTGTTCATTTGTAGTGCGTGAAATAATTTTCTTAACTTACATTTATTATAGTTTTCAATTTTTTGCATACCTATACTCTAAAATTTTCATTTTGTTGTGATCTATTTGCCTTATCTTTTTGTTTACAAGAAAAATGGGAGTGTAAAAACTCAAGTTTGGATTGAAAAAAAATTGAACATCCAAAATGGAAAAGCACAAATGTTTTGAGAGATAATTCCTAAAAGTATCTGTGATATGTAAGGATCTCTCACAGCATTTATGCATTTCCATTTTGGATGATAATTTTTTTCAAATCCAAACTTCAGTTTTCAGTCTCCCATTTTTCTCGTAAACAAAAAGATAATGAAAATAGATCACAAAGAAAATGAAAATTTAAGAGTTTATGTATGCAAAAAATTAAAAACTATAATAAATGTAAGTGAAGAAAATTATTTCACACACTAAAAATGAACACCAAAGTGTTGTTATCCATGTTAGGGAAATGCCACTAGTACAACCCCTAATTGCTTGGTGGAATTTTATAAGAAAGAGATTTCTAATTGAGTTCTATGTTTTAGATGTGGTGGATATGCATGCCTGAAACATGTTCAAGATGCAAATGACCTAGTGATCCAAAAATTTCAAGGAGTAGAAAAAATTAAATTCTCAAGTTAACGTGCGGTGGGAAATTTATCAGAGCAAAAAAACCCACTTTTTGCCTATTTTACAAAAAGCGGACCTAACTATCATAGATCACCATAAATGTTTTGATCGATTAATGATGTGTAAAGGCTATAAGTTTTGATAGAAAGGACTTATGGTTTGGGAGTACACACTTAGTTAAAAATGCTGCGTGCACCCTCTTCCAATGATTGCAAAACTCAATATATAAAAAACTAAAAGAGTTTACCATCCTTAAAAATCATAGATACTTTTTGGAATTATCTCTCACAGCATTTGTGCATTTCCATTTTGGATGATAAATTTCTTTTCAAATCCAAACTTGAGTTTCCACTCTCCCATTTTTCTCGTAAACAAAAAGAAAAGGCAAATAGATCACAAAAAATGAAATTTTTAGAGTTTATGTATGCAAAAAATTTAAAACTATAATGAATCTAAGTGAAGAAAATTATTTCACACACTAAAAATGAACACCAAAGTTTTGTCCATGTTAGAGTAATTCCACTAGTACAACCCCTAATTGCTTGGTGGAATTTTATAAGAAAGAGATTTCTAATTGAGTCCTGACATGTTTTAAATGTGGTGGATATGCATGCCTGAAACATGTGGAAGATCCAAATGACCTAGTGATAAAAACTTTTCAAGGAGTAGAAAATATTAAATTCTCAAGTTAACGTGCGGTGGGATATACCAGAGCCAAACAACCCACTTTTTGCCTATTTTACAAAAAGCGGACCAAAAACAATCATAGATCAACGTAAAAGTTTGACGATTAATTATGTGTAATGGCTATAATTTTGTAAGAAATGACTTATGGTTTGGGAGTCAACCTTCAATTACAAATGTCCCCCCCCCCCCCCCCCCCCCCCCCCCCCCCCTTCCAGTGACTGCAAAACCCAATATATAAAAAACTGAAAGAGTTTACAATCCTTAAAAATCACAGATACGTTTTGGAATTATCTCTCTCAGCATTTGTGCATTTCCATTTTGGATGTTCACTTTTTTTTCAAATCTAAACTTGAGTTTTCACTCTCCCATTTTCTCGTAAACAAAAAGATAAAGCAAATACATCACAATAAAATGAAAATTGTAGAGTTTATGTATGCCTATAACAAAAGTAAGTGAAGAAAATTATTTCACGCACTAAAAATGAACACCAAAGTTTTGTTATCCATGTTAGGGAAATTCCACTAGTACAACCACTTGTAGCTTGGTGGAATTTTATAAGAAAGAGATTTCTAATTGATGCTAACATGTTTTAAATGTGGTGGACATGCATGCCCGAAACATGTTGATGATGCCAAATGACCTAATGATCCAAAAATTTCAAGGAGTAGAAAAAGTTAAATTCTCAAGTTAACGTGCGGTGGGATATTTACAGGAGCCAAACTACCAACTTTTTGCCTATTTTACAAAAAACCAAACCTAACAATCCTAGATCATCGTAATTGTTTTGATCGATTAATGATGTGTAACGGCTATAATTTGTTTTAGTTATGACTTATGGTACAGGAGTCAGCACTCTGTTAAAAATGCCTTGCTCGCCCTCTTCCGATAATTGCAAAACCCAATATATAAAAAGCTAAAACAGTTTACAATCCTTCAAAAATCCCAGATACTTTTTGGAATTATCTTTCACAGCATTTGTGCATTTCCATTTTGGATGTTCAATTTTTGTTCTAATCCAAACTTGAGTTTTCACTCTCCCATTTTTCTCGTAAACAAAAAAATAAGGCAAATAGATCACAACAAAATAAAAATTTAAGAGTTTATGTATGCAAAAAATTGAAAACTATAATAAAAATTATTTCACGCACTAAAAATGAATACCAAAGTTTTGTTATCCATGTTTGGGAAATTCCACAAGTACAACACCTAATAGCTTGGTGGAATTTTATAAGAAAGATATTTCTAATTGATGCTAACATGTTTTAAATGTGGTGGACATGCATGCCCAAAACTTGTTGATGATGCAAATGACCTAATGATCCAAAAATTTCAAGGAGTAGAAAAAATTAAATTCTCAAGTTAACGTGCGGTGGGATATTTACCAGAGCCAAACAAAACACTTTTTGCCTATTTTACCAAAAGTAGTCCTAACAGTCATAGATAATAGTAAATGTTTTTATCGATTAATGATGTGTAACGGCTATAATTTTTGTTAGAAATTACTTATGGTATGGGAGTCAACACTCAGTTAAAAATTCCACCCCCCCCCCTCTTCTGATGAATGCAAAAGCCAATATATAAAAAACTAAAAGACTTTTCAATACTTAAAAATCACAGATACTTTTTGGAATTATCTCTCTCAACATTTATGCATTTCCATTGTGGATGTTCAATTTTTTTTTTTAAATCCAAACTTGAGTTTTCACTCTCCCATTTTTCTCGTAAACAAAAAGATAAGGCAAATAGATCACAACAAAATGAAATTTTTTAGTTTATGTATTCAAAAATTTGAAAACTATAATAAATGTAAGTGAAGAAAATTATTTCACGCACTAAAAATGAACACCAAAGTTTTGTTATCTATGATAGGGAAATTCCACTAGTACAACCCCTAATTGCTTGGTGGAATTTTATAAGAAAGAGATTTCTAATTGCATCCTAACATGTTTTAGATGTGGTAGATATGCATGCCTGAAACATGTTGAAGATGCAAATGACCTAGTGATCCAAAATTTTCAAGGAGTTGAAAAAATTAAATTCTCAAGTTAACGTGCAGTGGGAAATTTATCAGAGCCAAACAACCCACTTTTTACCTATTTTACAAAAAGCGGACCTAACTATCATAGATCATCATATATGTTTTGATTGATTAATTATGTGTAACGGCTATAATTTTTGTTAGAAATGACTTATGGTTTGGGAGTCAACACTCAGTTAAAAATGCCTCGCCCACCCTCTTTTGATGATTGCAAAACTCAATATACTGTAGAAATTAGGATCTCATGAAAGGAACTTTAGATCAACAAGAAAGAAGAAGAAGAAGAAGAAGAAGAGAGAAGGAGAAGAGTAGAAGAAGAACGTAGAGGAAGAGAGTTTGGATTAAGGGGGAAGAGGGTTGTGTCAAAAAAAAAAATGAGGCTGGACGAATCTGTGGATAAAGAGGAGAGTGCTTCAATGCCCTACCTCTTTGCCAATGGCTTTATTTATAGTTTTACAATACCCTTTGGGCTACAACTTGATAAAAAAAGACATAAAAGGAACACATATTTACACTTCTATGTCATCTTTATGGAAAGGACAATATTTTACACATATGCCGCTCCTTTGACGTGTGGGCTTCTTGTCTTGAGCTCGTGGGCTTGAGCCCATATTCCAACACTTCCCCTCAAGCTGGAGGAGAAAAGACATCATAAATACCCAGCTTGCCACATATAAACGATAGGATTTTAGATGTAACGGGTTTAGTGAGAATATCAGCTACTTGCTCTTGAGATGACACATGTTTGAGAGAAATTATTCGTGCTTGAAACTTCTCCCATATAAAATGACAATCCACCTCAATATGTTTAGTTCTTTCATGAAAATTGGATTTGAAGTGATATGAACGGCTGCTTCATTATCACATTACAGATTCATGGACCCCTTTTTTTTAAAAACCTAGTTTGGTAAGAAGGGTCCTGATCCATAAAAGTTCACTAACGGTGTTGGCCATAGCTCTGTATTCTGCTTCGGCGCTAGATCTTGCAACCAAATTTTGCTTCTTACTTTTCCCTGTAACCAAGTTTCCCCCAACCAGAGTACAATATCCTGATGTAAATTTTCTATCATCAAGAGATCCAGCCCAATCTGCATCTGAGAAGCCTTCTATGTTGAAGTGCCCATGTTTTTTATACAGCAATCCTCTTCCTGGAGCTCCTTTTAGATAACATAATATTCTCTCTAAGCCTGCCAGTGGGTAATTTGTGGTTTGTTCATGAATTGACTCACCACTCTTACAACATATGATATGTTTGGCCTAGTTACCGTGAGATAAATCAATTTTCCCACGAGTCTTTGATATTTACCAATATCAATATCTTCTTCATTTGTGGCACATAATTTTACATTTGTATCCATAGGTGTGTCAACTGGTCTACAACCCTTCATTCATGTTTCTTCAAGGAGATCCAAGACATATTTCCTTTGAGACAATATTATCCCATGTTTGGATTGAAGAATTTCTATACCCAAAAAATATTTAAGCATACCAAGGTCTTTAATCTTGAATTCCTGACCTATCATCTGCTTCACCTCCTGTATGCTCAAAGCATCATCACCAGTTAAGATAATATCATCCACGTATACGGCCAATAATATTTTCCCTTTGACCGTATCTTTATAATATACGGAATGATCAACTGAGCACCGATGAAAACCAAACCGTAGGAGTGTTTGACTAAATTTATCAAACCAAGCCCGAGGGGACTGCTTAAGCCCATATAAAGACTTTTTTAACTGGCATACTGACTCCCCCTCAACCACATAACCAGGTGGTTGAACCATATAAATTTCCTCACTGATATTACCATTTAAAAAAGCATTTTTAACATCCAACTGATAGACGGGCCATGAGGAGTTAGCAGTAATAGATAAGATGATGCGTACCGAATTCAATTTTGCAATAGGAGAGAAGGTCTCCTCATAATCTATCCCATAGCACTGCGTATAGCCCTTAGCAACCAGTCAAACTTTAAGACGAGCAACTGATCCATCCGGATTATGTTTCACCGAAAAAATCCATCGACTACCAACCGGTCTTTTACCTTTCGGGAGTGATGTTAAGTACCAAGTTTGGTTTTCTTATAAGGCGTGCATTTCTTCGTCCATAGCCACCTTCCATCCTGGATGTCTCAGGGTCTCCTGATACGACTGCGAAACGGAAGTAGAAGAAAGGGACGCAAGAAACTGAAAACACTCGGAAGACAAGCGATGGTGAGACATAAAATTTGAGATAGGATGTGAAGTAGTACAGGAGTGACGTTCTTTTGTTAAAGCAATAGGCCGAGTATCAAATTCAGGCCCATACATAGGAGGAGAAGGACTTACCTCGGGTGGATCTGACAACTCCACAGGTGAAGGTACGACCGGTGCATCAGGGGATGGATCCACTTCAAGATTGAACGGTACAAGCGGACAAGGAGTAGTAGAAGGACAAGTCCATCCTGGAGGAGCATCATGGGAGGAGTAGAAGGGAGTGTCCTCAAAGAAAGTCACATCCCTAGAGATAAACATCCTCCGAAGGGTAGGATTGTAACAGACATAACCTTTCTGGGTGCGAGAGTATCCCAAAAAAATGCACTTCATAGACCGAGGATCAAGTTTATTTTTATGTGGAGATGTAACATGAAAAAAACACATACATCCAAACACTTTCAAAGGAAGAGAAAAAGGATCTTCACCATTAAATAACACAGAGTAAGGAGTTTTATGATGAAGGACTAATGAAGGTAACCTATTAATGAGAATGCATGCTGTAAGTATAGCATGAGGCCAATAGAAATAGGGTACCTTCATGGAGTAGAGGAGGCCCCAAGCAACTTCAAGAAGATGACGATTCTTCCTTTCAACAACACCATTTTGTTGAGGAGTATAGGCACATGATGTTTGATGAATAAGCCCATTACTCTCACAAAATGATTTGGAGTCATGAGACATGTATTATCAGATCTAAGGGTTTGAATTTTCTTCCCAAATTGTGTCAAGACCATAGCATGAAAATTTTTAAACAAAGGAAGAATTTCGAAACGCTCTTTAAATAGATATAACCAAGTCACTCGAGTAAAATCATCAACAAAAATGACAAAATATTTAACTTGGGAAATAATTGAGACACATAAAGGGCCCCATACATCAGAATGTATTAGCTCAAACAGAGCAGTACTTGTAGTTGTAAGACGAGGAGAATATGTACTCCTGACATGTTTACTTAATTGACAAACCTCACAACTGATATTAGAAAGTCCTTTTAAAGATGGAACCAAAGAACGAAGTGAAGGGTAGACGGATGACCAAGTCGGTTGTGCCAAAGTTGGGCCTAAGATGTAGTGGACGATAATGCAGCTAATGGTGGAAGAGTGAAGTAGTACAAACCCCCCTTTTCATGGCCGCCACCAATCACCCGCTTCGTAGTGAGATCCTCAAAGACACAAGAAGACGGTGAGAAGGTGATAGAGCAATTTAATTGTTTGGTCAATTGGCTAACAGTGAGCAAATTTAAAGGAAATTGAGGAACAAACAAAACATCTTGAAGGGGAATAGATGAAGTAATAGAGGAGGAACCTTTGCCAAGGACCTTGGTTTGGGTACCATCAGCAATAGTAACGAATTTTTGAGCATAACAAGGAGATAAGAACTGCAACAAGTGTTTGTTACCTAATAGATGTTCGGAGGCCCCGGAGTCGATGATCCAAGAGGAAGAAAGCATACTTGAGGCAATAGTAGTGGTAGCAGTAGATGATGAGGGAATAGATGATTCAATGAAGGACTTCATTTTCTGAAATGTGGCATATTCCTCAGCTTTAAGAGTCACATTTCCGGATGATGATTCAGCCTTATCTTCATTTTTCTCAACGTTAACTGAGACTGGGTTAGATGTGGCCCAATCAGGCTTGCCATGAAGTTTCCAGCATGATGCCACAAGGTAGTTCTGACAGCCACAATAAGTGCAAAGTTGATGCTCAGTACGGAAAGAATTTTGACCCGTTCTACCACCTCTATTTTCAGCCCCTCTCATAGTTCGACCCCCTCTCATATTTCTGCTCCCTCCCCTCGGGATGAGGAAGATGTTCCCCGATTGCCAATGAACATTGCCGATGGAGCATCAATAGGAGAAGGGGATGGATCCGGTATCCTAAGTAATGTAGCACTAATATTATTGAAGGATGGAAGAGCAGAAGAACTTAGAAGTTGAGTTTTGGCCACCTGAAGGTATGGTTTAATATTCGATAAGCAAATGGCTTCTGCCAAAGCTTCTCTTTGTCGTTCTTGAATGGCAATATCGGTGGAATATGGCTGAGCTAGTTTCCCTTCTTGAAGAAGACCGTCAAACCGTGCCAAAAATTCATGAATATTATCTCCATGTTTCATATGCAGCATGTTTTGTAAGACATCATATATTTTTTTGTAATGAAGAAGTGCTTGAGTAAAGCTTTGCACAAGTGTCCCATATGTTATTGGCGGTTTCCAAGTGGACCACATTGTTGGCCACCTGCTCTTCCATGCTATTAATGAGCCAACTTATCACCATGTTATCATCCTTAACCCACTTGTGGTAGGACACATCTTCTTCATAAATCGGAGGAGGAAAGTTAACAACGTGGCTCAAGAGGTCACGAGTAATAAGAACCCTCCGAACCGATTGTGACCAGCTCATGTAATTAGAGAGACCTCTAAGTGGAATTGTAATAATACAGAGTATATCACTCTTATTACTATTGTATCCAATCTCCATGATGAGGCAAGTAAAATATGGAGGTCAAAGGAAAAGGCCTTCTTCAAAGAACAATTACTCTATGTAATTTGAAGAACCCGTAGACCAAATCAATCACCAACAAAAGAGAACAAGAACCAATTTCTTTCACAAGGGCAAGCACCAAATTATCAACAAATTTGTGCCTTTAGAAAGTGATAATGACATCCAGCCATCACTCAAGTTCTCTTGTATTCATAAGAACAAAGAGAAGAAAGTAGATGCAACCGATTAGGCCTTAATCCAAACTCCAACACAAATGAGCAATAGACAAAAATTTAGAGAAGATTTAATGACAAACCAAGACACTTGGAAGAGATTTATCTTCAGCTCATGGGAGACTTCAACGTAAGAAAAAAATCAATTGTTGAAGTTATAAAAAAACGGAACTACAAAGGGTAAATGATTGTTGGCATTTCATCAAACATATAATGGGCATCCAACAACATAACGCAAACCCATGAGCAACCTTAAGTTGGAGAAGATACAACAACATGTGCTGGAATTCTACCTCAAATGAGATGGATCCAAATTACATAAAGGTAATTGAATTTCACCCATCAATCTTAATAAGATGCAAACAACAAATGCTCTTGAACACTCTTGTAATTGATTTACAA
Source organism: Aristolochia californica (assembly GCF_029961685.1). Lineage (NCBI taxonomy): Eukaryota > Viridiplantae > Streptophyta > Magnoliopsida > Piperales > Aristolochiaceae > Aristolochia > Aristolochia californica. Next base: position 17,145,061 of record NW_027181826.1, read on the forward strand.
GGAGTCAAAATTATAACATCAATTTAGTCATAGAAATAAATCTTTACAACATATAAAGATTTATCTTGACTCGATATGACTCAAAATTCTTGAAGTAAAGAAAAACAGTAAAAAGGAGTATGTAAATAAGAAAAGGAAACAAAAAAAAACATAAATAAGAAGATGATGAACTTATCTCTTTATGACTGAACTCCTTTTACAACTTCTTGAATAAATTTCATAATAACTCCATGAAGAGATCCTAAACTCCTTGGTCTGATACCATGTAGAATTTAGGATCTCATGAAAGGAACTTTAGATCAACAAGAAAGAAGAAGAAGAAGAAGAGAGAAGGAGAAGAGAAGAAGAAGAACGTGGAAGAAGAGAGTTTGGATTAAGGGAGAAGAGGGTTGCGTCAAAAAGAAAAATGAGGGCTGGATGAATTTGTGGAAAAAGAGGAGAGTGCTTCAATGCCCTACCTCTTAGCCAATGCCTTTATTTATAGTTTTACAATACCCTTAGGGTTACAACTTGATAAAACAAAAGACATAAAAGGAACGCATATTTACACTTCTATGCCATCTTTATGGAAAGTACCATATTTTACACATATGCCACTCCTTTGACGTGTGGGCTGTTTGTCTAGAGCTCTTGGGCTTGAGCCCATCTTCCAACATATATAAAAAACTAAAAGAGTTTAATTTCCTTGAAAATCACAGAAATTTTTTGGAATTATCTCACAAAGCATTTGTACATTTCCATTTAGGATGGTAAATTTTTTTTCAAATCCAAACTTGAGTTTTCACTCTCCCATTTTCCTCGTAAACAAAAAGATAAGGCAAATAGATCACAAAAAAATGAAATTTTTAGAGTTTCGTATGCAAAAAATTTAAAACTATAATAATGTAAGTGAAGAAAATTATTTCACAAACTAAAAATGAACACAAAAGTTTTGTTATGCATGTCAGGGAAATTCCAATAGTACAACCCCTAATTGCTTGGTTGAATTTTATAAGAAAGAGATTTCTAATTGAGTCCTAACATGTTTTAAATGTGGTGGATATGCATGCTTGAAACATGTTGAAGATCCAAATGACCTAGTGATCCAAAAATTTCTAGTAAAAAAAATTAAATTCTCAAGTTAACGTGTGGTGGGATATACCAGAGCCAAACAACCACTTTTTGCCTATTTTACAAAAAGCGGACCTAACAATCATAGATCATCGTAAATGTTTTGGACGATTAATGATGTGTAACAGCTATAATTTTTGTTAGAAATGACTTATGGTTTGGGAGTCATCCTTCAGTTAAAAATGTCTCACCCACCCCCTCTTCAGATGAATGCAAAACCCAATATATCAAAAACTAAAAGAGTTTACAATCCTTAAAAATCACATGTACTTTTTGGAATTATCTCTATCAGCATTTGTGCATTTCCATTTTGTATGTTCACTTTTTTTTCAAATCCAAACTTGAGTTTTCACTCTCCCATTTTTCTCGTAAACAAAAAGATAAAGCAAATAGATTACAATAAAATGAAAATTGTAGAGTTTATGTATGCAAAAAATGTAAAACTATAATAAATGTAAGTGAAGAAAATTATTTCACGCACTAAAAATGAACACCAAAGTTTTGTTATCCATGTTAGGGAAATTCCACTAGTACAACCTCTTGTAGCTTGGTGGAATTTTATAAGAAAGATATTTCTAATTGTTGATAACATATTTTAAATGTGGTGGACATGCAAGCCCGAAACATGTTGATGATGCAAATGACCTAATGATCCAAAATTTTCAAGGAGTAGAAAAAAATTAAATTCTCAAGTTAACGTGCGGTGGGATATTTACTAGAGTCAAACAACACACTTTTGCCTATTTTACAAAAAAGCAGACCTAACAATCATAGATCATTATAAATTTTTTGATCAATTAATGATGTGTAATGGCTATAATTTTTTTTAGTTATGACTTATGATTTGGGAGTCAACACTCTGTTAAAAATGCCTTGCACGCCCTCTTCCGACGATTGCAAAACCCAATATATAAAAAACTAAAAGAGTTTACAATCCTTAAAAATCACAGATACTTTTTGGAATTATCTTTCATAGTATTTGTGCATTTCCATTTTGGATGTTCAATTTTTGTTCAAATCCAAACTTGAGTCTTCAGTCTCCCATTTTTCTTGTAAACAAAACAATATGGCAAATAGATCACAAAAAAATGAAAATTTTAGAGTTTATGTATGCAAAAAATTAAAAACTATAATAAATTTAAGTGAAGAAAATTATTTCACGCACTAAAAAATAACACCAAAGTTTTGTTATCCATGTTTGGGAAATTCCACTAGTACAACACCCAATAGCTTGGTGAAATTTTATAAAAAAGAGATTTCTAATTGATCCTAACATGTTTTAAATGTGGTAGATATGCATGCCTGAAACATGTTGAAGATGCAAATGACCTAATGATCCAAAAATTTCATGGAGTAGAAAAAATTAAATTCTCAAGTTAACGTGCGGTGGGATATTTACTAGTGCCAAAAAACTCACTTTTTTCCTATTTTTAAAAAAGCGGACCTAACAGTCATAGATCATCGCAAATGTTTTGGTCGATTAGTGATGTGTAACAACTATAATTTTTGTTAGAAATGACTTATGGTTTGGGAGTCAACACACAGTTAAAATGCCTCACCCCCCTCTTTCGTTGATTGCAAAACCCAATATATAAAAAACTGAAAGAGTTTACAATTCTTAAAAATCACAGATAGAAAAAGATAAGGCAAATAGATCACAAAAAAATGAAAATTTTAGAGTTTATGTATGCAAAAAATTGAAAACTATAATAAATATAAGTGAAGAAAATTATTTCACACACTAAAAATGAACACCAAATTTTTGTTATCCATGTTAGGGAAATTCCACTAGTACAACCCCTAATTGCTAGGTGCAATTTTATAAGAAAGAGATTTCTAATTGAGTCCTAACATATTATAAATGTGGTGGATAAGCATGCCTGAAACATGTTGAAGATGCAAATGACCTAAAGATCCAAAAATTTTAAAGAGTAGAAAAAATTAAATTCCCAAGTTAACGTGCGGAGGGATATTTACCAGAGCCATACAACCCACTTTTTGCTTATTTTACAAAATGCGGACCTAACTGTCATAGATAATAGTAAATATTGTTATCGATTTAAGATGTGTAACGGCTATAATTTTTGTTAGAAACGACTTATGGTATGGGAGTCAACACTAGGTAAAAATTCAACATCCACCCCCCTCCCCCCCCGCATTCCTCTGATGAATGCAAAACCCATTATATAAAACACTAAAAGAGTTTTCAATTCTTAAAAATCACAAATACTTTTTGGAATTATCTCTTTCTAAATTTGTTCATTTCCATTGTGGACGTTCAATTTTTTCAAATCCAAACTTGAGTTTTCACTCTCCAATTTTTTTTGCAAAAAAAAAAGATAAGGCAAGTAGATGACAACAAAATGAAAATTTTAGATTTTATGTTTGAAAAAATTGAAAATTATAATTAATGTATGTGAAGAAAATTATTTCATGCACTAGAAATGAACACCAAAGTTTTGTTATCCATGTTTGGGAAATTCATCTAGTACAACCCCAAATAGCTAGGTGGAATTTTATAAGAAAGAAATTTCTAATAGATCCTAACATGTTTTAAATGTGGTAGATATGCATGCTTGAAACATGTTGAAGATGCAAATGACCTAATGATCCAAAAATTTCAAGGAGTAGAAAAAAATTAAATTCTCAAGTTAACGTGCGGTGGGATATTTACAAGTGCCAAAAAACCCACTTTTTTCCTATTTTATAAAATACGGACCTAATAGTCTTAGATCATCGTAAATGTTTTGATCGATTAGTGATGTGTAACAGCTATAATTTTTATTAGAAATGACTTATGGTTTGGGAGTCAACACTCAATTAAAATGTCTCGCACCCACTCCCCACCCCCCCCCCCCCCCCCCCTCTTCCGTTGATTGCAAAACCCTATATATAAAAAATCGAAAGAGTTTACAATCGTTAAAAACCACAGATACTTTTTGGAATTGTCTCTCACAGCATTTGTGCATTTCCATTTTAGATGTTCATTTTTTTTTCAATTCCAAACTTGAGTTTTCACTCTCCCATTTTTCTCGTTAATAAAAAGATCAGGCAAAACGATCATAATAAAATGAAAATTGTAGAGTTTATGAATGCAAAAAATTGAAAACTATAATAAATGTAAGTGAAGAAAATTATTTCATGCACAAAAAATGAACACCAAAGTTTTGTAATCAATGTTTGGGAAATTCCACCTAATAGCTTGGTGGAATTTTATAAGATAGAGATTTCTAATTGAGTCCTAACTTGTTTTAGATGTGGTGGATAAGCATGCCTGAAACATGTCGAAGATGCAAATGACCTAATGATCCAAAAATTTCAAGGAGAAGATATAATTAAATTCTCAAGTTAACGTGCGGTGGGATATTTACCAGAGCCAAACAACTCACATTTTGCCTATTTTAAAATAAGTGGACCTAACAATCATAGATCATCAAATGTTTTGATCAATTAATGATGTGTAATGGCTATAATGTTTTTTACAAATGACTTATAGTTCGGGAGTCAACACTCAGTTAAAAATGCTTCGCTCCCCATCTTCCAATGATTGCAAAACCCAATATATAAAAAACCTAAAGAGTTTACTTCCTTAAAAATTACAGATACTTTTTGGAATTAGTTGTCACAACATTTGTGCATTTCCATTTTGGATGTTAAATTTTTTTTCAAATACAAACTTGAGTTTTCTCTCTCCCATTTTTCTCGTAAAGAAAAAGATAAGGCAAATAGATCACAAAAAATGAAAATTTTAGAGTTTATGTATGCAAAAAATTGAAAACTATAATAAATGTAAGTGAAGAAAATTATTTCACGCACTAAAAATGAACACCAAAGTTCTTTTTCCATGTTAGGGAAATTCCACTAGTACAACCCCTAATTTCTTGGTGGAATTTTATAAGAAATAGATTTCTAATTGAGTCCTAACATATTTTAAATGTAGTGGATATGCAAGCTTGAAACATGTTGAAGATGCAAATGACCTAAAGATCCAAAATTTTCAAGGAGTAGAAAAAATTAAATTCTCAAGTTAACGTGCGGTGGGATATTTACCAGAGCCAAACAACCCACTTTTTGTCTATTTTACAAAATGCGGACCTATGGTTTTCTTCGTCCCCCCAACCCACCCACTTCTGATGAATGCAAAACCCAATATATAAAAAACTAAAAGAGTTTTCATTCCTTAAAATTCACAGATACTTTTTGGAATTATCTCTCTTAGAATTTGTGCATTTCCATTGTGGACGTTCAATATTTTTTCAAATCCAAACTTGAGTTTTCACTCTCCCATTTTTCTTGTAAACAAAAAGATAAGGCAAATAGATCACAACGAAATGAAAATTATAGATTTTATGTATACAAAAAATTGAAAATTATAATAAATGTTAGTGAAGAAAATTATTTCACGCACTAAAAATGTACACCAAAGTTTGGTTATCCATGTTTGGGAAATTCCACTAGTACAACCCCTAATAGCTTGCTGGAATTTTATAAGAAAGAGATTTCTAATTGATCCTAACATGTTTTAAATGTGGTAGATATGCCTGCTTGAAACATGTTGAAGATGCAAATGACATAAAGATAAAAAAATTTCAAGGAGTAGAAAAAATTAAATTCTCCAGTTAACTTGTGGTGGGATATTTACTAGTGCCAAACAACCCACTTTTTGCCTATTATACACAAAGCGGACCTAATTTTCATAGATCACCGTAAATGTTTTGATCGATTAATGATGTATAAAGGCTATAATTTTTGTTAGAAATGACTTATGGTTTGGGAGTTAACACATAGTTAAAAATGCCTCACCCCCTCTTCCGATGATTGTAAAACTCAACATACAACAAACTAAAAGAGTTTACAATCTTTAAAAATCACAGATACTTTTTGGAATTATATCTCTCAGCATTTTTGCATTTCCATATTAAATATTCAATTTTTTTTTCAAATCCAAACTTGAGTTTTCACTCCCATTTTTCTCGTAAACAAAAAGATAAGGCAAATAGATCAGAACAAAATGAAAATTTTAGAGTTTATGTACGGAAAAAATTGAAAACTTTAATAAAGGTAAGTGAAGAAAATTATTTCATGCACTAAATATGAACACCAAAGTTTTGTTATCCATGTTTGGGAAATTTCACTAGTACAACCCCTAATAGCTTGTAGGAATTTTATAAGAAAGAGATTTCTAATTGATCCTAACATGTTTTAAATGTGGTGGATATGAATGCCTGAAAAATGTTGAAGGTGCAAATGACCTAATGATCCAAAAATTTCAAGGAGTAGAAAAAATTAAATTCTCAAGTTAACGTGTGGTGGGATATTTACCAGACCCAAACAACCCACTTTTTGCCTATTTTACAAAAATGGGACCTAACAATCATAGATCATCGTAAATGTTTAGATCGTTAATGTTGTGTAACGGCTAAAAATTTTGTGTGAAATGACTTATGGTTAGGGAGTCAACACTCAGTTAAAAATGCCTTGCCCCCCTCTCCCAATGATAGCAAAACCCAATATCTAAAAAGCTAAAAGAGTTTACATTCCTAAAAAATCACAGATACTTTTTGGAATTATTTTTCTTAGCATTTGTGCATTTCCATTTTGGATTTTCAATTTTTTTTCAAATCCAAACTTGAGTTTTCAGTCTCCCATTTTTCTCATAAACAAAAAGATATAGCAAATAGAGCACAACAAAATAAAAATTTTAGAGTTTATGTATGCAAAAAATTGAAAACTATAATAAATTTAAGTGAAGAAAACTATTTCATGCACTAAAAATAAACACCAAAGTTTTGATATCCATGTTTGTAAAATTCCACTAGTATAACCCCTAATTGCTTGGTGGGATTTCATAAGAAAAAGATTTCTAATTGATTCTAACAAGTTTTAAATGTGGTGGATATGCATGCCTGAAACCTGTTGAAGATGCAAATGATCTAGTGATCCAAAAATTTCAAGGAGTAGAAAAAACTAAACTCTCAAGTTAACGTGCGGTGGGATATTTACCAGAGCCAAACAACCCTCTTTTTGCCTTTTTTTTAAAAATGCAGACCTAACAATCATAGATCATCGTAAATGTTTTGATCGAACATTGATGTGTAACGGCTATAATTTTTATTAGAAATGACTTATGGTAAGGGAGTCAACACTCAGTTAAAAATGCCTACCCCCCCCCCACTTCCGATGATTGAAAAACCCAATATATAAAAAAATAAAAGAGCTTAGAATCCTTAAAAATAACAGATACTTTTTGGAATTATCTTTTTGAGCATTTGTGCATTTCCATTTTGGATGTTCAATTTTCTTTCAAATCCGAACTTGAGTTTTCACAGTCCCATTTTGCTCGTAAACAAAAAAATAAGGCAAATAGATCACAAGAAAAGGAAAATTTTAGAGTATTTGTATACAAAAAATTGAAAACTAAAATAAATGTAAGAGAAGAAAATTACTTCACGCACTAAAAATGAACACCAAAGTTTTGTTATCCATGTTTGGGAAATTCCACTAGTACAACCCCTAATAGCTTGGTGGAATTTTATAAGAAAGAGATTTCTATATCATCCTAACATGTTTTAAATGTGGTGGATATGCATGCCTGAAACATGTAGAAGATGCAAATGACCTAATGATCCAAAAATTTCTAGGAGTAGAAAAAATTAAATTCTCAAGTTAACGTACAGTGCGATTTTTACCAAAGCCAAACAACCCACTTTTTGCCTATTTTACAAAAATGGACCTATGAATCATAGATCATCGTAAATGTATTGATCGATTAATGATGTGTAACGGCTACAATTTTCATTAGAAATGACTTATGGTTTGGGAGTCAATGCTCAGTTCAAAATGCCACCCCCCCCCCTTCCCTCCCTCTTCCGATGATTGCAAAACCCAATATTTAAAAAACTAAAAGAGTTTACAATCATTAAAAATCACATATTATTTTTGGAATTATCTCTCTTAGCTTTTGTGCATTTCCATTTTGGAAATTCAAATTTTTTTCAAAGCCAAACTTGAGTTTTAACTCTCCCATTTTTCTCGTAAACAAAAAGAAAAGGAAAACAAATCACAACAAATTGAAAATTTTAGAGTTTATGTATGCAAAAAATTGAAAACTTTAATAAATGTAAGTGAAGAAATTGTTTCGCACACTAAAAATGAACACCAAAATTTTGTTATTCATATTTGGGAAATTCCACTAGTACAACCCCTAATAGCTTTGTGGAATTTTATTAGAAAGATTTTTCAAATTGATCCTTAGATATTTTAAATGTGGTGCATATGCATGCTTGAAACATGTTGAAGATGAAAGTGACCTAATGATTCAAAAATTTCGAGTAGAAAAAATTAAATTCTCAAGTTAACGTGCGGTGGGATATTTACCAAGGATAAACAACCCTTTTTGTGCCTATTTTACAAAAAACGGACCTAGCAATCATAGGACATCATAAATGTTTGGATCGATTAATGTTGTGTAACGACTTTAATCTTGTTAGAAATGACTCATTTAAAATGCCTCGCCTCCAGTCTACTGATCATTTCAAAACCCAATATATAAAAAACTAAAAGAGTTTACAATCCTTAAAAATCTCATATACTTCTTTAAATTATCTCTCTCAGCATTTGGGCATTTCCATTTTGGATGTTCAATTTTTTCTCAAATCCAAACTTGAGTTTTCACTCTCCCAATTTTCTCGTAAACAAATAGATAAGGGAAATCGTCACAACAAATCAAAAATTTTAGAGTAGTAAAAAAAAAGTAAATTCTCAAGTTAACTTGCGGTGGGATATTTACCAGAGCCAAACAACCCCTTTTTGCCTATTTTACAAAAAGCGGACCTAACATTCATTGATCATCGTAAATGTTTTTTTCGATTAATGATGTGTAACGGCTAGAATTTTTGTTAGAAATGACTTATGGTTTGGGAGACAACAAACCCCCACACCCCCATCCCCCTCTTAAGATAATTGTAAAACCCAATATATAAAAAACTAAAATAGTTTACAATCCTTAAAAATCACAGATACTTTTTGGAATTATCTCTCTCATCATTTGTGCATTTCCATTTTTGGATGTTCAATTTTTTTTCAAATCCAAACTTGAGTTTTCACTCTCCCATTCTTCTCGTAAACAAAAAGATAAGGCAAATAGATCACATAAAAATGAAAATTTTAGAGTTTATGTATGGAAAAAATTGAAAACTATAATAAAATTAAGTGAAGAAAATTATTTCATGCTCTAAAAATGAACACCAAAGTTTTGTTATCCATGTTTGGAAAATTCTACGAGTACAACCCCTAATAGCTTGGTGGAATTTTATAAGAAAGAGTTTTCTAATTGATCCTAACATGCTTTAAATGTGGTGGATATGCATGCTTGAAACATGTTGAAGATGCAAATGACCTAATGATTCAAAAATTTCAAGGAGTAGAAAAAATTATATTCTCAAGTTAACATGCGGTGGGATATTTACAAGAGCTAAACAACCCACTTTGTGCCTATTTTAAAAAAGCGTACCAAACAATCATAGGATATCATAAATGTTTGGATCGATTAATGATGTGTAACGGCTTTAATTTTGTTAGAATTGACTTATGATTTGGGAGTCAACTCTCAGTTAAAAATACCTCGCCCCCACTCTACCGATGATTGCAAAACCCAATATATAAAAACTAAAAGATTTTACAATCCTTAAATATCATAGACACTTTTTTAAATTATCTCTCTCAGCATTTGGGCATTTCCATTTTTTATGTTAAATTTTTTTTCAAATCCAAACTTGAGTTTTCGCTCTCCCATTTTTCACGTAAACAATAAGATAAGGCAAATAGATCACAACAAAATGAAAATTTTAAAGTTTATGAATGCAAAACATTGAAAAATATAATAAATTTAAGTGAAGAATATTACTTCAAGCACTAAAAATGAACACCAAAGTTTTGTTATCCATGTTTGGGAAATTCCACTAGTACAACCCCTAATAGCTTGGTGGAATTTTATAAAAAAGAGATTTCTATTTGATCCTAACATGTTTTAAATGTGGTGGATATGCATGCCTGAAACATGTTGAAGATGCAAATGACCTAATGGTTCAAAAATTTCAAGGAGTAGAAAAAATTATATTCTCGAGTTAACGTTCGGTGGGATATTTACAAGAGCCAAACAACCCTCTTTGTGCCTATTTTACAAAAAGCGGACCTAACAATCATAGAACATCGTAATGTTTGGATAGATTAATAATGTTTAATGTCTTTAATTTTGTTAGAAATGACTTATGATTTGGGAGTCAAGACTCCGTTAAAAATGCCTCGCCCCCCCCATCTTCCGATGATCGGAAAACCCAATATATAAAAAACTAAAAGAGTTTACAATCCTTTAAAATCATAGATACTTTTTGGAATTATCTCTCTCAAAATTTGTGCGTTTCCATTTTGGATGTTCAATTTATTTTTCAAATCCAAACTTGAGTTTTCACTGTCCCTTATTTCTCGTAAACAAATAGATAAGGCAAATAGATGACAACAAAATGAAAATTTTGGAGTTTATGTATTCAAAAAATAGAAAACTATAATAAATGTTAGTGAAGAAAATTACTTCACACACTAAAAATGCACACCAAAGTTTTGTTATCTATGTTTGGGTAATCCCACTAGTACAACCCCTAGTAGCTTGGTGGAATTTTTTAAGAAAGAAATTTCTAAAATATCCTAACATGTTTTAAATGTGGTAGATATGCATGCCTAAAACATGTTGAAGAAGCAAATGACCTAATGATCCAAAAATTTCAAGGAGTATAAAAAATTAAATTCTCAAGTTAACGTGCGGTGGGATATTTACAAGAGCCAAACAATCCAATTTTAGCCTATTTTACAAAAAGTGGACCTAACAATCATATATCATCGTAAATGTTTTGATCGATTAATGATGTGTGATGGCAATAATTTTTTTTAGAAATGACTTATGGTTTCGGAGTCAACACTATGTTAAAAATGCCTCGCCCCCCTCTTACGATGGTTGCAAAACCCAATATATCAAAAACTAATAGAGTTTACAATCCTTAAAAATCAAAAATTCTTTTTCGAATTATCTCCCTAGCATTTGCCCATTTCCATTTTGGATGTGAATTTTTTTTTCAAATCAAAACTTGAGTTTTCACTCTCCCATTTTTCTCGTAAACAAAAAGATAAGGCAAATAGATCACAACAAAATGAAAATTTTAGAGTTTATGTATGCAAAAATTTGAAAACTAGAATAAATGTAAGTGAAGAAAATTATTTCACACACTAAAAATGAACACCAAAGTTTTGTTATCCATGTTTGGGAAATTCCACTTGTACAACCCCTAATAGCTTGGTCGAATTTTATAAGAAAGAGATTTCTAATTGATCCTAACATGTTGTCTATGTGGTTGATATGCATGCCTGAAACCTGTTGAAGATACAATTGACCTAATGATCCAAAAATTTTGAGTAGAAAAATTAAATTCCCAAGTTAACGTGAGGTGGGATATTTACAAGAGCCAAACAACCTACTTTTTTCTTATTTAACAAAAAATGGACTTAACAATCATAGGTCATTGTAAATGTTTTGATCGATTAATGATGTGTAACACCTATAATTTTTTTTAGAAGTGACTTATAGTTTGGGAGTCAACACTCAGTTAAAAATCCTTGCCCCAACTCATCCGATAATTGCAAAACCCTATATATAAAAACTAAAAGAGTTTACAATCCTTAAAAATCACAGGTACTTTTTGGAATTATCTCTCTCAGCATTTGTGCATTTCAATTTTGGATGTTAATTTTTTTTCAAATCCAAACTTGAGTTATCACTCTCCCATTTTTCTTGTAAACAAAAAGATAAGGCAAATAAATCACAACAAAATGAAAATTTTAGAGTTTATGTATGCAAAAAATTGAAAACTATAATAAATTTAATTGAAGAAAACTATTTCACGCACTAAAAATGAACACCAAAGTTTTGTTATCCATGTTTGGATAATTCCACTTGTACAACCCCTAATAGCTTGGTCGAATTTTATAAGAAAGAGGTTTCTAATTGATCCTAACATGTTGTCAATGTGGTGCATATGCATCTTTGAAACATGTTGAAGATGCAAATGACCTAATGATTCAAAAAATTTAAGGAGTAGAAAAAATTAAATTCCCAAGTTAACATGAGGTAGGATATTTACCAGAGCCCAACAACCCACTTTTTGCTTATTATACAAAAAATGTACCTAACAATCATAGATCATTTTAAATGTTTTGATCGATTAATGATGTGTAACGCCTATAACTTTTGTTAGAAGTGACTTATGGTTTGGGAGTCAACACTCAGTTAAAAATCCTCACCCCAACTATTCCGATAATTGCAAAACCTAATATATAAAACTAAAAGAGTTTACAATCCTTAAAAATCAAAGATATTTTTTGGAATTATCTCTCTCAGCATTTGTGCATTTCCATTTTGGATGTTCAATTTTTTTTAGATCCAAACTTGAGTTTTCACTCTCCCATTTTTTGTGCAAACAAAAAGATAATGGAAATAGATCACAACAAAATGAAATTTTTGAGTTTATGTACGTAAAAAATTTAAAACTATAATAAATGTAAGTGAGGAAAATTATTTCAAGCACTAAAAATGAACACCTAAGTTTTGTTATCCATGTTTGGGAAATTCCACTAGTATAACCCCTAATAGCTTGGTGAAATTTTTTTAAGAAATCGATTTCTAATTGATCCTAACATGTTTTAAATGTGGTGGATATGCATGCCTGAAACATGTTGAAGATTCAGGTGACCTTATGATCCAAAAATTTCAAGGAGTAGAAAAAATTAAATTCTTAAGTTAACGTGTGATGGGATATTTACTAGAGCCAAACAACCCACTTTTTCCCAATTTTACAAAAAGCGGACCTAAAAATCATCGATCATCGTAAATGTTTTGATATATTAATGATGTGTAACAGCTATAATTTCAGTTAGAAATGACTTATGGTTTGGGAGTCAACACACAGTTAACAATGCCTCACCCCCCCCCCCCCCCCCCCCCCCCCCTCTCCTCTCTTCCGATGATTGCAAAACCCAATATATAAAAAACTAAAAGAGTTTACAATCCTTAAAAATCACAGATAGTTTTTGGAATTGTCTCTTTCAGCATTTGTGCATTTCCATTTTGGATGTTCAATTTTTTTTCAAATTCAAATTTGAGTTTTCACTCTCCCATTTTTCTCGTAAACAAAAAGACAAGGTAAATTGGTCACAAAAAAAATGAAAATTTTAGACTTTATGTTTGCAAAAAATTCAAAACTATAATAAATGTAAGTAAAAAAAATTATTTGACGCACTAAAAATGAACGCCAATTTTTTTTTATCCATGTTTTGGAAATTCCACTAGTACAACCCCTAATAGCTTGGTGGAATTTTTTAAGAAAGAGATTTCTAATTGATCCTAAATTTTTTTAAATGTGGTTGATATGCATGCCTGAAACATATTGAAGATGCAAATGACCTAATGATCCAAAAATTTCTTGGAGGAGAAAAAAATTAAATTCTCAAGTTATCGTGTGGTGGGATATTTACCAGAGCCAAAGATAGCATTTTTTGCCTAATTTAAAAAAATGGACCTAACAATCATAGGTCATCGTAAATTTTTTGAACGATTATTGATGTCTAAAGGCTATAATTTTTGTTAGAAATGACTTATGGTTTGATAGTCAACACTCAATTAAAAATAACTCACCCCCTCTGATGGTTGCGAAACCCAATATATAAAAACCTAAAAGAGTTTACAATCCTTAAAAATCACAAATAATATTTTGAATTATCTCTCTCAGCATTTTTGCACTTCCATTTTGGATGTTCAATTTTTTTTCAAATCCAAACTTGAGTATTCACTCTCCTATTTTTCTCGTAAACAAAAAGTTAAGGTAAATAGCTCACAACAAAAGGAAAATTTTAGAGTTTATGTATGCAAAAAACTTAAAACTATAATAAATGTAAGTGAACAAAATTATTTCATGCACTAAAAATGAACACCAAAGTTTTGTTCTCCATGTTTGGGAAATTCCACTAGTACAACCCCTAATAGCTTGTTGGAATTTTATAAGATAGAGATTTCAAATATATCCTAACATGTTTTAAATGTGGTGGATAAGCATACCAAAAACTTGTTTATGATGCAAATGATCTAATGATCCAAAAATTTCGATTAGGAAAAATGAATTTCTCAAGTTAACTTGCGGTGGGATATTTACCAGAGCCAAACAACACACTTTTTGCCTATTTTACAAAAAGATCATAATTGTTTTGATCGGTTAATGATGTGTAACGGCTATAATATTTGTTAGAAATGACCTATGGTTTGGGAGACAACACTCAGTTAAAAATGACTTGCCCACGCCCACCCCCCCCCCCTCCCGTTCTTCCGGTGATTGCAAAACCCAATATATAAAAAACAAAAAGAGTTTACAATCCCTAAAAATCACAGATACTTTTTGGAATTATTTCTCTCGGCATTTGTGCATTTCCATTTTGGATGTTCAATTTTTTTTCAAATCCTAACGTGAGTTTTCACTCTCCCATTTTTTCTCGTAAAAAAAAAATGAAAGGCAAATAGATCACAACAAAAGGAAAATTTTAGATTTTATGAATGTTAAAAACTGAAAACTATAATAAATGTTAGTGAAGAAAATTATTTCACCCACTAAAAATGAACACCATAGTTTTGTTATCCATGTTTGGGAAATTCCACAAGTACAAACCCTAATAGCTTTCTGGAATTTTATAAGAAACAAATTTCTAATTGTTCCTAACATGTTTTAAATTTAGTAGATATGCATGCCTAAAGCAGGTTGAAGATGCAAATGACCTATAGATCAAAACATTTCGAGTAGAAAAAATTAAATTCTCAAGTTAATGTGCGGTGGGATTTTTACCTGAGCCAAACAACCCACTTTTTGCCTATTTTACACAAAACGGACCTAACAATCATAGATCATTGTAAATTTTTTTATCGATTAATGGTGTGTAACGGCTATAATTTTTGTTAGAAATGACTTGTAGTTTGGGAGTCAACACTCAGTTAAAAATGCCTCGGCCCCTCTTTCAATGATTACAAAACCCAATATATATAAAACTAAAAGAGTTTACAATCCTTAAAAGTCACCGATACTTTTTGGAATTATCACTCTCAGCATTTACGCACTTCCATTTTGGATGTTCAATTTTTTTTCAAATCCAAAATTGAGTTTTCACTCTCCCATTTCTCTCGTAAACAAAATGATAACGCCCATAGATCACAACAAAATAAAAATTTTAGAGTTTATGTATGCAAAAAATTGTAAAACTATAATAAATGTAAGTGAAGAAAATTATTTCACACACTAAAAATGAACACCAAATTTTTGTTATCCATGTTTGGGAAATTCCACTTGTACAACCCCTAATACCTTCTGGAATTTTATAAAAAAAAGATTTCTAATTTATCCAAAAATGTTTTAAATTTTGTAGATATGCATGCCTGAAACAAGTTGAAGTTGCAAATGACCTAAAGATCCAAAAATTTCAAGAAGTAGAAAAATTAAATTCTCAAGTTAACGTTCGGTGGGATATTTAACACAGCCAAACAACCCACTTTTTTGCCTATTTTACAAAAAGCAGACCTAACAATCATAGATCATCGTAAATGTTTTGATCGATTAATAATGTGTAATGGCTATAATTTTTGTTAGAAATGACCAATGGTTTGGGAGTCAACAGTCAGTTAAAAAAGAGTCCCCCCCCCCCTCCAATGATGCAAAACCCAATATAGAAAAAACTAAAATAGTTTACAATGCCAAAAAATTAGAGATACTTTTTGGAATTATCTCTCTCAGCATTTTGCGCATTTCCATTTTGGATGATATATTTTTTTTCAAATCCAAACTTGAGTTTTCACTCTCCCATTTTTCTCCTAAACAAAAAAGAAAAGGCAAATAGATCACAACAAAATGAAACTTTTAGAGTTTATGTATGTAAAAAATTGAAAACTATTATAAATATTAGTGAAGAAAATTATTTCACCCTCAAAAAAAGAACACCAAAGTTTGTTATCCATGTTTGGGAAATTCCACTAGTACAACCCCTAATAGCTTGCTAAAATTTTCTAAGTAAGAGATTTCTAATTGATCCTAACATGTTTTAAATGTGGTATATATGCATGCCAGAAACATGTTGAAGATGCAAATGACAAAAAGATCAAAAAATTTCAAGGACCAAAAAAAATTAAATTCTCAAGTTAACGAGCGGTGGGATATTTACTCGAGCCATACAACCCACTTTTTGCCGATTTTACACAGAGCAGACCAAACAATCCTAGATCATCGTAAATGTTTTGATTAATTAATGATGTGTAACGGCTATAATTTTTGTTAGAAATGACTTATGGTTTCGGAGTCAACAACTCAGTTAAAAATGCCTCTTTTGATGATTGCAAAACCCAATATATAAAAAAATTAAAGAGTTTTTAATCCTTAAAAATTAGAGATACTTTTTGGAATTATTTCTCTCAGCATTTGTGCATTTCTATTTTGGATGTTCAATTTATTTTCAAATCCAAACTTGAGTTTTCGCTCTCACATTTTTCTCGTAAACAAAAAGATAAGGCAAATAGATCACAACAAAAGGAAACTTTTAGAGTTTATGTAGTGAAAAAATTGAAAACTATAATAAATGTAAGTGAAGAAAAGTATTTCACGTACTACAAATGAACACCAAAGTTTTGTTATTCATGTTTGGGAAATTCTACTAGTACAACCCCTAATAGCTTGCTGGAATTTTGTAAGAAAGAAATTTCTAAATGATCCTAACATGTTTTAAATGTGGTGGATATGCATGCCTCAAACATGTTGAAGATGCAAATGACCTAAAGATTTTAAAATTTCAAGGAGGTGAAAAAATTAAATTCTCAAATTAACGTGCGGTGGGATTTTTACTAGAGCCAAACAACCCACTTTTTGCATATTTTACACAAAGCGGACCTAAAAAATCATAGATCATCATAAATATTTTGAGTGATTAATGATGTGTAACGGCTACAATTTATGTTAGAAATTACTTATGGTTTGGGAGTCAACACTCAGTTAAAAATTTCTCGCCCCCCTCTTCTGATGATTGGAAAACCCAATATATAAAAAATTAAAAGAGTTATAATCCTCAAAAAACACAGATACTTTTTGGAATTATCTCTTCCAGCATTTCTACATTTCCATTTTGGATGTTCAATTTTTTTTCAAATCAAAAATTGAGTTTTCACTCTCCTATTTTTCTTGTAAAATAAAAAGATAAGGCAAATAAATCACAACAAAATGAAAATTTTAGAGTTTATGTAAGCAAAAAATTGAAAACTATAATAAACATAAGTGAGGAAAATTATTTCACGCACGAAAAAAGAGCACCAAAGTTTTGTTAAGCATGTTTGGGAAATTCCACTAGTACAACCCCTAATAGCTTGCTAGAATTTTATAAGACAGAGATTTCTAATTGATCCTAACATGTTTTAAATGTGGTGGATAAGCATGGCAGAAACATGTTGATGATGCAAATGACCTAATGATCCAAAAATTTCAAGGATTAGTAGAAAAAATTAAATTCTCAAATTAACGTGCGGTGGGATATTTACCAGAGCCAAACAACCCACTTTTTGCCTATTTTATAAAAAGCGGACCTAAAAAATCATAGATCATCGTAAATGTTTTGAGCGATTAATGATGTGTAACGGCTATAATTTTTGTTAGAAATGACCTATGGTTTGGGAGTCAACACTCAGTTCAAAAAGCTTTGCCCCCCTCCCCCCTTTCGATGATTTCAGAACCCAAGATATAAACAACTAAAAGAGTTTACAATCCTTAAAAATCACATATTCTTTTTGGAATTACGTCTCTCTGCATTTGTGCATTTCCAATTATGGATGCTCAAGTTTTTTTTCAAATCCAAACTTGAGTTTTTAGTCTCCCATTTTTCTCGTAAACAAAAAGATAAGGCAAATAGATCACAACAAAATGAAAATTTTACAGTTTAAGTATGAAAAAAATTGAAAAATATAATAAATGTTAGAAAAGAAAATTATTTCACCCACTAAAAATGAACACCAAAGTTTTGTTATCCTTGTTCGGGAAATTCCACTAGTACAACCCCTAATAGCTTGGAGGAATTTTATAAGAAAGAGATTTCTAATTGATCATAACATGTTTTAAATGTGGTGGATATGCATGCCTGAAAAATGTTGAAGTCGCAAATTACCTAATGAACCAAAAATTTCAAGGAATAGAAAAAATTAAATTCTCAAGATAACATGTGGTGGGATATTTACCAGAGCCAAACAACCCACTTTTTACATATTTTTGAAAAAGCGGACCTTTTAATCATAGATCATCGTAAATGTTTTGATCGATTAATGATGTGTAACGGCTATAATTTTTGTTAGAAATGACTTATGGTTAGGGGGTCAATACTCAGTTAAAAATGCCTCGCCTCCCTCATCCTCTGATTGCAAAAATCAATGTATAAAAAACTAAAAGAGTTTACATTCCTAAAAATTCACAGAGACTTTTTGGAATTTTCTTTCTCACCATTTGTGCATTTCCATTTTGGATGTTCAATTTTTTTTCATATCCAAACTTGAGTTTTCAGTCTCCATTTTTTTCGTAAGCAAAAAGATTAGGCAAAAAGATCACAAGAAAATAAAAAATTTAGAGTTTATGTATGCAAAAAATTGAAAACCGTAATAAATGTAAGTGAAGAAAATTATTTCACACACTAAAAATGAACTCCAAAGTTTTGTTATCCATGTTTGTGAAATTCCACTAGTACAACCCCTAATAGCTTGGTGGAATTTTATAAGAAATAGATTTCTAATTGATTCTAACATGTTTTAAATGTGGTGGATATTCATGCCGGAAACATGTTGAAGATGAAAATGACCTAATGATCCAAAAATTTCAAGGAGTAGAAAAATTTAAACTCTCAAATTAACGTATGATGGGATATTTACCAGAGCCAAACAACCCACTTTTTGCCATTTTTACAAAAAGCGGACCTAACAATCATAGATCATCATAAATGTTTTGATCGATTTTTGATGTGTAAGGGCTATAATTTTTGCAAGAAATTACTTAAGGTTAGGAAGTCAACACTCATTTAAAAATGCCTCGCCGCGCCCCCCCGCCCCCCCCCCCCCCCCCCCCCCCCCCCCCCCCCACTTTATGGATATTTACCAAAGCCAAAACACCCACTTTTTGCCTATTTTACAAAAAGCAGACCTAAAAAATCATAGATCATCGTAAATATTTTGAGCGATTAATGATGTGTAACGGCTATAACATTTGTTAGAAATGATCTATGGTTTGGGAGTCAACACTCAATTCAAAAAGCTTTGCCTCCCTCCACTCTTTGGATGATTGCAGAACCCAAGATATAAACAACTAAAAGAGTTTACAATCCTTAAAAATCACATATTCTTTTCAGAATTACCTCTCTCAGCATTTGGGCATTTCCAATTATGGATGCTCAAGTTTTTTTTTCAAATCCAAACTTGAGTTTCCAGTCTCCCATTTTTCTCGTAAACAAAAAGATAAGGCACATAGATCACAACAAAATGAAAATTTTAGTTTTTATGTATGCGAAAAATTGAAAACAATAATAAATGTAAGTGAAGAAAATCATTCCACGGACTAAAAATGGATACCAAAGTTTTGTTATCCATGTTTGGGAAATTCCACTAGTACAACCCCTAATAGCTTGGTGAAATTTAATAAGAAAGAGATTTCTAATTGATCCTTACTTGTTTTAAATGTGGTGGATATGCATGCCTGAAAAATGTTGAAGTTTCAAGGAATAGAAAAATTAAATTCTCAAGATAACGTGTGGTGGGATATTTACCAGAGCCAAACAACCCACTTTTTACCTATTTTTGAAAAAGTGGACCTTTTAATGATAGATCATCGTAAATATTTTGATCGATTAATGATGTGTATCGGCTATAATTTTTGTTAGAAATGACATATGGTTAGGGGGTCAAGACTCATTTAAAAATGCCTCACCTCCCTCATCCTCTGATCGCAAAACTCAATGTATAAAAAACTAAAAAACGTTTACATTCCTAAAAATTCACAGAGACTTTTTGGAATTTTCTTTCTCGCCATTTGTGCATTTCCATTTTGGATGTTCAATTTTTTTTCATATCCAAACTTGAGTTTTCAGTCTCCATTTTTCTCGTAAACAAAAAGATTAGACAAAAAGATCAGAACAAAATAAAATTTTTAGAGTTTATGTATGCAAAAAATTGAAAAACGTAATAAATGTAAGTGAAGAAAATTATTTCACACACTAAAAATGAACTCCAAAGTTTGGTTATCCATGTTTGTGAAATTCCACTAGTACAACCCCTAATAGCTTGGTGGAATTTTATAAGAAAGAGATATCTAATTGGTTCTAACATGTTTTAAATGTGGTGGATATTCATGCCTGAAACATGTTAAAGATGCAAATGACCTAATGATCCAAAAATTTCAAGGAGTACAAAAAATTAAACTCTCAAATTAACGTACGAGCCAAACAACCCACTTTTTGCCATTTTTACAAAAAGCGAACCTAACAATCATAGATCATCATAAATGTTTTGATCGATTATTGATGTGTAACGGCTATAATTTTTGTTAGAAATGACTTATGGTTAGGGAGTCAACACTGACTTAAAAATGCCTCCCCCCCCTTTTCCGATGATTGCAAAACCCAATATATATAAAAAACTAAAAGAGTTTACAATCCTTGAAAATCATAGATATTTTTTGGAATTACCTTTCTCAGCATTTGTGCATTTACATTTAGGATGTTCAATTTTTTTTCAAATCCAAACTTGAGTTTTCACTCTCCTATTTTTCTCGTAAACAAAAAGATAAGGCACATAGATCACAATAAAATGAAAATTTTTGTTTTTATGTATGCGAAAAATTGAAAACAATAATAAATGTAAGTGAAGAAAATCATTCCATGGACTAAAAATGGACACCAAAGTTTTGTTATCCGTGTTTGGGAAATTCCACTAGTACAACCCCTAATAGCTTGGTGAAATTTAATAAGAAAGAGATTTCTAATTGATCCTAACTTGTTTTAAATGTGGTGGATATGCATGCCAGAAACATGTTGAAGATGCAAATGACCTAATAATCGAATAATTCCTCGCCACCCCCACCCCCCCCCCCCCCCCCCCCCCCCCCCCTCCCCCTTATTTGGATAATTGCAATACCCAATATATAAAACATTAAAAGAGTTTACAATCCCTAAAAATTAAAATTACTTTTTGTAATTATCTTTCTCAGCATTTGGGCTTTTCCATTTTGGATGTTCATTTTTTTTTCAAGTCCAAAATTGTGTTTTCACTCTCCCATTTTTCTCGTAAACAAAAAGATATGGCAAAAAGATCACAACAAAATGAAAATTTTAGAGTTTATATTTAAAAAATTGAAAACTAAAATAAATGTTAGTGAAGAAAATAATTTCATGCACTAAAAATGAACACCAAAGTTTTGTTATCCATGTTTGGGAAATTCCACTAGTACAACCCCTAATAGCTTGCTGGAATTTTATAAGAAAGAGATTTCTAATTGATCCTAACATATTTTAAATACATGCCTGAAACATGTTGAAGATTCAAATGACCTAAAGATAAAAAAATTTCAAGGAGTAGAAAAAATTAAATTTTCAAGTTAACGTGCGGTGGGATATTTACCAGAGCTAAACAACCCACTTTTTGCCTATTTTACACAAAGCGGACCTAACAATCATTGATCATCGTAAATGTTTTGATCGATTAATGATGTGTAACGACTATAATTTTTGTTAGAAATGACTTATGGTTTGGGAGTCAACACTCAGTTATAAATGCCTCGCCCCCCCTCTTCCGATGATTGCAAAACCCAATATATAAAAAACTAAAAGAGTTTAAAATCCTTAAAAATCACTGGTACTTTTTGGAATTATCTCTCACAGCATTTGTGCATTTCCATTTTGGATGTTCAATGTTTTTTCAAATTCAAACTTGAGTTTTGACTCCCCTATTTTTCTCTAAAACAAAAAGAAAAGGCAAATAGATCACAACAAAATAAATATTTTAGAGTTGATGTATGCAAAAAATTGAAAAAATAATAAATGTAAGTGAAGACAATTTTTTTACACACTAAAAATCAACACCAAAGTTTTGTTATCCATGTTTAAGAAATTGCACTAGTACAACCCCTAAAAAATTGGTGGAACATTATAAGAAAGTGATTTCTAATTGATCCTAACATGTTTTAAATGTTGTGGATATGCATGCCTTAACCATGTTGAATATGCAAATGACCTAATGATCCAAAAATTTCAAAGAGTAGATAATTTAAATTCTCAATTTAACATGCTGTGGGATATTTACCAGAGCCAAACAACCCACTTTTTGCCATTTTACAAAAAAAAAACCTTACAATCATAGATCATCGTAAATGTTTTGATCAATTCATGACGTGCAACAGCTATAGTTTTTGATAGAAATGACTTATAGTTAGGGAGTCAACACTGAGTTAAAAATACCATGCCCCCCTGTTCAGATGATTGCAATACCTAATATATAAAAAAACTAAAAGAATT
Source organism: Aristolochia californica (assembly GCF_029961685.1). Taxonomy (NCBI): domain Eukaryota; kingdom Viridiplantae; phylum Streptophyta; class Magnoliopsida; order Piperales; family Aristolochiaceae; genus Aristolochia; species Aristolochia californica. Next base: position 17,167,828 of record NW_027181826.1, read on the forward strand.
TACATTCCTAAAAAATCACAGATACATTTCGGAATTATCACTCTCAACATTTGTGCATTTCCATTCCGGATGTTCAATTTTTTTTCAAAAGCAAACTTGAGTTTTCACTCTCCTATTTTTCTCGTAAACAAAATGATCAAGCAAATAGATCACAATAAAATGAAAATTTTAGAGTTTATGTGTGCAAAAATTTAAAAACTATAATAAATGTAAGTGAAGAAAATTATTTCACGCACTAAAAATGAACACCAAAGTTTTGTTATCCATGTTTGAAAAATTCCACTAGTACAACCCCTAATAGCTTGGTGGAATTTTATAAGAAAGAAGTTTCTAATTGATCCTAACATGTTTTAAATGTCGTGGATATGCATGCCTGAAACATGTTGAAGATGCAAATGACCTAATGATCCAAAAATTTCGAGTAGAAAAAATTAAATTCTCAAGTTAACGTGCAGTGGGATATTTACATGAGCCAAACAATCCACTTTTTTCCTATTTTACTAAAAGCAAACCTAACAATCATAGATCGTAAATGTTTTTATTGATTAATTATGTGTAACGGCTATAATATTTGTTAGAAATGACTTAAGGTAAGGTAGTCAACACTTAGTTTAAAATTCCTCGCCCACCCTCTTCCGATGATTGCAAAACCATATATATAAAAAAATAAAAGAGTTTACAATCCTTAAAAATCATAGATACTTTTTGAAATTCTCTCTCAGCAATTCTGCATTTCCATTTTGGATGTTCAATTTTTTTTTCAAATCCTAACTTCAGTTTTCACTCTCCCATTTTTTTGGTAAATAAAAGGATAAGGCAAATAGATCGCAACAAATTGAAAATTTTAGAGTTTATGTATGGAAAAAATTGAAAACTATAATAAATGTAAGTAAATAAAATTATTTCACACACTAAAAATGAACACCAAAGTTTTGATATCCATGTTTGGGAAATTCCACCAGCACAACCCCTAATAACTTGGTGGAACTTTATAAGAAAGAGATTTCTAATTGATCCTAACATGTTTTAAGTGTGGTGGATATGCATGACGAAAACATGTTGAAGATGCAAATGACCTAATGATCCAAAAATTTCATGGAGTAGAAAAAATTAAATTCTCAAGTTAATGTGCAGTGGGATACTTACCTGAGTCAAACAACCCACTTTTTGCCTATTTTACAAAAAGCGGAACTAACAATCATAGATCATCGTAAATGTTTTGATCGATTCAGGACGTGTAATGGCTATAATTTTTGTTAGAAATAACTTATGGTTAGGGAGTCAACACTCAGTTAAAAATGCCTCTCTCCCCCCCCCCCCCCCCTCTCTTGATGATTGCAAAACCCAATATATAAAAAACTAAAAGTGTTTACATTCCTAAAAAATCACAGATACTTTTTAGAATTACCTCTCTCAGCATTTGTGCGTTTCCATTTGGGTAGTTCAATTTTTTTTCAAATCCAAACTTTAGTTTTTACTCTCCCATTTTTCATGTAAGTAAAAGATATGGCAAATTGATCACATCAAAATGAAAATTTTAGAGTTTATTTACGCAATAAATTGAAAACTATAAAAAATTTAAGTGAAGAAAATTATTTCACGCACTAAAAATGAACACCAATATTTTGTTATCCATGTTTGGGAAATTCCACTAGTGCAACTCCTAATAGCTTGGTGGAACTTTATAAGAAAGAGATTTCTAATAGATCCTAATATGTTTTAAATGTGGTGGATATGCTTGCCAGAAACATGTTGAAGAAGCAAATGACTTAATGAACCAAAAATTTCAAGGACTTGAAAAAATTAAATTGTCAAGTTAACGTGCGGTGGGATACTTACCTGAGCCAAACAACCCACTTTTTGCCTATTTTACAAAAGCGACCCTAACAATCATAGATCATCGTAAATGTTTTGGTCGATTAATGATGTGTATTAGCGACAATTTTTGTAAGAAATGACTTATGGTTAGGGAGTTAACACTCAATGAAAAATGCCTCACCCCCCACTTCCGATGATTGCAAAACCCAATATACAAAAAACTAAAAAAGTTTACTTTCCTTAAAAATCATAGATACTGTTTGGAATTATCTCTATCAGCTTTGTGCCTTTCCATTGTGGATTTTGAATTTTTTTTCAAATCCAAACTTGAGTTTTCGCTCTCCAATTTTTCTTGTAAACAAAAAGAAAGGCAAATAATTCACAAAAAATAAAAAATTTCGAATTTATGTATGAAAAAAATAAAATTTTATGTTAAGAAATTATTTCATGCACTAAAAATGAACACCAAAGTTTTGTTATCCATGTTTCGGAAATTCCACTAGTACAACCCCTAATAGCTTGCTTGAATTTATAAGAAATTTTTTTCAAAATGATCCTAACATGTTTTAAATGTGGTGGATATGCATGCCTGAAATATGTTGAAGATGCAAATGACCTAATGATCCAAAAATTTCATGGAGAAGAAAAAATTAAATTCTCAAGTTAACGTGCGGTGGGATACTTACCTGAGCAAAACAAACCACTTTTTGCCGATTTTACAAAAAGCGGACCTAACAATCATAATGATGTGTAACGGCTATAATTTTTAATAGAAATGACTTATGGTTTGGGAGTCAACACTCAGTTAAAAATGCCTTCCCCCCCCCCCCCCCCCTCATCCGATGATTGCAAAACCCAATATTTAAAAAACTAAAAGAGTTTACAACCCTTAAAAAACACAGATAGTTTTTGGAATTATCACGCTCAACATTTGTGCATTTCCATTTTGGATGATCAATTTTTTTTCAAATCCAAACTTTAGTTTTACTCTCCCATTTTTCACGTAAATAAAAAGATAAAGCCAATTGATCACAACAAAATGAAAATTTTAGAGTTTATTTACGCAAAATATTGAAAACTATAAAAAATGCAAGTGAAGAAAATTATTTCAGGCATTAAAAATGAACACCAATATTTTGTTTTCCATGTTTGGGAAATTCCACTAGTACAACCCCTAATAGCTTGGTGGAACTTTATCAGAAAGAGATTTCTAATTGATCCTAATATGTTTTAAATGTGGTGGATATGCATGCCTAAAATATGTTGAAGATACAAATGACTTAATGAATCAAAAATTTCAAGGACAAGAAAAAATTAAATTCTCAAGTTAGCGTGCGGTGGGATACTTACCTGAGCCAAAGAACCCACTTTTTGCCTATTTTACAAAAAGCGGACCTAACAAGCAAAGATCATCGTAAATTTTTTGGTCGATTAATGATGTGTAACGGCTATAATTTTTGTTAGAAATGACTTACGGTTAGGGAGTCAACACTCAGTTAAAAATGCCTCACCCTCCACTTCCAATGATTGCAAAACCCAATATAAAAAGAACTAAAAAAGTTTACTTTCCTTAAAAATTACATATACTTTTTGGAATTATCTCTCTCAGCTTTTGTGCATTTCCATTTTAGATGTTCAATTTTTTTTCAAATCCAAACTTGAGTTTCCGTTCTTTCATTTTTCTTGTAAACAAAAAGATAGAAAAAAAGATCACAAAAAAATGAAAATTTTATAATTTATGTATAAAAAAAATATAAATGTAAGTTAAGAAAATTATTTCATGCACTAAAAATGAACACCAAAGTCTTTTTATCCATGTTTCAGAAATTCCACTAGTACAATCCCTAATAGCTTTGTGGAATTTTATAAGAAAGAAATTTCTAAATGATCCTAACATGTTTTAAATGTGGTGGATATGCATGCCTGAAATATGTTGAAGATAAAACTGACCTAATGATCCAAAAAATTCATGGTGTAGAAAAAATTAAATTCTCAAGTTAACGTACGGTGGGATACTTACCTGAGAAAAACAACCAACCTTTTGCCAATTTTACAAAAAGCGGACTTAACAATCAAAGATCATCGTAAATGTTTTGATCGATTAATGATGTGTAATGCCTATAATGTTTTATAGAAATGACTTATGGTTTGGGAGTCAACACTCAATTACAAATGCCTCGCTCCCCCTCTTCTGATGATTGCAAAACCCAAAATATAAAAAACTAAAAGAGTTTACAACCCATAAAAATCACAGATACTTTTTGGAATTATCTCTCTCAGCATTTGTGCATTTCCATTTTGGATCAATTTTTTTTCAAATCCAAACTTTTGTTTTTACTCTCCCATTTTTCACGTAAATAAAAAGATAAAGCAAATTGATCGCAACAAATTGAAAATTTTAGAGTTTATTTACGTAAAAAATTGAAAACTATAAAAAATGTAAGTGAAGAAAATTATTTCAAGTACTAAAAATGAACACCAATATTTTGTTCTCTATGTTTGGGAAATTCCACTAGTACAACCCCTAATAGCTTGGTGGAACTTTATAAGAATGAGATTTCTAATTGATCCTAATATGTTTTAAATGTCATGGAGATGCATGCCAGAAACATCTTGAAGATGCAAATGACTTAATGAACAAAAAATTCAAGGACAAGAAAAAATTAAATTATCAAGTTAACGTGCGGTGGGATACTTACATGAGCTAAACAACCCACTTTTTTCCTATTTTACAAAAAGCGGACCTAACAATCATATATTATTATAAATGTTTTGGTCGATTAATGATGTGTAATGGCTATAATTTTGTTAGAAATGACTTATGGTTAGGGAGTCAACACTCAGTTAAAAATGCCTCACCCCCCACTTTCGATGATTGCAAAACCCGATATATAAAAAACTAAAAAGTTTACTTTCCTTAAAAATCACAGATACTTTTTGGAATTATCTCTCTCAGCTTTTGTGCATTTCCATTCCGGATGTTCAATTTTTTTTCAAATCCAAACTTGAGTTTTCGCTCTGCCATTTTTCTCGTAAACAAAAAGAAAGGCAAATAGATCACAAGAAAATGAAAATTTTATAATTTATGTATGTAAAAAATATAAATGTAAGTTAAGAAAATTATTTCAAGCACTAAAAATGAACACCAAAGTTTTTTTATCCATATTTCGGAAATTCCACTAGTACAACCCTTAATAGCTTGGTAGAATTTTATAAGAAAGAAATTTCTATATGATCCTAACATGTTTTAAATGTGGTGGATATGCATGCGAGAAACATGTTGAAGATGCAAATGACCTAATGATCCAAAAATTTCATGGAGTAGAAAAAATTATATTCTCAAGTTAACGTGCGGTGGGATATTTGCCATAGCAAAATAACCCACTTTTTGCCGATTTTACAAAAAGCAGACCTAACAATCATAGATCATCATAAATTTTTTGATCAATTAATGATGTGTAACGGCTATAATTTTTGTTAGAAATGACTTAGGGCACATAGATCACAACAAAATGAAAATTTTAGAGTTTATGTATGCCAAAAAATTGAAAACTATAATAAATGTAAGTGAAGAAAACTATTTCACGCATTAAAAATGAACACCAAAGTTTTGTTATCCATATTTCTGAAATTCTACTAGTACAACCCCAAATAGCTTGGTGGAATAATAGAAGAAAGAGAGGCTATAATTTTTGTTAGAAATGATTTATGGTTTGTGAGTCAACACTCAGTTAATAATGCCTCGCCCCCCTCTTCCAATGATTACAAAACCCAATATATAAAAAAATAAAAGAGTTTGCAACCCTTAAAAATTACAGATGCTTTTTTGAATTGTCTCTCTCAACATTTGTGCATTTCCATTTTGGATGTTAGATTTTTTTCAAATCCTAACTTTAGTTTTTACTCACCCATATTTCTCGTAAATGAAAAGATAAGGCAAATTGAAAAAAACAAAATGAAAATTCTAGAGTTTATTTATGCAAAAAATTGAAAACTACAATAAATGTAAGTGAAGAAAATTATTTTCTGCACTTAAAATGAATACAGAAGTTTTGTTATCCATGTTTGGAAAATTCCACTTGTACAACCCCTAATAGCGTGGTGGAGTTTTATAAGAAAAAGATTTCTAATTGATCCTAACATGTTTTAAATGTGGTGGATATGCATGCCAGAAACATGTTGAAGATGAAAATGACCTAATGATCCAAAAATTTCAAGGAGAAGAAAAAATTAAATTGTCAAGTTAACTTGCGATGGGATATTTACCAGAGCTAAACAACCCACTTTTTGCCTATTTTACAAAAAGTGGACCTAACAATCTGAGATCATCGTAAATATTTTGATCGATTAATGATATCTAACGGCTATAATTTTTGGGAGTCAACACTCAGTTAAAATTGCCTCGCCCCCCCCCCCCCCCCCCCCCCCCTCTTCCGATGATTGCAAAACCCAGTATATAAAATACTAAAAGAGTTTGCAACCCTTAAAAATCATAGATACTTTTTGGAATTATATCTCTCAGCATTGGTGCATTTCCATTTTGAATGTTCAATCTTTTTTCAAATCCAAACTTCAGTTTTCACTCTCCTTTTTTTATCTTAAATAAAAAGATAAGGCAAATAGATCACAAAAAAATAAAATTTAAGAGTTTATGTATGCAAAAAATTGAAAACTAAAATAAATGTAAGTGAATAAAATTATTTCACGTACTAAAAATGAACACCAAAGTTTAGTTATCCATGCTTGGGAAATTCCACTAGTACAACCCCTAATAGCTTGGTGAAATTTTATAAGAAAGAGATTTCTTATTGATCCTAACATGTTTTAAATGTGGTGGATTTACATCTCTGAAACATGTCGAAGATGCAAATGAGATAATGATCCAAAAAATTCAAGCAGTAGAAAAAATTAAATTCTCAAATTAATGTGCGGTGGGATATTTACCTGAGCCAAACAACCCACTTCTGGCCTATTTTACAAAAAAGCGGACCTAACTATCATAGATCATCGTAAATGTTTTGATCGATTAATGATGTGTAACGGCTATAATTTTTGTTAGAAATGACTTATGGTTTGGGAGTGAACACTTAGTTAAAAATGTCTCACCCCCCTCTTCCTATGATTTCAAAACCCAATATATAAAAAACTAAAAGAGTTTAAAATCGTTAAAAATCACAGATGATTTTTGGAATTATCTCTCTCAGCATTTGTGCATTTCCATTTTGGATGTTCAATATTTTTTCAAATCAAAACTTTAATTTTTACTCTCCTATTTTTCCCTAAAACAAAAAAAAACGCAAATAGATCACAACAAAATGAAAATTATCTCTCTCAGCATTTTTACATTTCCATTTTGGATGTTCAATTTTTTTTTCAAATCCAAACTTGAGCTTTCACACTCCCATTTTTCTCGTAAACAAAAAGATAAGGCCAATTGATCACAACAAAAAGAAAATTTTAGAGTTTATTTATGCTAAAAATTGAAAACAATAATAAATGTAAGTAAAGAAAATTATTTCATCCATTTAAAATGAACAGAAAAGTTTTGTTATCCATGTTTGGGAAATTCCACTAGTACAACCCCTAATAGCTTGGTGGAATTTTATAAGAAAGAGATTTCTAAGTGATCCTAACATGTTTTAAATGTGGTGGATATGCATGCTTGAAACATGTTGAAGATGCAAATGACCTAATGATCCAAAAATTTCAAGGAGTAGAAAAAATTAAATTCTCAAGTTAACGTGCGGTGGGATATTTACCTAAGCCAAACAAGCCGCTTTTTGCCTATTTTACAAAAAGCGGGCCTAACAATCATTGATCATCGAAAATGTTTGATTGATTAAAGATGTGTAACGGCTATAATTTTTGTTAAAAATGACTCATGGTAAGGGAGTCAACATTCAGTTAAAAATGCCTCGCCCACCCTCTTCCAATGATTGCAAAACCCAATATATAAAAAAATAAAAGAGTTTACAATCCTTAAAAATTACAGATGCTTTTTTGAATTATCTTTCTCAGCATTTGTGCATTTCCATTTTGGATTTTCAATTTTTTTCAAATCCTAACTTGAGTTTTTACTCACCCATTTTTCTCGTAAATAAAAAGATAAGGCAAATTGATCACAACAAAATGAAAATTTTAGAGTTTATTTATGCAAAAAAATAAAAACTACAATAAATGTAAGTGAAGAAAATTATTTCCTGCACTTAAAATGAACACCAAAGTTTTGTTATCCATGTTTGGAAAGTTCCACTTGTACAACCCCTAATAGCTTGGTGGAGTTTTATAAGAAAGAGATTTCTAATTGATTCTAACATGTTTTAAATGAGGTGGATATGCATGCCTGAAACATGTTGAAGATGAAAATGACCTAATGATCCAAAAATTTCAAGGAGAAGAAAAAATTAAATTCTCAAGTTAACGTGCGGTGGGATATTTACCAGAGCGAAACAACCCACTTTTTGCCTATTTTAAAAAACGTGGACCTAACAATCTGAGATCATCGTAAATATTTTGATCGATTAATGATATCTAATGGCTATAATTTTTGTTAGAATTGATTTATGGTTTGGTAGTAAACACTCAGTTAAAAATGCCTCGTCCCCATCTTCCGATCATTGCAAAACCCAGTATATAAAATACTAAAAGAGTTAGCAACCCTTAAAAATCAAAGATACTTTTTGGAATTATATCTCTCAGCATTGGTGCATTTCCATTTTGAATGTTCAATCTTTTTCAAATCCAAACTTCAGTTTTCACTCTCCTTTTTTCTCTTAAATAAAAAGATAAGGCAAATAGATCACAACAAAATGAATATTTTAGAGTTTATGTATGCAAAAAATTGAAAACTAAAATAGATGTAAGTGAATAAAATTATTTCACGCACTAAAAATGAACATTAAAGTTTTGTTATCCATGCTTGGGAAGTTCCACTAGTACAACCCCTAATAGCTTGGTGGAATTTTATAAGAAAGAGATTTCTAATTGATCCTAACATGTTTTAAATGTGGTGGATTTGCATCACTGGAACATGTTGAAGATGCAAATGAGTTAATGATCCAAAGATTTCAAGCAGTAGAAAAAATTAAATTCTCAAGTTAACGTGCGGTGGGATATTTACCTGAGCCAAACAACCCTCTTCTTGCCTATTTTACAAAAAGCAGACCTAACTATCATAGATCATTGTAAATATTTTGATCGATTAATTCTGTGTAACGGCTACAATTTTTGTTAGAAATAACTTATGGTTTGGGAGTCAACTCTAAGTTAAAAATGTTTCACCCCCCTCTTCGATGATTGCAAAACCCAATATATAAAAGACTAAAAGAGTTTAAAACGTTAAAAATCACAGATACTTTTTGGAATTATCTCTCTCAGCATTTGTGCATTTCCATTTTGGATGTTCAATGTTTTTTCAAATCCAAACTTGAGTTTTTACTCTGCTATTTTTCCCTAAAACAAAATGAAAACGCAAATAGATCACAACAAAATTAAAATTATCTCTCTCAGCATTTTTGCATTTCCATTTTGGATGTTCGATTTTTTTTAAAATCCAAACTTGAGCTTTCACGCTTCCTTTTTTCTCGTCAACAAAAAGATAAGGCAAATTGATCACAACAAAATAAAATTTTAGAGATTATTTACGCAAAAAATTGAAAACAACAATAAATGTAAGTGAAGAAAATTATTTCACTCACTAAAAATGCACACCCAAGTTTGGTTATCCATGTTTGGGAAATTCCACTAGTACAACCCCTAATAGCTTGGTGGAATTTAATAAGAAAGAGATCTCTAATTGATCCTAACGTGTTTTAAATTTTGTTGAGATGCATGCCTAAAACATGTTGAAGATATAAATAACCTAATGATTCAAAAATTTCAAGGAGTAGAAAAAATTAAATTCTCAAGTTTGCGTGCGGTGGGATATTTACCAGAGCCAAAAAACCCACTTTTTGTCTATTTTACAAAAAGCGGATTTAACAATCATAGATCATCGTAAATGTTTTTATCAATTAATGATGTCTAACGGCTATAAGTTTTGTTAGAAATGACTTATGGTTTGGTAGTCAACACAGTTAAAAATGCCTCGCCTCCCCTCTTTTGATGATTGCAAAACCCAATATATAAAAAACTAAAAGAGTTTACAACCCTTAAAAATCACAGATACTTTTTTGAATTATCTCTCACAGCATTTGTGCATTTCCTTTTTGTATGTTCAATTTTTTTCAAATGCAAACTTGAGTTTGCACTATCCTATTTTTCTTGGAAACAAAAAGATTAGGAAAATAGATCACAAAAAAAAGAAAATTTTAGAGTTTATGTATGCAAAAAATTGAAAATTATATTAAATGTAAGTACAAAAATTTATTTCACGCAATAAAAATGAACACCAAAGTTTTGTTATCCTTGTTTGGGAAATTCCACTAGTACAACCCCTAGTAACTTGGTGGAAATTTAAAAGAAAGATATTTCTAATTGATCCTAACATGTTTTAAATGTGGTGGATATGGATGCCTGAAACATGTTGAAGATGAAAATGACCTCATGATCCAAAAATTTCGAGGAGTAGAAAAAAATTAATTGTCAAGTTAACATGGGGTGTGATATTTACCAGAGCAAAACAACTCACTTTTAGCCTATTTTACAAAAAGCGGATCTAACAATAATATATCATCATAAATATTTTTATCGATTAATGATGTGTAACAGCTATAATTTTTGTTAGAAATAACTTACTATTTTGGAGTCAACACTCAATTAAAAATGCCACACCCCCCTCTTTCGATGATTGCAAAACCCAATATATAAAAAACTAAAAGAGTTTACCACCCTTAAAAATCACTGATACTTTTCGGAATTATCTCTCTCTGAATTTGTGCATTTTTATTTTGGATGTTCAATTTTTTTTCAAATCCAAACTTGAGTTTTCACTCTCCATTTTTTCTTGAAAAAAAAAAGAAAAGGAAAATAGTTCACAACAAAATGAAAATTTAAGAGTTTATGTTTGTAGAAAATTTTAAAAAAAATGTAAGTGAATAATATTATTTCATGCACTAAAAATGAACACCAAAGTTTTGTTATCCATGTTTGAATGTCCAATTTTGTTTCAAATCCAAACTTGAGTTTTCACTCTCCCAAAGATAAGGTAAATAGATCACAACAAAATGAAAATTTTAGAGTTTTGTTATGCAAAAAATTAAAAATTATAATAAATATAAATTAAGAAAATTATTTCATGCAGTGAAAATGAACACAAAAGTTTTGTTATCCTTGTTTGGGAAATTCCACTAGTACAACCCGTAATAGCTTGGAGGAATTTTATAAGAAAGTGATTTCTAATTGAATCCTAACATGTTTTAAATGTGGTGGATATGCATGCCTGAAACATGTAAATGACCTAATGATCCAAAAAATTATAGTAGAAAAAATTAAATTCTCAAGTTATCGTGCGGTGGGATATTTATCAGAGCCAAACAACCCACATTTTGCCTATTTTACAAAAAGCGGACCTACCAATCATAGATCATCGTAAATGTTTTGATCGATTAATGATGTGTAACGGCTAAATTTTTTCTTAGAAATGACTAATGGTTAGGGAGTCAACACTCAGTTCGAAATGCCTCGCGCCTTCTTCTGATGATTGCAAAACCCAATATATAAAAAACTAAAAGAGTTTACAATCCTTCAAAATCACAGATACGTTTTGGAATTATCTCTCTCCGAATTTGGGCACTTTCCAATTAGGATGTTCAATTTTTTTTCAAATCCAAAGTTGAGTTTTCACTCTCCCATTTTTCTTGTAAATAAAATAAGGCAAATAGATCACAACAAAATGAAAATTTTAGAGTTTATGTACGCAAAAAATTGAAAACTATAATAAATGTAAGAGAAGAAAATTATTTCATGCACTAAAAATGAACACCAAAGTTTTGTTATCCATGTTTCGGAAATTCCACTTGTACAACCCCTAATAGCTTGGTGGAATTTTATAAGAAAGAAATTTCTAATTGATCCTAACATGTTTTAAATGTGGTGGATCTGCATGCCAAAAACATATTGAAGATGCAAATGACCTAATGATCCAGACATTTCAAGGAGTTGAAAAAATTAAATTCTCAAGTTAACGTGCGGTGGGATATTTACCAGAGCCAAATAACACACTTTTTGCCTCTTTTACAAAAGGCGGACCTAACAATCATAGATCAACGTAAATGTTTTGATTGATTAATGATGTGTAATAGCTATAATTTTTGTTAGAAATGACTTATGGTTTGGGAGTGAACACTCAGTTAAAAATGCCTCGTCCCCCCTCTTCCGATGATAGCAAAACCCTATATATAAAAAACTAAAAGAGTTTAAAATACTTAAAAATCACAGATACTTTTTGGAATTATCTCTCTCAGCATTTTTGCTTTTCATTTTGGCTGTTCAATTTTTTTTCAAATCCAAACTTGAATTTTCACTCAACCATTTTTTTCCTAAACAAAAAGGGAAGGCAAATAGATCACAACAAGATGAAAATTTTAGAGTTTATGTTTTCAAAAAGTTGAAAAATATTATAAATGAAGAGAATAAAATTATTTCACGCACTAAAAATGAACACCAAAGTTTTGTTATCCATGTTTGGGAAGGACTACTAGTACAACCCCTAATGACTTGGTGAAACTTTATCAGAAAGAGATTTCTAATTGATCCTAACATGTTATAAATGTGGGGGATATGCATGCCTGAAACATGTTGATAATGAAAATGACCTAATGATCCAAAAATTTCGAGTAGAAAAAATTAAATTCTCAAGTAAACGTGCGGTGGGATATTTTCCCGAGCCAAACAACCCACTTTTGGCCTATTTTACAATAAGCGGACCTAACATTCATAGATCATCGTGAATATTTTGATTGATTAATGATGTGTAACAACTATAATGATTGTTAGAAATGACTTATGGTTTGGGAGTCAACACTTATTTAAAAATGCCTCGCCGCCCTCTTCCGATGATTGCAAAACCCAATATATAAAAAACTAATAGAATTTAAAATCCTTAAAAATCACAGATACTTTTTGAAATTATCTCTCTCAGCATTTGTACATTTCCATTTTGGATGTTCAATTTTTTTCAAATCCAAACTTGAGTTTTCACTCTCTCATTTTTCTCGTGAACAAAAAGAAAAGGCAAAAAGATAAAAAATAAAATAAAATTTTTTGTGTTTATGTATGCAAAAAAATTAAAAACTATAATGAATGTTAGTGAAGAAAATTATTTCACGCAAAAAAAAGAACACCAAAGTTTTGTTATCCATGTTTGGGAAATTCCACTAATACAACTCCTAATAGCTTGGTGGAATTTTATTAGAAAGAGATTTCTAATTGATCCTAACCTGTTTTAAATGTGGTGGATATGCATGCCTGAAACATGTTGAAGATGCAAATGACGTAATGATCCAAAAATTTCAAGGAGTAGAAAAAATTAAATTCTCAAGTTAACGTGCAGTGGGATATTTACTAGAGTCAAACAACTCACTTTTTTCCTATTTTAAAAAAAACAAACCTAACAATCATAGATTATCGTAAATGTTTTGATCGATTAATAATGTGTAACGGCTATAATGTTTATTAGAAATGACTTATGGTTTGGAAGTCAACACTCAATTAAAAATGCCACGCCCCCCTCTCTTTCGTTGATTGCGAAACCCAATATATAAAAAACAAAAGGGTTTACAGTCCTTAAAAAATTACAGATACATTTTTGAATTATCTCTCTCAGAATTTGTGCATTTCCATTTTGGATGTTCAATTTTTTTCGAATCCAAACTTGAGTTTTCACTCTCCCATTTTTCTTGTAAAAAAAAATAAGGCAAATAGATCACAACAAAATGAAAATTTTAGAGTTTATGTATGCAAAAAATTTTAAACAATAATAAATTTAAGTGAAAAAAATTATTTCACGCACTAAAAATGAACACCAAAGTTTTGTTATCCATGTTTGGGAAATTCAACTAGTACAACCCCTAATGACATGGTGGAACTTTATAAGAAAGAGATTTCAGATTGATCCTAACATATTTTAAATGTGGTGGATATGCATGCCTTAAACATGTTGATGATGCAAATGACCTAATGATCCAAAAATTTCGAGTAGTAAAATTTAAATTCTCAAGTTAACGTGCGGTGGGATATTTACCAGAGCCAAACAACCCACTATTTTCTATTTTACAAAAAGCGGTCCTAACAATCTTAGATAATCATAAATGTTTTGATCGATTAATCATGTGTAACGGCTATAAAGTTTTTAAGAATCAACTTATGGTTTGGGACTCAATACTCAATTAAAAATGCCTCGCCCCCCTCTTCTGATGATTGCAAAACCCAATATATAAAAGACTAAAAGAGTTTACAATCCATAAAAATCACAGATAGTTTTTAGAATTATCTCTCTCAGCCTTTTTGCATTTCCATTTTGGATGTTCAATTTTTTTAAAATCCAAACATGACTTTTCACTCTCTCATCTTTCTTGTAAACAAAAAGATAAGGTAAATAGATCACAACAAAATGAAAATTTTAGAGTTTATTTTTGCAAAAAAATTAATACTATAATAAAGTTAAGTGAATAAAATTATTTCACGCACTTAAAATGAACACCAAAGTTTTGTTATCCATGTTTGGAAAATTCCACTAGTACAACCCCTAATGACTTCGTGGAACTTTATAAGAAAGTGATTTCTGATTGATCCTAACATGTTTTAAATGTGGTGGATATGCATGCCTTAAACATGTTGAAGATGCAAATGACCTAATGATCCAAAAATTTCAAGGGGTATAAAAAATTCTCAAGTTAACATGCGGTGGGATATTTACCATAGCCAAACAACCCACTTTTTGCCTATTTAACAAAAAGCGGTCCTAACAATGATAGATTATTGTAAATGTTTTGATCAATTAATGATGTGTAACGGCTATCATGTTTGTAAGAAAAGACTTATTGTTTTGGAATCAACACTCAGTTAAAAATGCCTCAACTCCCCCCCCCCCCCCCCCCCCCAATGATTGGAAAACCCAATATATAAAAAACTAAAAGAGTTTAAAATTGTTAAAAATCAAAGATACTTTTTGGAATTATTTCTCTCAGCATTTGTGCATTTCCATTTTAGATGTTCAATGTTTTTCAAATCCAAACTTGAGTTTTCACTCTCTCATTTTTCTCGTAAACAAAAAGAAAAGGCAAGAAGATCACAACAAAATGAAAATTTTAGAGTTTATGTAAGCAAAAAAATTGAAAACTATAATGAATGTAAGTGAAGAAAATTATTTCACGCACTAAAAATGAACACCAAAGTTTCGTTATCCATGTTTGGGAAATTCCACTAGTACAACCCCTAATAGCTTGCAGGAATCTTATAAGAAAGAGATTTCTAATTGATCCTAAAATGTTTTAAATGTGGTGGATATGCATGCCTTAAAAATGTTGAAGCTGCAAATGACCTAATGAACCAAAACTTTCAAGGAGTAGTTAACGTGCGATGGGATATTTACTAGACCCAAACAACCCACTTTTTGCCTATTTTACAAAAAGCGGACCTAACAATCATAGATCATCGTAAATGTTTTTATCGATTAATGATGTGTAACGGCAATAATTTTTGTTAGAAATGACTTATAGTTTGGGTGTCAACACTCAGAAACAAAAGATATAAACAACTAAAAGAGATTACAATCCTTAAAAATCACATATTCTTTTCAGAATTACCTCTCTCAGTATTTGTGCATTTCCAATTATGGATGCTCAAGTTTTTTTTCAAATCTAAACTTGAGTTTTCAGTCTCCCATTTTTCTAATAAACAAAAAGATAAGGCAAATAGATCACAACAAAATGAAAATTTTAGAGTTTAAGTATGAAAAAAATTGAAAAATATAATAAATGTTAGAGAAGAAAATTATTTCACCCACTAAAAATGAACACCAAAGTTTTGTTATTCATGTTTGGGAAATTCCACTAGTAAAACCCCTAATAGCTTGATGGAATTTTATAAGAACGAGATCTCCAGTTGATCCTGACATGTTTTAAATGTGGTGGATATGCATGCCTGAAACATGTTGAAGATACAAATGACCTAATGATCCAAAAATTTCAAGGAGTAGAAAAAATTAAATTCTCAAGTTTACGTGCGGTAGGATATTTACCAGAGCCAAATAACCCACTTTTTGCCTATTTTACAAAAAGCGGACCGAACAATCATAGATCATTGTAAATGTTTTGATTGATTAATGATGTGTAACGGCTATAATTTTTTTTAGAAAAGACTTATGGTTTGGGTGTCAACACTCAATTAAAAATGCCTCGCCTTCCCTCTTCCAATGATTGCAAAATCCAATATATAAAAAACTAAAGGAGTTTACAACCCTTAAAAATCATAGATACTTTTTGGAATTATCTCTCTCAGCATTAGTGCATTTCTATTTTGTATGTTCAATTTTTTTCAAATCCAAACTTGAGTTTTCACATTAATATTTTTCTTGGAAACAAAAAGATTAGGAAAATGGATTACAACAAAACGAAAATTTTAGAGTTTATCTATGCAAAAAATTGAAAAATTTATTAAATGTAAGTGCAGAAAATTATTTCACGCACTAAAAATGAACACCAAAGTTTGGTTATCCTTTTTTGGGAAATTCCACAAGTACAACCCCTAGTAACTTGGTGGAACTTTATAAGAAAGATATTTCTAAAAAATCTTAACATGTTTTAAATGTGGAGGATATGGATGCCTGAAACATGTTGAAGATGAAAATGACCTCATGATCATAAAATTTCAAGGAGTAGAAAAAAATTAATTCTCAAGTTAACAAGCGGTGGGATATTTACTAGAGCCAAACAACCCACTTTTAGCCAATTTTACAAAAACCGGACCTAACAATCACAGATCATCGTAAAATTTTTTTATCGATTAATGATGTGTAACGGCTATAATTTTTGTTAGAAATGACTTACGGTTTGGGAGTAAACACTCAGCAAAGAATGCCCCCCCCCCCCCACCGTTTTCCGATGATTGCAAAACCCAATATATAAAAAACTGAAATAGTTTACAACCCTTAAAAATCACAGATACTTTTTGGAATTATCTCTCTCCGCATTTGTGCATTTCCATTTTGGATGTTCAATTTTTTTTCAAATCCAAATACTATTTTTCACTCTCCCATTTTTCTCGTAAAAAAAAGGCAAATAGATCACAACAAAATGAAATTTTAGAGTTTATGTATGAGAAAAATTGAAAATTATATTAAATGTAAGTGCAGAAAATTATTTCACGCACAAAAAATGAACACCAAAGTTTTGTTATCCTTGTTTGAGAAATTCCACTAGTACAACCTCTAGTCACTTGGTGGAACTTTATAAGAAAGATATTTCTAATTGATCCTAACATGTTTTAAAAGTGGTCGATATGGATGCCTGAAACATGTTGAAGATGAAAATGACCTCATGATCCAAAAATGTCAAGGAGTAGAAAAAAATTAATTCTCAAGTTAACGTGCGGTGGGATATTTACGAGAGCCAAACAACCCACTTTTAGCCTTTTTTAAAAATAGTGGATCTAACAATCATAGATCATCGTAAATGTTTTTATCGACTAATGGTGTGTAACGGCTATAATTTTTTTTAGAAATGACTTACTGTTTGGGAGTCAACACTCAATTAAAAATGCCATGCCCCTTCTTCCATTGATTGCAAAACCCAATATACAAAAAACTAAAAGAGTTTAAAACCCTTGAAAATCACAGATACTTTTTGGAATTATCTCTCTCAGCATTTGTGCATTTCCATTTTGGATGTTCAATTTTTTTTCAAAGCATAACTTAATTTTCCCTCTCCTTTTTTTCTCGTTAACAAAAAGAAAAGGAAAATAGTTCACAACAAAATGAAAATTTTAGAGTTTATGTATGCAAAAAATTTAAAAATAAAAGAAATGTAAGTGAATAATATTATTTCATGCACTAAAAATGAACACCAAAGTTTTGTTATCCATTTTTGGATGTTCAATTTTTTTTCAAATCCAAACTTGAGTTTTCACTCTCCCAAAAATAAGGTAAATAGATCACAACAAAATGAAAATTTAGATTTTTGAAAGCAAAAAATTAAAAAATATAATAAATATAAATGAAGAAAATTATTTCATGCACTAAAAATGAACACAAAAGTTTTGTTATCCATGTGATGGAAATTCCACTAGTACAACCCCTAATAGCTAGGAGGAATTTTATAAGAAAGTGATTTCTAATTGAATCCTAACAAGTTTTAAATGTGGTGGATGGATGCCTGAAATACGTTGAAGATGCAAATGACCTAATGATGCAAAAATTTCAAGGAGTAAAATAAATTAAATTCTCAAGTTAACGTGCGGTGGGATATTTACCTGAGCCAAACAACCCACTTTTTGCCTACTTTACAAAAAGAGGACCTAACAATCATCGATCGTCATAAATGTTTTGATCTATTAATTATGTGTAACGGCTATAATTTTTGTTAGAAATGACTTATGGTTTGGGAGACAACACTCAGTTAAAAATGCCTCGCCCCCCTCTTCCGATGATTGCAAAATCCAATATATAAAAAACTAAAAGAGTTTACAATCCTTAAAAATTGTAGATACTTTTTGGAATTATCTCACTCAGGATTTGTGCATTTCCATTTTGGAAGTTCAATTTTTTTACAAATCCAAACTAGAGTTTTCACTCTCCCATTTTTCTCGTAAACAAAAAGATAATGGAAATAGATCACAACAAAATGCAAATTTTAGAGTTTATGTATGTAAAAAATTGAAAACTATAATAAAATTAAATGAAGAAAATTATTTCACGCACTAAAAATGAACACCAAAGTTTTGTTATCCATGTTTGGGAAATTCCACTAGTACAACCCCTAATAGCTTTGTGGAATTTTATAAGAACGAGATCTCTAATAGATCCTAACATGTTTTAAATGTGGTGGATATGCCTGTCTGAAACATGTTGAAGATACAAATGACCTAATGATACAAAAATTTCAAGGAGTAGAAAAAATTAAATTCTCAAGTTAGCGTGCGGTGGGATATTTACCAGAGTCAAACAACCCTCTTTTTGCCTATTTAACAAAAAGTGGACCTAACAATCATATATCATCGTAAATGTTTTGATCAATTAATGATGTGTAACGGCTATAATTTTTGTTAGAAATGACTTATGGTTTGGGAGTCAACACTGAGTTAAAAATGCCTCGCCTCCCCTCTTCCGATGATTGCAAAACCCAATATATAAAAAACTAAAAGAGTTTACAACCCTTAGAAATCACAAATACTTTTATGAATTATCTCTCTCAACATTTGTGCATTTCTATTTTTTATGTTCAATTTTTTTCAAATCCAAACTTGAGTTTTCACATTACTATTTTTCTCGGAAACAAAAATATTAGGAAAATGGATCACAACAAAATGAAAATTTTAGAGTTTATGTATGCAAAAAATTGAAATCTATATTAAATGTAAGTGCAGATAATTATTTCATGCACTAAAAATGAACACCAAAGTTTGGTTATCCTTTTTGGGAAATTCCACTAGTACAACCCCTAGTAACTTGGTGGAACTTTATAAGAAAGATTTTTCTAATTGATCTTAACATGTTTTAAATTAGGTGGACATGGATGCCTGAAACATGTTGAAGATGAAAATAACCTCATGATCATAAAATTTCTAGTAGAAAAAAATTAATTCTCAAGTTAACAAGCGGTAGGATATTTACTACAGCCAAACAACCCACTTTTAGCCAATTTTACAAAAAGCGGACCTAACAATCATAGATCATCATAAATTTTTTTATCGATTAATGATGTGTAACAGCTATAATTTTTGTTAGAAATGACTTACGGTTTGGGAGTCATCACTCAGTAAAAAATGCCCCCCCCCCCCCCCTCTTCCGATGATTGCAAAACTTTAAATATAAAAAATTGAAACAGTTTACAACCCTTAAAAATCACAGATACTTTTAGGAATTATCTCTCTCCGCATTTTTGCATTTCCATATTGGATGTTCTATTTTTTTTCAAATCCAAAATTGAGTTTTCACTCTCCCATTTTTCTCGTAAAAAATAGGCAAATAGATCACAACAAAATGAAAATTTTAGAGTTTATGTATGAAAAAAATTGAAATTATATTAAATGTAAGTGCAAAAAATTATTTCACGCACTAAAAATGAACAACAAAGTTTTGTTATCCTTTTTTGCGAAATTCCACTAGTACAACCCCTAGTAACTTGGTGGAACTTTATAAGAAAGATATTTCTAATTGATCCTAACAGGTTTTAAATGTGGTGGATATGGATGCCTGAAACATGTTGAAGATGAAAATGACCTCATGATCCAAAAATTTCAAGGAGTAGAAAAAAATTAATTCTCAAGTTAACGTGCAGTGGGTTATTTACGGGAGCTAAACTACCCACTTTTAGCCAATTTTAAAAATAGCAGATCTACCAATCATAGATCATCATAAATGTTTTTATCGATTAATGTTGTGTAACAGCTATAATTTTTGTTAGAAATGACTTACTTTTTGGGAGTCAACACTCAGTTAAATATACCACGTCCCCCTCTTCCGACGATTGCAAAACCCAATATATAAAAAACTAAAAGAGTTTAAAACCCTTAAAAATCACAGACACTTTTTGGACTTATCTCTCTTAGCATTTGTGCATTTCCTTTTTGGATGTTCAATTTTTTTTCAAATCCAAACTTGAGTTTTCACTCTCCTTTTTTTCTCGTGAACAAAAAAAAAAGGAAAATAGTTCACAAAAAAATAAAAATTTTAGAGTTTATGTACGCAAAAAAATTCAAAAATAAATAAATGTAAGTGAATAATATTATTTCATGCACTAAAAATGAACCCCAAAGTTTTGTTATTGATGTTTGGAAGTTCAATTTTTTTTCAAATCCAAACTTGAGTTTTCACTCTCCCAAAGATAATGTAAATAGATCACAACAAAATGAAAATTTCAGAGTTTTTGTATGCAAAAAATTAAAAACTATAATAAATATAAATGAAGAAAATTATTTCATGCATTACAAATGAACACCAAAGTTTCGTTATCCGTGTGATGGAAATTCCACTAGTACAACCACTAATAGCTTGGAGGAATTTTATAAGAAAGTGATTTCTAATTGAATCCTAACATGTTTTAAATGTGGTGGATATGCAAATGACCTAATGATGCAAAAATTTAAAGGACAAAAAATAAATTAAATTCTCAATTTACCGTGCTATGGGATATTTACCTGAGCCAAACAACCCACTTTTTGCCTATTTTACAAAAACCGGACATAACAATCATCGATTGTCGTAAAATTTTTTATCTATTAATGAAATGTAATGGCTATAATTTTTGTTAGAAATGACTTATGGTTTGGGAGACAACACTCAGTTAAAAATGCCTCGCCCCCCTCTTCCGATGATTGCAAAATCCAATATATAAAAAACCTTAAAAAATCACAGATACTTTTTGGAATTATCTCTCTCAGCATTTGTGCATTTCCATTTTGGATGTTCAATTTTTTTCAAATCCAAAATTGTGTTTTCACTTGCCCATTTTTCTCGTAAACAAAAAGATAAGGGAAATAGATCACAACAAAATGAAAATTTTAGAGTTTATGTATGTAAAAAATTGAAAACTATAATAAAAGCAATTGAAGAAAATTATTTGATGCACTAAAAATGAACACCAAAGTTTTGTTATCCATGTTTGGGAAATTCCACTAGTACAACCCCTAATAGCTTGGTGAAATTTTATAAGAACGAGATCTCTAATTGATCCTAACATGTTTTAAATGTGGTGGATATGCATGCCTGAAACATGTTGAAGAGGCAAATGACCTAATTATGCAAAAATTTCAAGGAGTAAAATAAATTAAATTCTCAAGTTAGCGTGCGGTGGGATATTTACCAGAGCCAAATAACCCACTTTTTGCCTATTTTACAAAAAGCGGACCTAACAATCATAGATCATCGTAAATGTTTTGATCGATTAATGATGTGTAACGACTATAATTTTTGTTAGAAATGACTTATGGTTTGGGAGTCAACACTCAGTTAAAAATGCCTCGCCTTCCCTCTTCCGCTGATTGCAAAACCCAATATATAAAAAACTAAAAGAGTTTACAACCCTTAGAAATCACAGATACTTTTATGTATTATCTCTCTCTGCATTTGTGCATTTCTATTTTGTATGTTCAATTTGTTTCAAATCCAAACTTGAGTTTTCACTTTCCTGTTTTTCTTGGAAACAAAAAGATTAGGAAAATGGATCACAACAAAATGAAAATTTTAGAGTTTATGTATGCAAAAAATTGAAAACTAAATTAAATTTAAGTGCAGAAAATTATTTCACGCACTAAAAATGAACACGAAAGTTTTGTTATCCTTTTTTCGGAAATTCCATTAGTACAACCCCTAGTAACTATGTGGAACTTTATAAGAAAGATATTTCTAATTGACTTTAACAAGTTTTAAATGTGGTGGATATGGATGCCTGAAACATGTTGAAGATGAAAATGACCTCATGATCCAAAAATTTCAAGGAGTAGAAAAAAATTAATTCTCAAGTTAACGTGCGGTGGGATATTTACCAGAGCCAAACGACCCACTTTTAGCCAATTTTACAAAAAGAGGACCTAACAATCATAGATCATCGTAAATGTTTTTATCAATTAATGATGTGTAACAGCTATAATTTTTTTTAGAAATGAATTACGGTTTGGGAGTCAACACTCAGATAAAAATGCCTCGCCCCCACCCCCCTGCCCCCCACTTCTTCCGATGATTGCAAAACCCAATATATAAAAAACTGATATAGTTTACAATCCTTAAAAATCACAGATACTTTTTGGAATTATCTCTCTCAGCATTTGTGCATTTCCATTTTGGAAGTTCAATTTTTTTCAAATCCAAACTTGAGTTTGCACTCTCCCATTTTTCTCGTAAAGAAAAGGCAATTAGATCACAACAAAATGAAAATTTTAGAGTTTATGTATGCAAAAAATTGAATGTTATAGTAAATGTAAGTGCAAAAAATTATTTCACGTACTAAAAAGTTACACCAAAGTTTTGTTATCCTTGTTTGGGAAATTCCACTAGTACAACCCCTATTAACTTGGTGGAACTTTATAACAAAGATATTTCTAATTGATCCTAACAGGTTTTAAATGTGGTGGAAATGGATGCCTGAAACATGTTGAAGATGAAAATGACCACATGATCCAAAAATTTCAAGGACTAGAAAAAAATTAATTCTCAAGTTAACGTGGGGTGGGATATTTACCAGAGCCAAAAAACCTACTTTTAGCCTATTTTACAAAAAGCGGACCTAATAATCATAGATCATCGTAAATGTTTTGATCAATTCATGACTTTTAATGGCTATAATTTTTGCTAGAAATCACCTATGGTTAGAGAGTCAACACTCATTTAAAAATGCCTCGCTCCCTCTTCCGATGATTGCAAAATCCAATATATAAAAAACTAAAAGTGTTTACAATCCTTAAAAATCACAGATACTTTATGGAATTATCTCTCTCAGCATTTGTGCATTTCCATTTTGGATGTTCAATTTTTTTTCAAATCCAAACTTGTGTTTTCACTCTCCCATTTTTCTCGTAAACAAAAAGATAAGGGAAATAGATCACAACAAAATGAAAATTTTAGAGTTTATGGATGTAAAAAATTAAAAACTATAATAAACGTAAATGAAGAAAATTAGTTCATGCACTAAAAATGAACACCAAAGTTTTGTTATCCATGTTTGGGAAATTCCACTAGTACAACCCCTAATAGCTTGGTGAATTTTATATGAAAGAGATTTCTAATTGAATCCTAACATGTTTTAAATGTGGTGGATATGCATGCCTGAAATATGTTGAACATGCAAATGACCTATTTTCCAAAAATTTCAAGGAGTAGAATAAATTAAATTCTCAATTTAACGTGTTGTGGGTTATTTACCTGAGCCAAAGAACCCACTTTTTGCCATTTTACAAAAAGTGGACCTAACAATCATAGATCATCATAAATGTTTGGATCGATTCATGACGTGTAATTGCTATAATTTTTGTTAGAAATGACTTATGGTTAAGGAGTCAACATTCAGTTAAAAATGCCTCGACCCCCTCTTCCGATGATCGCAAAACCCAATATATAAAAAACTAAAAGAGTTTACTTTCCTAAAAAATCACAGATGCTTTTTGGAATTATCTCTCTTAGCATTTGTGCATTTCCATTTTGGATGTTCAATATTTTTTCAATTCCAAACTTGAGTTTTCACACTTCCATTTTTCACGTAAATTAAAAGATAAGGCAAATTGATCACAAGAAAATGAAAATTTTAGAGATTATTTATGAAAAAATTTGAAAACAACAACAAATCTAAGTGAAGAAAATTATTTCACGCACTAAAAATTAACACCAAAGTTTTGTTATCCTTGTTTGGGAAATTCCACTAGTACAACCCCTAATAGCTTGGTGGAATTTTATACGAACTAGATCTCTAATTGATCTTAACCTGTTTTCAATGTGGTGGATATTCATGCCTGAAACATGTTGAAGATACAAATGACCTAATGATCCAAAAATTTCAAGGAGTAGAAAAAATTAAATTTTCAAGTTACTGTGCGGTGGGATATTTACCAGAGCCAAACAACCCACTTTTTGCCAATTTTACAAAAAGCTGACCTAAACAATCATAGATCATCGTAAATGTTTTGATCTATTAATGATGTGTAATGGCTATAATTTTTGTTAAATATGACTTATGGTTTGGGAGTTAACACTCAGTTAAAAATGCCTCACCCCCACTCTTCCGATGATTGCAAAATCCAATATATAAAAAACTAAAAGAGTTTACAATCCTTAAAAATCATAAATATGTTTTTGAATTATCTCTCTCTGAATTTGTGCATTTCCATTTTGGATGTTCAATTTTTTTTCAAATCCAAACTTGAATTTTAACTCTTCTATTTTTCTCGCAAAAAAAGATAAGGAAAATAGATCACAACAAAATGAAAATATTAGAGTTTATTTATGCAAAAAATATAAAAATAAAATAAATGTAAGTGAATAAAATTATTTCACGCACTAAAAATGAACACCTAAGTTTTGTTATCCATGTTTGGGAAATTCCACTAGTACAACCCCTAATAGCTTGGAGGAATTTTAAAAGAAACTTTTTTCTTATTGTTCCTAACATGTTTTAAATGTGGTGGATATGCATGCTTGAAACATGTTGAAGATGCAAATGACCAAATGATCAAAAAATTTCAAGGACTAGAAAAAATTAAATTCTCAAGTTAACGTGTGGTGGGATATTTACGAGAGCCCAACAACCCAATTTTTGCCTATTTTAGAAATAGCGGACCTAACAATCATAGAGCATCGTAAATATTTTGATCGATTAATGATGTGTAACGGCTAAACTTTTTTTTAGAAATGACTTTTGGTTTTGGAGTCAACACTCAGTTAAAAATGTATCACCCACCTCTTCCGATGATAGAAAAACCCAATATATAAAAAACTAAAATAGTTTACAATCCTTAAAAATTACAGATACTTTTTGGAATTATCTCTCACAGAATTTGTGCATTTACATTTTGGATGTTCAATTATTTTTCAAATCCAAACTAGAGTTTTCACATTCCCCTTTTTCTCTAAAAAAAAAAAATAAGGCAAATAGATCACAACAAAATGAAAATTTTAGAGTTTATGTTTGTAAAAAATTGAAAGCTATAATAAATGTAAGAGAAGAAAATTATTTCACGCACTAAAAAAGAACACCAAAGTTTTGTTATCCTTGTTTGGGAAATTCCACTAGTACAACCCCTAATCACTTGGTGGAACTTTATAAGAAAGAGAATTCTAATTGATCCTAACAAATTTTAAATGTGGTGGATATGCATACAAGAAACATGTTGAAGATGCAAATGACCTAATGATCCAAAAATTTCAAGCAGTAGAAAAAATTAAATTCTCAAGTTAACGCGCGGTCGGATATTTACCTGAGCCAAACAACCCACTTTTTGCCTATTTTACAAAAATGCGGACCTACCAATCATAGATCATCGTAACTGTTTTGATCGATTTATGACGTGTAATGGCTAAAGTTTTAGTTAGAAATGACTTATGGTTAGGAAAACACTCAGTTAAAAATGCATCTCCTCCCCTCTTCCGATGATTGCAAAACCCAACATATAAAAAACTAAAAGAGTTCACAATCCTTAAAAATGACAGATACTATTTGGAATTATCTCTCTCAACATTTGTCCATTTCCATTTTGGATGTTCAATTTTTTTTCAAATCCAAACTTGAGTTTTTACTCTCCCATTTTTATCGTAAACAAAAAGATAAGGCAAATAGATCACAACAAAATGAAAATTTTAGAGTTTATGTATGCAAAAAATTTAAAACTATAATAAATTTAAGTGAAGAAAATAATTTTGACACACTAAAAATGAAAATCAAAGTTTTGTTATCCATGTTTGGAAAATTCCTCTAGTACAACCCCTAATAGCTTGGTGGAATTTTATAAGAAAAAGATTTCTAATTGATCCTAACATGTTTTAAATGTGGTGGATATGCATGCATGAAAAACTGTTGAAGATACAAATGACCTAATGATCCAAATATTTCAAGGAGTAGAAAAAATTAAATTCTCAAGTTAGCGTGTGGTGTGATATTTACCAGAGCCAAACAACCCACTTTTTGCCAATTTTACAAAAAAGCGGTCCTAACAATCGTAGATCATCGAAAATGTTTTTATCGATTAATGATTTGTAACGGCTATAATTTATGTTAGAAATGACTTATGGTTTGGGAGTCAACACTCAGTTAAAAATGAGTCACCCCCCCTCTTCCGATGATTGCAAAACCCAATATATAAAAAACTAAAAGAGTTTAAAATCCTTAAAAATCACAGATACTTTTTGGAATTATCTCTCTCATCATTTGTACATTTCCATTTTAGATGTTCAATTTTTTTTCAAATCCAAACTTGAGTTTTCCCTCTCCCTTTTTTCTATAAAACAAAAAGATGTGGCAAATAGATCACAAAAAAATGAAAATTTTAGAGTTTATGTTTGCAAAAACATTGAAATCTATAATAAATGTAAGGGAATAAAATTATTACATGCACTAAAAATGAACACCAAAGTTTTGTTATCTATGTTTGGGAAATTCCACTAGTACAACCCCTAATGACTTGGTGGAACTTTATAAGAAAGAGATTTCTAATTTATCCTAACATGTTTTAAATGTGGGGGATATGCATGCCTGAAACATGTTGATGATGCAAATGACCTAATGATCTCTTCCAAACCATAAGTCATTTCTAACAAAATTTATAGTCGTTACACATCATTAATTGATCAAAACATTTACGATGAACTATTATTGTTTGGTCCGATTTTTGTAAAATTGGCAAAAAGTGGGTTGTTTGGCTCCAGTAAATATCCCACCGCACATTAACTTGAGAATTTAAATTTTTCTACTGCTTGAAATTTTTGGATCATTAGGTCATTTGCAGCTTCAACATGATTCAGGCATGCATATCCACCACATTTAAAACATGTTAGGATCAATTAGAAATATCTTTCTTTTAAAATTCCACCAAGCTATTAGGGGTTGTACTAGTGGTATTTCCAAAACAAGGATAACAAAACTTTGGTGTTCATTTTTAGTCCGTGAAATAATTTTCTTCACTTACATTTATTATACTTTTCAATTTTTTGCATACATAAACTCTAAAATTTTCATTTTGTTGTGACCTATTTGCCTTATCTTTTTGTTTACGTGAAAAATGGGAGAGAGAAAACTCAAGTTTGGATTTGAAAAAAAAGGAATACCTAAAATAGAAATGTGTAAATGGTTAGAGACATAATTCCAAAAAGTAACTGTGATTATTATGGATTGTAAACTCTTTGAGTTTTTTATATATTGGGTTTTTCAAACATCAGAAGAGGGGGGGGGGGGGGTGGCGGGCCAGGCATTTTTTACTGTGTGTTGACTCCCAAACTGTAAGTCATTTCTAAAAAAAATTATAGCCGTTACACATCATTAATCGATAAAAGCATTTACGATGATCTATGATTGTTAGGTCAACTTCTTGTAAAATAGGCAAAAAGTGGGTTGTTTTGGCTATGGTAAATATCCCACCGCATATTAACTTGAGAATTAATTTTTTTCTACTCCTTGAAATTTTTGGATCATTAGGTCATACGCATCTTCAACATGTTCAAGCCCTGCAAATCCACCACATTTAAAACATGTTAGGATCAATTAGAAATCGTTTTCTTATAAAATTCCAGCAAGCTATTAGGGGTTGTACTAGTGGAATTTCCCAAACATGGATAACAAAACTTTGGTGTTCATTTTTATTGTGTGAAATAATTTTCTTCACTTAAATTTATTAATTTATTATATTTTTTGCATACAGAAACTCTAAAATTTTAATTTTTTTTATCTATTTGCCTAATCTTTTTGTTTACAAGAAAAATTGGAGAGTGAAAACTCAAGTTTGGATTTGAAAAAAATTGAACATCCAAAATGGAAATGCACAAATGCTGATAGAGATAATTCAAAAATGTATCTGTGATTTTTAAGGACTGCAAAATCTTTTAGGTTTTTATATATTAGGTTTTGCTATCATCGGAAGAGGCGTTGGGGGGGGGGGGGGGGGGGGGGGGGGGGGGGGTGAGAGGGGGGAAGAGGGATGCATTTTTATCTGAGTGTTGACTCCTAAACCATAAGTCATTTCTAAGAAACATTATAGCTGTTACACATCATTACTAGATATAAACATTTACGATGATCTATGATTGTTAGGTCCGCTTTTGTAAAATAGGCAAAAAGTTGGTTGTTTGGCTCTGGTAAATATCCCACCGCACGTTAACTTGAGAATTTAATTTTTTCTACTCAAAATTTTTGGATCAATAGGTCATTTGCATCTTCAACATGTTTCAGGGTTGCATATCCACCACATTTAAACAGGTTAGGATCAATTAGAAATCTCTTTCTTATAAATTCCACCAAGCTATTAGGTGTTGTACAAGTGGAATTTCCCAAACACGGATAATAAAACTTTGGTGGTCATATTTAGTGTGTGAAATAATTTTCTTCACATACATTTATTATATTTTTCAATTTTTTGCATACATAAACTATAAAAGTTCATTTTGTTGTGATTTGTTTGCCTTATCTTTTTGTTTACGAGAAAAATGGGAGAGTGAGTTTGGATTTGAAAAAAAATTGAATATCCAAAATGGAAATGCACAAAAGCTGATAGAGGTAATTCCAAAAAATAACTGTGAATTTATAAGGATTGTAAACTCTTTTAGTTTTTTTATATATTGGGTTTGCAATCATCGGAAGTGGGGGGGCGAGGCATTTTTTTTTGAGTGTTGACTCCCAAACCATAAGTCATTTCTAACAAAAATTATAGCCGTTACACATCATTAATCGATCAAAACACTTACGATGATCTATGAATGTTTGGTCCTCTTTTCGTAAAATAGGCAAAAAGTGGGTTGTTTGGCTCTTGTAAATATCCCACCGCACGTTAACTTGAGAATTTAATTTTTTCTACACCTTGAAAATTTTGGATCATTAGGTCTTTTGAATCTTCAACATGTTTCGGGCATACATATCCACCACATTTAAAACATGTTAGGATCAAATAGAAATCTCTTTCTTATAAAATTCCACCAAGCTATTAGGGGTTGTACTTGTGGAATTTCCCAAACATGGATAACAAAACTTTGGTGTTCATTTTTAATGTGTGAAATAAATTTCTTCACTTAAATTTATTGTAGTTTTCAATTTTTTGCATACATAATCTCTTAAATTTTCATTTTGTTGTGATCTTTTTACCTTATCTTTTTATTTACGAGAAAAATGGGAGAGTGAAAACTCAAATGCTGAGAGAGATAATTCCAAAAAGTATCTGTGATTTTTAAGGATAGTAAACTCTTTAGTTTTTTATATATTGGGTTTTACAATAATCGGAAGAGGGAGATGGGGGGGGGGGGCAGGGGCTTTTGGCTTTTTTAACTGAGTATTGATTCTCAAACCATACGTCATTTCTAACAAAAATAACAAAAATTATAGCCGTTACACATCATTAATCGATCAAAACATATACGATGATCTATGATTGTAAGGTCCCCTTTTTTAAAAATAGGCAAAAAGTGGATTGTTCGGCTCTAATAAATATCACACCACACATTAACTTGAGAATTTATTCTATCTTTGAAATTTTAGGATCATTAGGTCATTTGCATCATCATCAACATGTTTTAGGCATGAATATCCACTACCTTTAAAACGTGTTAGGATCAATTAGAAATCTCGTACTTAAAAAATTTCACCAAACTTTAAGGGGTTGTACTAGTGAAATTTCCCAAACATGGATAACAAAACATTGGTGTTCATTTATAGTGCTTGAAACAAATTTCTTCACATACATTTATTATGGTTTTCAATTTTTTGCATACATAAACTCTAAAATTTTCCTTTTATTGTGATCTATTTGCTATCTTTTTGTCTACGAGAAAAAAGGGAGAGTGAAAACTCAAGTTTGGATTTGAAAAAAAATGAACAACCAAAATGGAAATGCACAAATGTTGAGAGAGATAATTCCAAAAAGTATCTGTGATTTTTATGGATTGTAAACTCTTTTAGTTTTTTATATATTGGGTTTTGCAATCATCAGAAGAGGGGGGTGAGGCATTTTTAACTGAATATTGACTTCCAAACCATAAGTCATTGCTAACAAAAATTATAGGCGTTACATGTAATTAATTGATCAAAACATTTACGATGATCTATTATTGTTTGGTCCGATTTTTGTAAAATAGGCAAAAAGTGGGTTGTTTGGCTCCAATAAATATCCCACCGCACGTTAACTTGAGAATTTAATTTTTTCTACTGCTTGAAATTTTTGGATCATTAGGTCATTTGCATCTTCAACATGTTTCAAGCATGCATATCCACCACATTTAAAACATTATAGGATCAATTAGAAATATCCTTCTTATAAAATTCCACCATGCTATTAGGGTTGTACTAGTGGAATTTCCCAAACATGGATAACAAAACTTTTGTGTTCATTTTTAGTGCGTGAAATAATTTTCTTCACTTATATTTATTATACTTTTCAATTTTTTGCATACATAAACTCTAAAATTTTCATTTTGTTGTGATCTATTTGCCTTATTTTTTTGTTTATGTGAAAAATGGGAGAGAGAAAATTCAAGTTTGGATTTAAAAAAAATGGAACATCCAAAATAGAAATGCGTAAATGGTGAGAGAAATGATTCCAAAAAGTATCTGTGATTATTAAGGATTGTAAACTCTTTTAGTTTTTTATATATTGGGTTTTACAAACATCAGAATAGGGGGAAGAGGGAGTTGGGGGGGGGGGGGGGGGGGGGGGGGGGGGGGGGGGGTGGGGGGGCAGGCATTTTTTACTGAGTGTTGACTCCCAAACAGTAAGTCTATTCTAACAAAAATTATAGTCGTTACACATCATTAATCGATAAAAAAAATTACGATGAT
Source organism: Aristolochia californica (assembly GCF_029961685.1). Taxonomy (NCBI): domain Eukaryota; kingdom Viridiplantae; phylum Streptophyta; class Magnoliopsida; order Piperales; family Aristolochiaceae; genus Aristolochia; species Aristolochia californica. The sequence continues at coordinate 17,199,255 of NW_027181826.1, forward strand.
CTATGATTGTTAGGTCCACTTTTTTTAAAATAGGCAAAAAGTGGGTTGTTTGGCATTGGTAAATATCCCACCACACGTTAACTTGAAAATTAATTTTTTTCTACTCCTTGAAAATTTTGGATCATTAGGTCTTTTGCATCTTCAACTTGTTTAAGCCATGCATATCCACCACATTTAAAACATGTTAGGGTCAATTAGAAATCTCTTGCTTATAAAATTCCGGCAAGCTATTAGGGGTTGTACTGCTGGAATTTCCCAAACTTGGATAACAAAACTTTGGTGTTCATTTTTATTGTGTGAAATAATTTTCTTTACTTAAATTTATTAAAGTTTTAAATATTTTTCATACATAAATTCTAAAATTTTCATTTTTTTATCTATTTGCCTAATCTTTTTGTTTACAAGAAAAATGGGAGATTGAAAACTCAAGTTTGGATGTGAAAAAAATTGAACATCCAAAACGGAAATGCACAAATTCTGATAGAGATAATTCAAAAATGTATTTTTGGTTTTTAAGGACTGTCAACTCTTTTAGTTTTTTATATATTGGGTTTTGCTATCATCGGAAGAGGGGGGGGGGAAGCATTTTTAACTGAGTATTGACTCCAAAACCATAAGTCATTTATAACAAACGTTATAGCTATTACACATCATTAATAGATCAAAACATTTACGATCATCTATGATTGTTAGGTCCACATTTGTAAAATAGGCAAAAAGTTGGTTGTTTGGCTCTGGTAAATATCCCACCGCACGTTAAGTTGAGAATTTAATTTTTTCTACTCCTTGAAAATTTTGGATCAAAAGGTCATTTGCATCTTCAACATGTTTCAGGGTTGCATATCCACCACATATAAACAGGTTAGGATCAATTAGAAATCTCTTTCTTATAAAATTCCACCAAGCTATTAGGGGTTCTACAACTGGAATTTCCCAAACATGGATAATAAAACTTTGGTGGTCATATTTAGTACATAAAATAATTTTCTTCACTTAGATTTATTATATTTTTCAATTTTTTGCATACATAAACTTTAAAATTTTCATTTTGTTGTGATTTGTTTGCCTTATCTTTTTGTTTACGTGAAAAATGGGAGTGAAAACTCAAGTTTGGATTTGAAAATAAATTGAACATCAAAAATGGAAATGCACAAATTCTGATAGATATAATTCCAAAAAGTAACTGTGATTTTTAAGGATTGTAAACTCTTTTAGTTTTTTATATACTGGGTTCGCAATCATCGGAAGTGGGGGGGCGAGGCATTTTTTCTTGACTGTTGACTCCCAAACCATAAGTCATTTCTAACAAAGTTTATAGCTATTACACATCATTAATCGATCAAAACACTTACGATGATCTATGAATGTTATGTCCTCTTTTCGTAAAATAGGCAAAAAGTGGGTTGTTTGGCTTTGGTAAATATCCCACCGCACGTTAACTTGAGAATTTAATTTTTTCTACTCCTTGAAATTTTTGGATCATTAGATCTTTTGAATCTTCAACATGTTTCTGGCATGCATATTCACCACATTTAAAACATGTTAGGATCAAATAGAAATCTCTTTCTTATAAAATTCCACCAAGCTATTAGGGGTTGTACTTGTGGAATTTCCCAAACATAGATAACAAAACTTTGTTGTTCAATTTTAGTGCGTAAAATAATTTTCTTCACTTAAATTTATTATAGTTTTCAATTTTTTGCATACATAAACTCTAAGAGTTTCATTTTGTTGTGATCTACTTACCTTATCTTTTTTGTTTACGAGAAAAATGGGAGCGTGAAAACTCAAATTGTGAGAGAGATATTTCCAAAAAGTATCTGTGATTTTTGAGGATTGTAAACTCTTTTAGTTTTTTATATATTGGGTTTTTCAATCATCAGAAGAGGGGTGGAGGAGGGCGAGGCATTTTTAACTGAGTGTTGACTCTCAAACCATAAGTCATTTCTAACAAAAATTATAGCCGTTACACATCATGAGTCGATCAAAACATATACGATGATGTATGATTGTAAAGTCCATTTTTTTAAAAAAAAAAAGGTAAAAAGTGGATTGTTTGGCTCTGATAAATATCCCACCGCACATTAACTTGAGAATTTATTTTTTTCTATCCTTGAAATTTTAGGATCATTAGGTCATTTGCATCATCAACATGTTTTAGGCATGAATATCCACCACCTTTAAAACATGTTAGGATCAATTAGAAATCTCTTTCTTACAAAATTCCACAAAACTTTATGTGGTTGTACTAGTGGAATTTCCCAAACATGGATAACAAAACATTGGTGTTCATTTATAGTGCTTGAAACAATTTTCTTCACATACATTTATTATGGTTTTCAATTTTTTGCATACATAAACTCTAAAATTTTCCTTTTATTGTGATCTATTTGCCTTATCTTTTTGTCTACGAGAAAAAAGGGAGATTCCAAAAAGTATCTGTGATTTTTAAGGATTGTAAACTCTTTTAGTTTTTTATACATTGGGTTTTGCAATCATCGGAAGAGGGGGGCGAGGCATTTTTAACTGAGTAGTGACTTCCAAACCATAAGTCATTTCTAACAAAAATTATAGCCGTTACACGTCATTAATTGATCAAAACATTTATGATGATCTATTATTGTTTGGTCCGATTTTTGTAAAATAGGCAAAAAGTGGGTTGTTTGGCTCCGGTAAATATCCCACCGCATGTTAACTTGAGAATTTAATTTTTTCTACTGCTTGAAATTTTTGGACCATAAGGTCATTTGCATCTTCAACATGTTTCAGGCATGCATATCCACCACATTTAAAACATATTAGGATCAATTAGAAATATCTTTCTTATAAAATTTCACCAAGCTATTAGGGGTTGTACTAATGGAATTTCCCAAACATGGATAACAAAACTTTGGTGTTCATTTTTAGTGCATGAAATAATTTTCTTCACTTACATTTATTATACTTTTCAATTTTTTGCATAGATAAACTCTAAAATTTTTATTTTGTTGTGATCTATTTGCCATATCTTTTTGTTTACGTGAAAAATGGGAGAGAGAAAACTCAAATATGGATTTGAAAAAAATGGAACATCTAAAATTGAAATGCGTAAATGGGAGAGATATAATTCCAAAAAGTATCTCTGATTATTAAGGATCGTAAACTCTTTTAGTGTTTTATATATTGGGTTTTTCAAACATTAGAAGAAGGGACGGGGGGGGGGGGGGGGGGGGGGGGGGGGGCGGCGGCAGGGAGCCTGGCATTTTTACTGAGTTTTGAGTCCCAAATCGTATGTTATTTCTAATAAAAATTTTAGCCGTTACACATCTTTAATCGATAAAAACATTTATGTTGATCTATGATAGTTAGGTCCGCTTTTTGTAAAATAGGCAAAAAGTGGGTTTTTTGGCTCTAGTAAATATCCCACCGCACGTGAACTTGAGAATTAATTTTTTTCTACTCCTTGAAATTTTTGGTTCATTAGGTCATTTGCAGCTTCAACATGTTTCAGGCATGCATATCCACCACATTTAAAACATGTTAGGATCTATTAGAAATCTCTTTCTTATAATATTCCAGCAAGCTATTAGGGGTTGTACTAGTGGAATTTCCCAAACATGGATAACAAACCTTTGGTAATCATTTTTAGTGCGTGAAATAATTTTCTTGACTTACATTCATTATCGTTTTCAGTTTTTTGCATACTTAAACTCTAAAATTTTCATTTTGTTGTGATCTATTTTCCTTTTCTTTTTGCTTACGAGAAAAATGAGAGTTTGAAAACTCAAGTTTGGATTTGAAAAACATTGAACATCTAAAATGGAAATTTACAAATGCTGAGAGAAATAAATCCAAAAAGTATCTTAGATTTTTAACGATTTTAAACTCTTTTAGTTCTTTATATATTGGGTTTTTCAATCATAAGAAGAGGGGGGCGAGGCATTTTTAACTGAGTGTTGACTCCAAAACAATAAGTCTTTTCTAACAAACATGATAGTCATTACACATCATTAATTGATCAAAACATTTACAATGATCAATGATTGTGAGGACCGCTTTTTGTAAAATAGGCAAAAAGTGGGTTGTTTGGCTATGGTAAATATCCCACCGCACGTTAACTTGAGAATTTAATTTTTTCTACCCCTTGAAAATTTTGGATCATTAGGTCATTTGCATCTTCAACATGTTTAAGGCATGCATACCCACCATATTTAAAACATGTTAGGATCAATCGGAAATCTCTTTCTTATAAAGTTCCACCAAGTCATTAGGGGTTGTACTAGTGGAATTTCCCAAACATGGATAACAAAACTTTGGTGTTCATTTTAAGTGCGTGAAATAATTTTCTTCACTTAACTTTATTATAATATTAAATTTTTTGCATACATAAACTCTAAAATTTTCATTTTGTTGTGATCTATTTGCCTTATCTTTTTGTTTACAAGAAAAATGAGAGAGTGAAAACTCCAGTTTGGATTTTAAAAAAATTGAACATCCAAAATGGAAAAGCACAAAGGCTAAGAGAGATAATTCTAAAAACTATCTGTGATTTTTAAGGATTGTAAAATCTTTTAGTTTTTTATATATTGGGTTTTGCAATCATTAGAAGAGGCGGGCGAGACATTTTTAATTGAGTGTTGAGTCCCAAACCATAAGTTGATTCTAAAAAAAATTATAGCCATTACACATCATTAATCAATCAAAACATTTACGATTATCTATGATTGTTGGGACCGCTTTTTGTGAAATAGGCAAAAAGTGGGTTGTTTGGCTCTGGTAATTATCCCACCGCACGTGAACTTTAGAATTTAATTTGTTCTACTCAAAATTTTTGGATCATTAGGTCATTTGGATCATCAACATGTTTAAGGCATGCATATCCACCACATTTAAAACATGTTAGGATCAATCAGAAATCTCTTTATTATAAAGTTCCACCATGTCATTAGGGGTTGTACTAGTAGAATTTCCCTAACATGGATAACAAAACTTTGGTGTTCATTTTTAGTGCGTGAAATAATTTTCTTCACTTTAATTTATTATAGTTTTAAACTTTTTGCATATATAAACTCTAAAATTTTCATTTTGTTGTGATCTATTTGCCTTATTTTTTTTACGAGAAAAATAGGAGAGTGAAAACTCAAGTTTGGATTTGAAAAAAATTGAACATCCAAAATGGAAATGCACAAATTCTAAGAGAGATAATTCAAAAATGTATCTGTGATTTTTAAGGACTGTAAACCCTTTTGTTTTTTATATATTAGGTTTTGCAATCATCGGATGAGGGAGGGGGGGGGGGGGGGGGGGGGGGGAGGCATTTTTTAGAAACATTATAGCCGTAACACATTATTAATCAATCAAAACATTTACGATGATCTATGATTGTTAGGTCTGCTTTTTGTAAAATAGGAAAAAAGTGGGTTGATTGGCTTCTGTAAATATCCCACCGCACGTTAACATGGGAATTTAATTTTTTCTAGTCCTTGAAATTTTTGGATCATTAGGTCATTTGCATCTTCAACAAGTTTCAGGCGTAAATATCCACCACATTTAAAACATGTTAGGATCAATGAGAAATCTCTTTCTTATATAATTCCACCATGTTATTAGGGGTTGAACTAGTGGAATTTCCCAAACATGGATAACAAAACTTTGGTGTTCATTTTTTGTGCGTGAAATAATATTCTTCACTTACATTGATTATAGTTTTCAATTTCTTGCATACATAAATTCTAAAACTTTCATTTTGCTGTGATAAATTTGCCTTATCTTTTTGTTTTCGGGAAAAATGGGAGAGTGAAAACTCAAGTTTGGATTTGAAAAAAAATTTAACATCCAAAATGGAAATCCATAAATGCTGAAAGAGATAATTCCAAAAAGAATCTGGTATTTTTAAGGATTGTGAACTCTTTTATTTTTTATATATTGGGTTTTACAATCATAGGAAGAGAGGGGGGGGAGACATTTTTAGCGGAGTGTTGACTCCCAAACCATAAGTCATTTCTAAAAATAATTATAGCCGTTGCACATCATTAATCAATAAAATCATTTATGATGATCTATGATTGTCAAGTCCACTTTTTGTAAAATAGGCAAAAAGTTGGTTGTTTGGTAAATATCCCACCGCACGTTAACTTGAGAATTTAATTTTTTCTACTCCTTGAAATTTTTGGATCATTAGGTAATTTGCATCTTCAACATGTTTCAGGCAAGCATTTCCACCACATTTAAAACATGTTAGGATAAATTATAAATCTCTTTCTTATAAAATTCAACCAAGCTATTAGAGGTTGTACTAGTGGAATTTCCCAAACACAGATAACAAAAATTTGGTGTTCATTTTTAGTGCGTGAAATAATTTTCTTCACTAACATTTATTATATTTTTCAGTTTTTTGCATACATAAATTTTAAAATTTTAATTTGGTTGTGATCTATTTGCCTTATCTTTTTGTTTACGACAAAAACGGGAAAGTGAAAACTCAAGTTTGGTTATGAAAAAAAATTGAACATCCAAAATGGAAATGATCAAATGCTAAGAGAGATAATTCCAAAAAGAATCTGTGATTTTTAAGGATTATAAACTCTTTTAGTTTTTATATATTGGGTTTCGCATATATCGATTAGCTGTTACACATTATTAATCGTTCAAAACATTTACGATGAACAATGATTGTTAGGTCCGCTTTGTGTAAAATACGCAAAAAGTGGGTTGTTTGACTCTGGTAAATATACCACCTCACGTAAACTAGAGAATTTCATTTCTTCTATCCTTAAAAGTTTTGGATCATTAGGTCATTTGCATCATCAACATGTTTAATGCATGAATATCCACCACATTTAAAACATGTTAGGATCAATTAGAATTCACATTCTTACAAATTTCCACCAAGCTATTAGGGGTTGTACTAGTGGAATTTCCCAAACATGGATAACAAAATTTTGGGGTTCAATTTTAGCATGTGAAATAATTTTCTTCACTTCCATTGATTATAGTTTTCAATTTTTTGCATATATAAACTCAAAAATTTTCCTTTTATTTTAGATCTATTTGCCTTATCTTTTTGTTTATGAGAAAAATGGGAGAGTGAAAACTCACGTTTGGATTTTAAAAAAAATGAACATCCAAAATCGAAATGCACAAATGCTGAGTGAGATAATTCCAAAAATTATCTGTGATTTTTAAGGATTGTAAACTCTTTTAGTTTTTTATATATTGGTTTTGCAATCAGCGGAAAAGGGGGGGAGGCATTTTTAACTGTGTGTTGACTCCCAAACCATTAGTCTGTTCTAACTAAAATTATAGCCGTTATCATCATTAATTGTTCAAAAAATTTACGATGATCTATGATTGTTTGGTCCATATTTTGTAAAATAGGCAAAAAGTGGGTTGTTTGGCTCTGGTAAATATCTCACCGCACGTTAACTTGACAATTTAATTTTTTCTACTCCTTGAAATTTTTGGAGCATAAGGTCATTTGCCTCTTCAACATGTTTCGGGCATGCATATCCACCACATTTAAAACATGTTATGATCAATTTGATATCTCTTTCTTATAAAATTCCACCAAGCAATTAGGGTTGTACTAGTGGAATTTTCCAAACACGGATAAAAAAAGGGAGTGTGAAAACTCTAAGTTTGGATTTGAAAAAAAATTGAACATCCAAAATTGAAATGCACAAATGCAGATGGAGATAAATGAAAAAAGTATCTGTGATTTTAAAGGATCGTAAACTCTTTTAGTTTTTTATATATTGGGTTTTGCAATCACCGGAAGAGGGAGGACGAGGCAGTTTTAACGGAGTGTTGACTCCCAAACCATAAGTCATTTCTAACAAAAATTATAACCGTTACACATCATTAATCGGTCAAAAAATTTACGATGATCTATGATTGTAAGATCCGCATTTTGTAAAATAGGCAAAAAGTGGGTTGTTTTCCTCTGGTAAATATCCTACCGCAGGTTAACTTGAGAATTCAATTTTTTCTAATCCTTGAAATTTTTGGATCATTAGGTCATTTGCATCTTCAACATGTTTCAGACATGCATATCCACCACATTTAAAACATGTCAGGATCAATAATAAATCTCTTTTTGATAATATTCCACCAAGCTATTAGGGGTTGTACTAGTGAAATATCCCAAACACGGATAACAAAACTTTGGTGTTCATTTTTAGTGCGTGAAATAATTTTCTTCAGTTACATTTATTATAGTTTTCAATTTTTTGCATACATAAACTCTAAAATTTTAATTTGGGTGTGATCTATTTGCCTTATCTTTTTGTTTATGAGAAAAATGGGAGAGTGAAAACTCAAGTTTGGTTTTGAAAAAAAATTGAACATCCAAAATGGAAATGCACAAATTCTGAGAGAGTTAATTCCAAAAAGAATCTGTGATTTTTTAGGATTGTAAATTCTTTTAGTTTTTTATATATAGGATTGCGTATTTATTAGAAGTGGGGGCGAGGCATTTTTCACAGAGTGTTGACTCCCAAACAATAAGTCATTTCTGAAAAAAATTATAGCCGTTACACATCATTAATCGATCAAAACATTTATGATGATCTAAGATTGTTAGGTCCGCTTTTTGTAAAATAGACTAACAGTGGGTTGTTTGGCTTTGGTAAATATCCCACCGTTCACATGAGAATTTAATTTTTTCTTGTCCTTGAAATTTTTGGATCATTAGGCCATTTGCATCTTCAACATGTTTCAGGCATGTATATCCACAACATTTAAAATATTTTAGGATCAATTAAAAATCTCTTTCTTATAAAATTCCTACAAGCTATTAGGGGTTGTACTAGTGGAATTTCCCAAACATGGATAACAAAACTTTGGGGTTCGTTTTTAGTGCGTGAAATAATTTTCTTCACTTAAATTTATTATAGTTTTCAATTTTTTGCAGACATAAACTCTAAAATTTTTATTTTGTTGTGATCTATTTGCCTTATCTTTTTGTTTACGACAAAAATCCAAGAGTAAAAACTCAAGTTTGGTTTTGAAAAAAATATAACATCCAAAATGGAAATGCACAAATGCTGAGAGTGATAATTCCAAAAAGTATCTATGATTTTTAAGGATTGTATACACTTTTAGTTTTTAATATATTGGGCTTTGCAATAATCAGAAGAGTGAGGCATTTTTACCTGAGTGTTGACTCCCAAATCATAAGTCATTTCTAACAAAAATTATAGCCTTTACTCATTACTAATCATTCAAAACATTTAGGATGAACTATGATTGTTAGGTCCCCTTTTTGTAAAATAGGCAAAAAAGTGGGTTGTTTGGCTCTGGTAAATATCCCACCTCACGTTAACTTGAGAATTTAATTTTTTCTACTCCTTGAAATTTTTGGATCATTAGGTCTTTTGAATCTTCAACATGTTTCAGGCATGCATATCCAACACATTTAAAACATGTTAGGATCAATTAGAAATCTCTTTCTTATAAAATTCCACCAAGCTATTAGGGGTTATACTAGTTGAATTTCCAAAACATGGATAACAAAACTTTGGTGTTCATTTTTAGTGCGTGAAATAATTTTCTTCACTTAAATTTATTATAGTTTTGAATTTTTTGCATACTTAAACTCTAAAATTTTCATTTTGTTGTGATCTATTTACCTTATCTTTTTGTTTACGAGAAAAATGGGAGAGTGAAAACTCAAGTTTGGATTTGAAAAAAAATTGAACATCCAAAATCGAAATACACAACTGCTGAGTGAGATAATTCCAAAAAGTATCTGTGATTTTTAAGGATTGTCAACTCTTTTAGTTTTTTTTAATATTGGTTTTGCGATCATCGGAAGAGGGGGGCGAGGCTTTTTTAACTGTGTGTTGACTCCCAAACCATAAGTCATTTCTAACAAAAATTATAGCCATTAGACATCATTAATTGCTCATAACATTTATGATGATCTGTGATTGTTAGGTCCGCTTTTTGTAAAATAGGAAAAAGTGGGTTGTTTGGCTATGGTAAATATCCCACCACACGTTAACTTGATAATTTAATTTTTTCTACTCGAAATTTTTGGAGCATAAGGTCATTTACATCTTCAACTTGTTTGAGGCATGTATATCCACCACATTTAAAACTTGTTAGGATCAATTGGAAATCTCTTTCTTATAAAATTCCACCAAGCAATTAGGGGTTGTACTAGTGGAATTTTCCAAACATGGATACCAAAACTTTGGTGTTCAGTTTTAGTGCGTGAAATAATTTTCATCACTTACAATTATTATAGTTTTCAATTTTTTGCATACATAAATTCTAAAATTTTGATCTATTTATCTTATCTTTTTGTTTACGAGAAAAATGGGAGAGTGAAAACTCAAGTTTGGATTTGAAAAAAAATTGAACAACCAAAATGGAAATGCACAAATGCTAAGTGAGATAATTCCAAAAAGTAACTGTGATTTTTAAGGATTGTAAACTCTTTTAGTTTTTTATATATTGGGTTTTGAAATCATCGGAAGAGGGGGGCAAGGAATTTTTAACTGAGTGTTGACTCCCAAACCATTGGTCATTTCTAGTAACAATTATAGCCATTACACATCATTAATCGATCGAAACATTTTCGTTGATCTTTGATTATTAGGTCTGCTTTTTGTATAATAGGCAAAAAGTGGGTTGTTTGGCCATGGTAAATATCCCACCGCACGTTAACTTGAGAATTTTTAGTGCTTGAAATAATTTTCTTCACTAAAATTTATTATAGTTTTCAATTTTCTGCATTAATAAATTCTAAAATTTTCACTTTTTTATGACCTCTTTGCCTTATCTTTTTGTTTACGAAAAATGGGAGAGTGATAACTCAAGTTTGGATTTCAAAAAAATTTAACATCCAAAAAAGAAATGCACAAGTGCTGAGAGAGATAATTCCAAAAAGTATCTGAGTTTTTAGGGATAGTAAACTCTTTCAGTTTTTTATATATTGGGTTTTGCAATCATCTGAAGAGGGGGGGGTGAGGCATTTTTAACTTAGTGTTGACTCCCAAACCATAAGTCATTTCTAACAAAAATTATAGCCGTTACACATCATTAATCGATCAAAACATTTATGATGATCTATGATTATAAGGTCTACTTTTTGTAAAATAGGCAAAACGTGGGTTGTTTGGCTCTTGTAAATATCCCACCGCACGTTAAATTGAGAATTTAATTTTTCTACTCCTTGAATTTTTTGGATCATTAGGTCATTTGCATCTTCAACATGTTTTAGGCATGCATATCCACCACATTTAAAACATGTTAGGATAAATTAGAAATCTCTTTCTTATAAAATTCCACCAAGATGTTAGGGGTTGTACTAGTGGAATTTCCCAAACATGGATAATAAAACTTTGGTGTTCATTTTTAGTGAGTGAAATAATTTTCTTCATTTACATTTATTATTGTTTTCAATTTTTTGCATACATACACTCTAAAACTCTCATTTTGTTGAGATCTATTTACCTTATCTTTTGCTTTATGAGAAAAATGGGAGTGTGATATGAAAAAAAATTGAACATCCAAAATGGAAATGCACAATTGCTGATAGAAATAATTCCAAAAAGTATATGTGATTTTTAAGGATCGTAAACTCTTTAATGTTTTTATATATTGGGTTTTGCAATCATCGGAAGTTGGGGGGGGGGGGGGGGGGGGGGGGGGGGGGGGGGGGGGGGGTGTGAGGCATTTTTAACTGAGTGTTGACTCCCAAACCATAAGTCATTTCTAACAAAAATTATAGCAGTTACACATCATTAATCGATCAAAATATTTATGATTATCTTTGAATGTTATGTCCTCTTTTCGTAAAATAGGCAAAAATGGGTTGTTTGACTCTCGTATCCCACTGCACGTTAACTTGAGAATTTAATTTTTTCTACTCCTTGAAATTTTTGGATCAGTAGGTCTTTTAAATCTTCAACATGTTTCAGGCATGCATATCGACCACATTTAAAACATGTTAGGATGAATTAGAAATCTCTTTCTTATAAAATTCCACCAAGCTATTAGGGGTTGTACTTGTGGAATTTCCCAAACATGGATTACAAAACTTTGATTGTCATTTTTAGTGCGTGAAATAATTTTCTTCATTTACATTTATTATAGTTTTAAATTTTTTGCAAACAGAAAATCTAAAATTTTCATTTTGTTGTGATCTATTTACCGTATCTTTTTGTTTGTGAGAAAAATGGGAGAATGAAAACTTAAGTTTGGATTTGAAAAAAAATTGGACTTCCAAAATGGACATGCACAAATGCTGAGAGAGTTAATTCCAAAATTAATCTATGATTTTAAATGATTGTAAACTCTTTTAATTTTTTATATATTGGGATTCGCAATCATCAGAAGAGGGGGGTGAGGCATTTTTAATTGAGTCATGACTCCCAGACCATAAGTTATTTCTAACAAAAATTATAGCCGTTACATATCATTAATCGATGAAAACATTTACGATGATCTATGATTGTTAGGTTGGCATTTTGTAAGATAGGCGAAAATTGTGGTGTTTGGCTCTGGTAAATATCCCACCGAACGTTAACTTGACAATTTAATTTCTTCAACTCTTTGAAATTTTTGGATCATTAGGTCATTTGCATTTTCATCATGTTTCAGGCATGCACTCCACCAAATTTAAAACATGATAGGATTCAATTAGAAATCTCTTTTGTTATCAAATTCCACCAAGCTATTAGGGGTTGTACTTGTGGAATTTCCCAAACATGGATAACAAAACCTTGGTTTTCATTTTTAGTCATGCACTCCACCAAATTTAAAACATGTTAGGATTCAATTAGAAATCTCTTTTGTTATCAAATTCCACCATGCTATTAGGGGTTGTACTAGTGGAATTTCCCAAACAAGGATAACAAAACTTTGGTTTTCATTTTTAGTGCGTGAAATAATTTTCTTCACTTACATTTATTATACTTTTCAATTTTTTGCATACATAAACTCTAAAATTTTCATTTTTTTTGTAATCTATTTGCCTTATCTTTTTGTTTACGTGAAAAATGGGAGAGAGAAAACTCAAGTTTGGATTTGAAAAAAATGGAACATCCAAAATAGAAATGTGTAAATCGTGAGAGATATAATTCCAAAAAGTGTCTGTGATTATTAAGGATTGTAAACTCTTTTAGTTTTTTATATATTGTGTTTTGCAAACATCAGAAGAGGGGGGGGGGGGGGGGGGGGGGGGGGAGCAATGGCGGGTGAGGGATTTTTTAATGAGTTGACTCTGAAACCGTAAGTCAGTTCTGACAAAAATTATAGCCGTTACACATCATTAATCGATAAAAACATTTACGATGATCTATGATTGTTAGGTCCGCTTTTTGTAAGATAGGAAAAAAGTGGGTTGTTTGGCACTGTTAAATATCCCACTGCACGTTAACTTGAGAATTAATTTTTTTTCTACACCTTGAAATTTTTGGATCATTAGGTCATTTGCATATTCAACATGTTTAAGCCATACATATACACCTCATTTAAAACATGTTAGGATCAATTAAAAATCTCTTTCTTCACTTATTTTTATTATACTTTTCAATTTTTTGCATACATAAACTCTAAAATTTTAATTTTGTTTTTGTTTACGAGAAAAATGGTAGAGTGAAAACTCAAATGCTGAGAGAGATAATTCAAAAAAAATATTTGTGATTTTAAGGATTGCAAACTCTTTTAGTCTTTTATATATTGGGTTTTGCAATCATCAAAAGGGGGGGGGGGGGGGGGGGGGGGGGGGGGGGGGGTTGGGGGGGAGGCATTTTAACTAAGTGTTGAATCCCAAACCATAAGTCCTTTCTAACAAAAAGTATAGCCATTATGAATCATTAATCGATCAAAACATATACGATGATCTATGATTGTAGGGTCCGCATTTTTTGAAAATAGGCAAAAAGTTGGTTGTTTGTCTCTGATAAATATCCCTCCACACTTTAACCTGAGAATTTAATTTTTTCTATCCTTGAAATTTTAGGATCATTTGGTCATTTGCATTATCAACATGCTTTACGCATGAATATCCACCACCTTTAAAAAATGTTAGGATCATTTAGAAATGTCTTTCTTACAAAATTCCACAAGCTATAAGGGGTTGTACTAGTGGAATTTCCCAAACATGGATAACAAAACTTTGGTGTTCATTTATAGTGCTTGAAATAATTTTCTTCACATTCATTTAATATAGTTTTCAATTTTTTGCATACATAAACTCTAATATTTTCCTTTTATTGTTATTTTTTTGCCTTATCTTTTTGTCTACGAGAAAAAAGGGAGAGTGAAAACTCAAGTTTGGATTTGAAAAAAAATGAACATCCAAAATGGAAATGCACAAATGCTGAGAGAGATAATTCCAAAAAGTATCTTTGATTTTTAAGGATTGTAAACTCTTTAAGTTTTTTTATATATTGGGTTTGCAATCATTGGAAGAGGGGGGGGGGGGGGGGGGGGGGGGGGGGGTGGTTGGGCTATGCATTTTTAACTGAGTGTTGACTCCCAATCTATAAGTCATTTCTAACAAAAATTATAGCCAGTACACATTATTAATCGATTAAAAAATTTATGATGATCTTTGAATGTTAGGTCCTCTTTTCGTAAAAAAGGCAAAAAGTGGTTGTTTGGCTCTGGTAAATATCCCACCGCACGTTAACTTGAGAATTTAATTTTTTCTTCTCCTTGAAATTTTTGGATCATTAGGTCTTTTGAATCTTCAACATGTTTCAGGCATACATATCTACCACTTTTAAAACATGTTAGGATCAATTAGAAATCTCTTTCTTGTAAAATTCCACCAAGCGATTAGGGGTTGTACTTGTGGAATTTCCAAAACATGGATTCCAAAATTTTGGTGTTCATTTTTAGTGCGTGAAATCATTTTCTTCACTTACATTTATTATAGTTTTCAATTTTTTGCATACATAAACTCTAAAATTGTTTTTTTTTTATCTATTTACCGTATCTTTTTGTTTTTAAGAAAAATGGGAGAGAGAAAACTCAAGTTTGGATTTGAAAAAAATTGGACTTCCAAAATGGAAATGCACAAATGCTGAGAGAGTTAATTCCAAAAATAATATGTGATTTTAAATGAATGCAAACTCTTTTAATTTTTTATATATTGGGATTCGCAATCATTGGAAGAGGGGGGCGAGGCATTTTTAATTGAGAGTTCACTCACAGACCATAAGTCATTTCTAACAAAAATTATAGCCGTTACATATCATTAATCGATGAAAAAATTTACAATGATATATGATTGTTAGGTTCGCTTTTTGTAAGATAGGCGAAAATTGTATTGTTTGGCTCTGGTAAATAACCCACCGAACGTTAACTTGACAATTTAATTTCTTCAACTCCTTGAGCTTTTTTTAACATTAGGTCATTTGCATCTTCAACATGTTTCAAGCATGCACTCCACCACATTTAAAACATGTTAGGATTCAATTAGAAATCTCTTTTTTTATCAAATTCCACCAAGCTATTAGGGGTTGTACTAGTGGAATTTCCCAAACTTGGATAACAAAAATTTGGTGTTTATTTTTAGTGCGTGAAATAATTTTCTTCACTTACATTTATTATACTTTTCAATTTTTTGCATACATAAACTCTAAAATTTTCATTTTTTGTGATCTATTTGCCTTATCTTTTTGTTTACGTTAAAAATGGGAGAGAGAAAACTCATGTTTGGATTTGAAAAAAATGGAACATCCAAAATAGAAATGCGTAAATGGTGAGAGATATAATTCCAAGAAGTATCTGTGATTATTAAGGATTCTAAACTCTTTTAGTTTTTTATATATTGGCTTTTGCAAACATTAGAAGAGGGAGGGGGGGGGGGGGGGGGGGGGGGGGGGGGGTTGGCTGGCAAAAAGTTGGGTTTTTTACTTAGTGTTGACTTCAGAACCGTAAGTCATTTCTAACAAAAATTATAGTCATTACACATCACTAATCGATAAAAACATTTACGATTATCTATGATTGTTAGGTCCACTTTTTGTAAAATAGGCAAAAAGTGGGTTGTTTGGCTCTCGTAAATATTCCACCGCACGTTAACTTGAGAATTAATTTTTTTTTACTCCTTGAAATTTTTGGATCATTAGGTCAATTGCATCTTCAACATTTTTAAGACATGCATATCCACCACTTTTAAAACATGTTAGGATCAATTAGAAATCTCTTTCTTATAGAATTCCAGCAAGCTATTAGGGGTTGTACAAATAGAATTTCCCACACATGGATAACAAAACTTTGGTGTTCATTTTTATTGTGTGAAATACTTTTCTTCACTTAAATTTATTAAATTTTTAAATTTTTTGCATACATAAACCCTAAAATTTTCATTTTTTTTAATCTATTTGCCTAATATTTTTGTTTACAAAAAAATGGGACAGTGAAAACTCAAGTTTGGATTTGAAAAAAATTGAACATAAAAAATGGAAATGGACAAATGCAGATAGAGATAATTCAAAAATGTATCTGTGATTTTTGAGGACTGTAAACTTTTTTAGTTTTTTATATATTGGGTTTGGCTATCATCGAAAGAGGGAGACGGGCCGGGGGGGGTGGGGGGGGGGGGGGGGGGGGAAGCATTTTTATTGAGTGTTGATTCCTAAACCATAAGTCATTTCTAACAAACATTATAGCTGTTACACATCATTAATAGATCAAAACATTTACGATGATCTATGATTGTTAGGTCCGCTTTTGTAAAATAGGCAAAAAGTTCGCTGTTTCGCTCTAGTAAATATCCCACCGCACGTTAACTTGAGAATTTAATTTTTTGTACTCCTTGAAATTTTTGGATCAATAGGTCATTTGCATCTTCAAAATGTTTCAAGGTTGCATATCCACCACATTTAAATAGGTTAGGATCAATTAGAAATCTCTTTCTTATAAAATTCCACCAAGCTATTAGGGGTTGTACAAGTGGGAATTTCCCAAACATGGATAATAAAACTTTGGTGGTCATATTTAGTGCTGTGAAAAAATTTTCTTCACTTAAATTTAATATATTTTTCAATTTTTTACATACATAAACTCTAAAATTTTCATTTTGTTTGTGATTTGTTTTGCCTTATCTTTTTGTTTACGTGAAAAATGGGAGAGTCAAAACTCAAGTTTGGATTTGAACAAAAAATTGAACATCCAAATGGATTTGAACAAAATTGAACAGAAATGCGATAGATAATTCCAAAAATTCAATTGTGATTTTTAAGGATTGTAAACTCTTTTAATTTTTATATATTTGGGTTTGCAATTCATCGGAAGGCATCGTAAGTGGGGCGAGGCATTTTATAGTTGTTACACATCATTAATTGATCAAAACACTTACGATGATCTATGAATGTTTGGTCCTCTTTTCGTGAAATAGGCAAAAAGTGGGATGTGTGGCTCTGGTAAATATCCCATTGCACGTTAACTTGAGAATTTAATTTTTTCAACTCCTTGAAATTTTTGGATCATTATGTCTTTTGAATCTTCAACATGTTAGGATCAAATAGAAATCTCTTTCTTATAAAATTCCACCAAGCTATTAAGGGTTGTACTTGTGGAATTTCCCAAACATGGATAACAAAACTTTGGTGTTCATTTTTAGTGCGTGAAATAATTTTCTTCACTTAAATTTATTATAGTTTTAAATTTTTTGCTTATATAATCTCTAAAATTTTCATTTTGGTGTGATCTATTTACCTTATCTTTTTGTTTAAGAGAAAAATGGGAGAGTGAAAACTCAAATGCTGAGAGAGATATTTCCAAAAAGTATCTGTGATTTTTAAGGATTGTAAACTCTTTTACTTTTTTATATATTGGGTTTTTCAATCATCGGAAGAGGGGGGGTGGGTTGGTAGGAATTTTTAATTGAGTGTTAATCTCAAACCATAAGTCTTTTCTAACAACTATTATAGCCGTTACACATCATTAATCGATAAAAAACATATACGATGATCTATGATTGTAAGGTCCACTTTTTTAAAAAAAGGCAAAAAGTGGATTGTTTGGCTCTGATAAATATCCCACCGCACATTAACTTGAGAAATTAATTTTTTCTATCCTTGAAATTTTAGGATCATTAGGTCATTTGCATCATCAACATGTTTTAGGCATGAATATCCACCACCTTTAAAACAAGTTTGGGTCAATTAGAAATCTCTTTATTACAAAATTCCACCAAACTTTAAGGGGTTGTACTAGTGGAATTTCCCAAAAATGGATAACAAAACATTGGTGTTCATTTTTAGTGCATGTAATAATTCTATTCTCTTACATTTAATATAGATTTCAATGTTTTTGCAAACATAAACTGTAAAATTTTCATTTTGTTGTGATCTATTTGCCATATCTTTTTGTTTTATAGAAAAAAGGGAGAGGGAAAATTCAAGTTTGGATTTGAAAAAAAATTGAACATCCAAAATGGAAATGCACAAATGCAGAGAGATAATTCCAAAAAGTATCTGTGGTTTTTAAGGATTTTAAACTCTTTTAGTTTTTTATATATTGGGTTTTGCAATCATTGGAAGAGGGGGGGGGGGGGGGGGGGGGGGGGGGGGGGGGTGATTGAGTCATTTTTAACTGAGTGTTGACTCCCAAACCATAAGTCATTTCTAACATAAATAATAGCCGTTACAAATCATTAATCAATAAAAACATTTTCGATGATCTACGATTGTTAGGACCGCTTTTTGTAAAATTGGCAAAAAGTGGGTTGTTTGGCTCTGTTAAATATCACACCGCACGCTAACTTGAGAATTTAATTTTTTATACTCCTTGAAATTTTTGGATCATTAGGTCATTTGTATCTTCAACAGTTTTTCAGGCATGCATATGCACCACATTTAAAACATGTTAGGATCAATTAGAAATCTCTTTCTTATAAAATTCCACCAAGCTATTAGGGGTTGTACTAGACGAATTTCCCAAACATGGATAACAAAACTTTGGTGTTCATTTTTAGTGTGTCAAAATTATTTTCTTCACTTAAATTTATTATAGTTTTAAATTTTTTGCATACATAAACTCTAAAATTTTTATTTTGTTGTGATCTATTTGCCTTATCTTTTTGTTTACGAGAAAAATGGGAGAGTAAAAACTCAAGTTTGGATTTGAAAAAAAATTGAACACCCAAAATGGAAATGCACAAATGCTGAGAGAGATAATTCCAAATAGTATCTGTCATTTTTAAGGATTGTGAACTCTTTTAGTTTTTTATATATTGGGTTTTGCAATCATCAGAAGAGGGGAGGTAAGGCATTTTTAATTGAGTGTTTTCCTAACCATAAGTCATTTCTAACTAAAATTTTAGCCGTTACACGTCATAAATCGATCAAAACAGTTACGATGATCTATTGGTAGGTCCGCTTTTTTGTAAAATAAGCAAAAAGTGGGTTGTTTGGCTCAGGTAAAAATCCCACCACGCGTTAACTTGAGAATTTAATTTTTTCTACTGCTTGAAATTTTTGGATCATTAGGTCATTTGCCTCTTCAACATGTTTCTTGCATGCATATCAACCACATTTAAAATTTTTTAGGATCAATTAGAATTCTCTTTCTTATAAAGTTCCACCAAGTGATTAGGGGTTGTAGTAGTGGAATTTCCCAAACAAGGATAACAAAACTTTGGTGTTCATTTTTAGTGCATGAAATAATTTTCTTCTCTTACATTTATTATAGCTTTCAATTTTTTACAAACATAAACTCTAAAATTTTCATTTTGTTGTGATCTATTTGCCTTATTTTTTTTGTTTTAGAGAAAAATGGGAAAGTGAAAACTCAAGTTTGGATTTGAAAAATAATTGAACATCCAAAAAGTTAATGCACAAATGCTGTGAGAGATAATTCCAAAAAGTATCTGTAATTTTTAAGGATTGTGAACTATTTTAGTTTTTTATATATATTGGGTTTTGCAATCATCGGAAGAGGGGGGGTGAGACATTTTTAACTGAGTGTTGACTCCCAAACCATAAGTCATTTCTAACAAAAAGTTTAGCCATTACACATCATTAATCGATCAAAACATTTACGATGCTCTATGATTGTTAGCTCCATTTTTTGTAAAATAGGC
Source organism: Aristolochia californica (assembly GCF_029961685.1). Taxonomy (NCBI): domain Eukaryota; kingdom Viridiplantae; phylum Streptophyta; class Magnoliopsida; order Piperales; family Aristolochiaceae; genus Aristolochia; species Aristolochia californica. The sequence continues at coordinate 17,219,284 of NW_027181826.1, forward strand.
AAAAATTGGGTTGTTGAGCTCTGGTAAATATCCCACCACACGTTAACTTGAGAATTCAATTTTTTCTAGTCCTTGAAATTTTTTGATCATTAGGTCATTTGCATCTTCAACATGTTTCAGGCATGCATATCCACCACATTTAAAACATGTTTGGATCAATTAGAAATCTATTTCTTTTAAAATTCCACCAAGCGATTAGGGGTTGTACTAGTGGAATTTCCCAAACATGGATAACAAAAGTTAGGTGTTCATTTTTAGTGCATGAAATAATTTTATTCACTTACATTTATTTTAGTTTTATATTTTTTGCATAAATAAACTCTAATATTTTCATTTTCTTGTGATCTATTTTTCTTATCTTTTTTTTGCGAGAAAAATAGAAGAGTTAAAATTCAAGTTTGGATTTGAAAAAAAATTGAACATCCAAAATGGAAATGCACAAATGCAGAGAGAGATAATTCGAAAACATATTTGTGATTTTTAAGAATTGTAAACTCTTTTAGTTTTTTATATATTGGATTTTACAACCATCAGAGGCATTTTTAACTGAGTGTTAACTCCCAAACCATAAGTCATACCTAAAAAAAATTATAGCCATTGCACATCATTAATAGATCAAAACATTTTTGATGATCTATGATTGTTAGGTTAGCTTTTTGTAAAATAGGCAAAAAGTGGGTTATTTGGCTTTGGTAAATATCCCACCGCACGCTAACTTGAGAATTTAATTTTTTCTACTCCTTGAAATTTTTGGATCATTAGGTCATTTGTATCTTCAACATGTTTTAGGCATGAATATCCCCCACATTTAAAACAGGTTAAGATCAATTAGAGATCTAGTTTGTATAAAATTCCACCAAGCTATTAGGGGTTGTACTAGCATGGATAACAAAACTTTGGTGTTAATTTTTTGTGCGTGAAATAATTTTCTTCACTTACATTTGTTGTTGTTTTCAATTTTTTGCATAAATAATCTCTAAAATTTTCATTTTCTTGTGATCAATTTGCCTTATCTTTTTATTTACGAGAAAAATGGAAGTGTGAAAATTCAAGTTTGGATTTGAAAAAAAATTGAACATCCAAAATGGAAATGCACAAATGCTAAGAGAGATAATTCCAAAAAGCATCTGTGATTTTTTAGGAAAGTAAACTCTTTTAGTTTTTTATATATTGGGCTTTGTGATCATCGGAAGAGGGGGTCGAGGCATTTTTAACTGAATGTTGACTCCCTAACCATAAGTCATTTCTAACAAAAATAATAGCAATTACGCGTCATGAATCGATCCAAACATTTATGATGATCTATGATTGTTAGGTCCGCTTTTTTTAAAATGGCAAAAAGTGGGTTCTTTGGCTCAGGTAAATAACCCACAACACGTTAAATTGAGAATTTAATTTATTCTACACCTTGAAATTTTTGGATCATTAGGTCATTTGCATGTTCAACATGTTTCAGGCATGCATATCCACCACATTTAAAACATGTTAGGATTCAATTAGAAATCTCTTTCATATAAAATTCCACCAAGCTATTAAGGTTGTACTAGTGGAATTTCCCAAACATGGATAACAAAACTTTGGTGTTCATTTTTAGTGCATGAAATAATTTTCTTCATTTACGTTTATTATAGTTTTCAATTTTTTACATCCATAAACTCTAAAATTTTGTGATCTATTTCCCTTATCTTTTTTGTTTACGAGAAAAATGGGAGGGTGAAAACACAAGTTTGGATTTGAAAAAAAAATTGAACATCCAAAATGGAAATGCACAAATGCTGAGAGAGATAATTCCAAAAAGTATCTGTGATTTTTAAGGATTGTAAACACTTTTAGTTTTTTATATATTGGATTTTGCAATCATCGGAAGTGGGGGGCAAGGCATTTTTAAATAAGTGTTGACTCTCTAACCATAAGTGATTTCTAACAAAAATTATAGGCATTAAAAGTCATTAATTGATCAAAACATTTACGATGATCTATGATTATTAGGTCCGCTTTTTGTAAAATAGGCTAAAAGTGGGTTTTTTGGCTCTGGTAAATATCCCACCCCACGTTAACTTGAGAATTAATTTTTTTCTACTCCTTGAAATTTTTGGATCATGAGGTCATTTTCATCTTCAACATGTTTCTGGCATCCATTTCCACCACATTTAAAACCTGTTAGGATCAATTAGAAATATCTTTCTTATAAAGTTCCACCAAGTTACTAGGGGTTGTACTAGTAGAATTTCCCAAACAAGGATAACAAAACTTTGGTGTAACTTTTTAGTGCGTGAAATAATTTTCTGCACTTACATTTAATATAATTTTAAATTTTTTGCACACATAAACTCTAAAATTTTCATTTTGTTGTGATCTATTTGCTTTTTATTTACGAGAAAAATGGGAGAGTGCAAACTCAAGTTTGGATTTGAAAAAAAATTGAACTTCCAAAATGGAAATGCACAAATGCTGAGAGAGATAATTCCAAAAAGTATCTGTGATTTTTAAGGATTGTAAACTCTATCAGTTTTTTATATATTGGGTTTTGCAATCATCGGATGAACTGGGAGGGAGGGGGGTGGGGGCGAGGAATTTTTATCTGAGTGTTGACTTTCAAACCGTAAGTCATTTCTAACAAAAATTATAGCTGTTACACATCATTAATCGATAAAAAAATTTATGATGATCTATGATTGTTAGGTCCTCCTTTTGTAAAATTGGTTAAAAGTGGGTTGTTTGGCTCTGGTAAATATCCCACTGCACGTTAACTTCAGAATTAATTTTTTTCTACTCGAAATTTTTGGATCATGAGGTCATTTTCATCTTCAACATGTTTCAAGCATCCATATCCACCACATTTAAAACATGTTCAGATCAATTAGAAATATCTTTCTTATAAAGTTCCACATAGTTACTAGGGGTTGTACTAGTGGAATTTCTCAAAAAATGATAACAAAACTTTGGTGTTCATTTTTAGTGTGTGAAATAATTTTCTGCACTTAAATTTAATATAGTTTTTAATTTTTTTCATACCTAAACTCTAAAATTTTCATTTTATTGTCATCCATTTTCCTAATCTTTTTGTTTCCAAGAAAAACAGGAAAGTGAAAACTCAAGTTTGGATTTGAAAAAAATTGAACATAGAAAATGGAAATGCACAAATGCTGAGAGAGATAATTCATAAAAGTATTTGTGATTTCTAAGGGTTGTAAACTCTTTTAGTTTTTTATATATTGAGTTTTGCAATCATCGGAAGAGGGGAGGCGAAGCATTTTTAACTGAGTGTTGACTCCCAAACCATAAGTCATTTCTAACAAAAATTATAGCCGTTACACATCATTAATCGATCAAAACATTTACGATGATCTATGATTGTTAGGTCCGCTTTTTGTAAAATATGCAAAAAGTGGTTATTTGGCTTTGGTAAATATCCCACCGCACGCTAACTTGAGAATTTAATTTATTTTACTCCTTGAAATTTATTCATCATTAAGTTATTCGCATCTTTAACATGTTTCAGGCATGCATATCCACCACATTTAAAACATGTCAGGATCAATTAGAGATCTCGTTCTTATAAAATTCCACCAAGCTATTAGGGGTTGTACTAGTGGAATTTCCCAAACATGGATAACAAAACTTTGGTGTTCATTTTTAGTGCGTGAAATAATTTTCTTCAATTACTTTTTTTATAGTTTTCAATTTTTTACATACATAAACTCTAAAATTTTCATTTTGTTGTGATCTATTTCCCTTATCTTTTTGTTTACGAGAAAAATGGGAGAGTGAAAACTCAATTTTGGATTTGAAAAAAATTGAACATCCAAAATGGAAATGCACAAATGTTGAGAGAGATAATTCCAAAAAGTATCTATGATTTTTAAGGATTGTAAACTCTTTTAGTTTTTTATATATTGGATTTTGCAATCATCGGAATAGGGGGGCGAGGCATTTTTAACTGAGTGTTGTCTCCCAAACCATAAGTCATTTCTAACAAAAATTATAGCCGTTACACATCATCAATAGATCAAAACATTTACGACGATCGATGATTGTTAGGTCCGCTTTTTGTAAAATAGGCAAAAAGTGGGTTGTTTGGCTCAAGTAAATATTCCACAGCACGTTAAATTGAGAATTTAATTTATTTTAGTCCTTTAAATTTTTGCATCATTAGGTCATTTGCATCTTCAACATGTTTCAAGCATGCATATCCACCACATTTAAAACTTGTTAGGATTCAATTAGAAATCACTTTCTTATAAAATTCCTCCAAGCTATTAGTGGTTGTACTAGTGGAATTTCCATCACATGGATAACAAAACTTTGGTGTTCATTTTTAGTGCATGAAATAATTTTCTTCATTTATATTTATTATAGTTTTTAATTTTTTGCATACAAAAACTCTAAAATTTTCATTTTGTTGTGATCTATTTACCTTATCTTTGGGAGAGTGAAAACTCAAGTTTGGATTTGAAAAAAAATTGAACATCCAAACATGGATAAAAAAACTTTGGTGTTCATTTTTAGTGCATGAATTAATATTATTCACTTACATTTATTTATTTTTAAAATTTTTTGCATACATAAACTCTAAAATTTTCATTTTGTTGTGAACTATTTTCCTTTTTTTTTATTTATGAGAAAAAAAGGAGAGTGAAAACTCAAGTTTGGATTCGAAAAAAAATTGAACATCCAAAAAGGAAATGCACAAATGCTAAGAGAGATAATTCCAAAAAGTTTATGTGATTTTTAAGGGTTTTAAACTCTTTTAGTTTTTTATATATTGGGTTTTGCAATCATCGGAAGAGGGGGGGCGTGGCATTTTTAACTGAGTGTTGACTCCTAAAAAGTAAGTCATTTCTAACGAAAATTACAGCTGTTAAACATCATTAATCGATAAAAAAATTTACGATGATCTATGATTGTTAGATCCGCTATTTGTAAAATTGGCTAAAAGTGGGTTGTCTGGCTCTCGTAAATATCCCACCGTATGTTAACTTGAGAATTAATTTTTTTCTACTCCTTGAAATTTTTGGATCATGAGGTCATTATCATCTTCAACATGTTTCAGGCATCCATATCCACCACATTTAAAACATGATAGGATCAATTAGAAATATCTTTCTTATAAAGTTCCACCAAGTTACTAGGGGTTGTACTAGTGGAATTTCCCAAACATGGAAAACAAAACATTGTTGTTCATTTTTAGTGCGTGAAATAATTTTCTTCACGTACATTTATTATCATTTTCAATTTTTTGCATACATAATCTCTAAAATTTTCCTTTTATTGTGATCTATTTTCCTTATCTTTTTGTCTAAGAGAAAAAAGGGAGAGTGAAAACTCAAGTTTGGATTTGAAAAAAAATTAACATCCAAAAAGGAAATGCACAAATGCTGAGAGAGATAATTCAAAAATGTATCTGTGATTTTTAAGGATTGTAAACTCTTTTAGTTTTTTATATATTGGGTTTTACAATCATCGGAAGATGGGGGCGAGGCATTTTTTCCATTTTTGATGTTCAATTTTTTTCAAATCCAAACTTGAGTTCTCATTCTCTCATTTTTCTCGTAAACAAAAAGAAAAGGCAAATAGATCACAAAAAAATAAAAAAAATTGTGTTTATTTATGCAAAAAATTTAAAACTATGATGAAGGTAAGTGAAGAAAATTATTTCACGCACAAAAAATGAACACCAAAGTTTTGTTATCCAT